>NW_026892577.1:16947500-17447500 GCF_033815535.1 Pezoporus flaviventris
ACTGGCGCGGAGCTGGTGCACTGTGAGGGCTGTGTGCAGGGTGCTGGACAGGGTTACAGTGCAGGGCGGCTGTAACGTGTACAGCGTTGCAGTGCGGGGCGGCTGTACCGGGACACCGCTGCAGTGCGAGCGGCTGTGCAGCACAGGCTGCCTGGGGGTGTCGAGGAGGGATAAGCGGGGCTGTGCAGGGTGGCGGAGTAGGTGTGTCAAGCGCTGGAGAAGGGGCGGGCAACGCCGAGCCCTGGCGGAGAAGGCGGCAGCGCTAGGCAGGGTCAGCGGCAGGAGCGCGGCTCAGTAGCGGCCGTTCGGGTCTGTGGGGCAGTGCAGAACCGAGCCCCTGCGGTGGGACCATGCCATCCTACACGGTCACGGTGGCCACGGGCAGCCAGTGGTTCGCGGGCACCGACGACTACGTGTACCTGAGCCTAGAGGGCACGGAAGGCTGCAGCGAAAGGCACCTCCTGGACAAACCCTTCTACAACGACTTCGAGCGCGGCGCGGTGAGTGCAGCCGGGCAGGTCCTTGTGTGTCCCCCGCGGCCGCCGGGCCCCGCCCCGGCGGAGACCGAGGGCCTTCACTGAGTACGAGCCGTCGCGCATCTCCCTTAGCGAGGCCTCGGGCCGGACCCGCAAAGCCGGGATGCCCAAGGAAGTTGTGAATGCTCCGTCCCTGGCAGTGCTCAAGGCTAGGTTGGACAGAGCCTAGAGGTCTAGAGGAAGGTGCCCCTGCCCATGGCAGGGGGGTTGGAACTAGATGAGATTAAGGTCCTTTCCAACCCTAACTATTCTCTGGTTCTATGATTCTGTGGCACCCCGTGCCCCAAGGGATAGACTGACTGCTTCAGGATTGTGCTTTTTGAAGCTCTCGTCCCTGTGTGCCTGTGCTCTGGAGCAGGACACTGGGACCAAGGTGCCAGCTGCCATTCCTGGCCACCAATCATGCTCATCCCTGAAACCCAGGAGTTAGCCCTGCCTATAGTCGGTCAGCCATGGGGAGAGAGGGGGCCCTTTGGTACTGGCTTACACAATGGGCTTTCAGGTTTTCTCATACTTTCCTTATAAATACTAAAAAAAAGTGTGTCCTTCTTGTTTATAGGTGATGTTTAGGGTCAGTATTTACTGGTAGAGCCCTGATATCTCTAAGGAATTAACCAAAGAGCTCCCAGTGGGAATTGCAACACCTGCCAAGGGAAGTATGCAGGGCAACTTCAATGAAAGCTGGAAAACAGAACGAACATGCAAGTGTGAGAAAGAAGTTGGGAGCGGGCTATCATGGAATAGTTAGGATTGGAAAGGACCTTATGCTATTCTTTCCAACCTTGATTTCTGCTGTGTGTTGTGCCCTCTCCTAGGCTATCCATCTATAATTTTTTAATACTCTGAGCACTGGTTTTGAATCTCATTAATCTGCTTATTTTCCACTGTGGAGATAATAGGCTCAGGTCATTTTTTCACCTCCCAAAATGTGTATTTCATTTGGAAACCTTACTCACAGTTTCCAAGAGATCTGATGAGATTTAAGCAACCTTGGAAGTTTTAAAGAAGCATTTATAAATCACTTTGGAAATGAGACCTACCACTGCATGTACAAGTGAGACTTCATTGTCATGATGCTGCTTTGCTTTTAGGTGTGTTGGGGTTTTTTTAACTGTGGGGTTCACAGCCTAAGTTAGGTATCCAGCCTCTTCTGCAGTAGACACTGCAGCTATGGTTAACAGTTAGTGTTGATGACCTGTGTAGATATGGTCTCAGTTATTTATAGCCAGTATTCTGAGGAGACGCTCTAGCAAATTCAGGTGTGAGGACTTAGCAGCTGCTGCTGTTGAAGTTACTTTCCTTCATGATTAAACATTCATTAGCTTAGAACCTTGTTATCCGAATCACTCAAATGGACATCCAGTTATTCTTTCTCTCTTATGTGGTGAACGGTCACATATTTTAAGCTTAACATTAGCAAGACAGACTGAAGAACACCTCAGATTGTCCTGCACACTTAGGGTTCAGGTGATCTCCTTTGAGGGCTGAGTCCTGCCCAGCTGAGGAGATAAGCACCAGCATCTCCAGTGACTAGGCAGTTTGCTTTTATCCCTGGACTACAAAAGAGATTTTCACTGTCTTTAAGCAATGACTATGATGGAGAGTCTGGTACTCTCAACATCCTGTTGAACTGAGGTCCTGCCACAGGGAGAAAATTCCATGATGTGAGCATTAATTATATGCTCAGCAGAAACTCTTTAACTGCTGTGGGACCAGGTCCAGCAGGGGCAGAAGTACCTGCAAGTGTTGGACCCTGCTGGGTGAAGAAGCAATGAACAGAGGTTTGTGGCTGTTAGTAGCACTACAGCAGAAGATGCGTGCACCTAAAAGGAGTACTTATACCTCCTGGGAAGGTAGCTTTGTGTGCCATACCAGTCACTTGACGGCAACAGGTTTTCATGAGGACTTGAGCTAAAAATAATGCAGTACATTTTCCCTATCCAGACAGTGTCTTTGGTCACCTTATTCTTCCTCTGTATGCAACTAGCCCTGCAACTGGAAATGAGTGAGAAGATGGAACGTGGAATGCAAAGCAGACCTGATCCAGATGCAGTTTCTTATTTGCTTCTGTAGGTTATTGCATTAGTCTTTACAAGTTTAAATTCCCTTTATAGTGATGAACACAAGTGGGTAATAATTCACATAGTTTTGCAGATTCATTTGGACTGTGTGTCTGCAAGGCGCTAATACCAGCTCCTCACTGCCAAATACAACAAGATCATGGTGAAATTGAAAGAGAGAATTCATTTTGTGTTGTAATTGCATACAGAGGAGCACAAGCAGGATGTGGCTGAGTTTGAGGTACATGGTATGACAGTCTGTAATGAGAGACTCTTCTGCAAAGTGTCATCTGGTCCTGGAAAGATGTACGAAATTGCAGAAGTACTGACTCAGAGTGAAACCTGAGCCTGGCATATGGTTTATTGACACTGTTTTTGGTGAGAAAACCAGGAGCTGCAGGCAATGAATATGAAATATAAAGGGTTTAAGTGCTGCCTATTTCTGGAAAGAAGATTTGAAGAATGAGAAGCAATCTGAGCATGTTATCTACATTTTCTAGCCATCTTCCAAAATTATTTGTGCCAATTGGCATGAGAGAAGTCAAGAATATTGGACATGATGTGATAGGCAAAGATGAGGATGGTATTGGAAACCAGCATTGCGGGACAGAGTAATCTCCATTCACTTAGCCACACTGACACAAGTCACTGACTGTCAGCATTGTGGCTCAAGGCACTATTACTGTGATTTCTGAGAAAAGCTACTCAGCATTTTTCAATTTCCACAGCTGGTTTGAAATTATGAATCACCAAAGGAATGAATTTACCTTTATTTGTTATCCTTTTAGCAGTTCTGGAATAGCATGGGGGATTGAAGAGTCAGCAACATAAACTTTAAAAAAATGTTTAAAAGCCATATATTTACTGGCTCTGGGGAAATAACTGCTTCTCTTCTGCTATGGAAATGCAAGGAAAAGTGACAAACATAATTTTAAAATGTTGGTTGAAAGCTCTGTGATTTTTAGCTCTCAGCTCTCAGACAGACAGACACTGTCATCCCAAGCTTGCCAGGGACTAACACGCTATTTGTGAAGCATTTTGTTGCCACCTGGTGTGTATGGGTGTGCTGTTGACATAAACACTGCAAATTCTTGTGTAAGGCATGATGGGCTTCCTTTTTAAAAGAAACAGTTCAATGTATTTTGCTTTAATAGGCATGAAGAGAATATAGCTCAGGCTAAGATTAGTCTGGTAAATTTCAGCAAAGAAAAACAAGCACTGTCTATACCCATTTTAAATATTTGTGCCTAAAATTGAATTAGGCTGTGTATTAGAAGAAATTCCAATATCCTTGTTAAGCCTCATATGAGTTTCAGTGTGGCACTCCTGAAATCTCTCATTGTGAGAGGTAGGGATGCTCCAGACCCCTGATCATCTTTGTGGCCTCTGCTGGACCCTCTCCAGTAGCTCCCTGTCTGTCTTGTACTGAGGAGCCCAGAACTGGACACATTACTCCAGATGTGACCTCACCATGGTCAAGTAGTGGGGGGATCACCTCCCTTGACCTGCTGGCCACCCTCCTCCTGATGCTCCCCAGGATACTGGGGCAAGGGCACAATGCCAGCTTATAGTCAAATTGTCATCTACTCCCAGGTCCTTCTTAGCAGAACTGATCTCCAGTGGGTCAGCCCCCAGTCTGTAATGGTACTTGGGGTTATTTCTGCCCAGGTACAGTACTCTACACTTGCCTTTTGATAATGTGGGTAACTTTATTTAAAATGTGACAGGAAAGGATGCCAAGGGATCCTTCTTACGTGTGTTCTTCCAATCATGTGGGTGAAAAATTCTATGAATCTTTCATTTGTAACAGTTGAAATAATAAGTGCCATCTAGCAGCATTTAAAATTACTTCTTCTCCTTTTATTTTTTTTTTATTTTTCCCCTGTGCCTTCTCCTGTCTGGAATTTAATCTTTCTTCACTTTTCAGTTTTGATCCTTACATGACTTAGCCTTTTCTTAGCAAGTAAGACGGTAACAGTAGGCATATATCAAATGCCTGAGAAAGGCTGAAAAAGTGCTTCTGAAAAAACAGGTAGAGTGTGGTGTCTAGGTCAGGCACCAAATAACAAAGCTCACACAGGCAGGTGAGTGTCTACAGGCACTGCAGCATGTTGACGCTGTACTTCATCCCTTTGATATCAGAAGCTCGTTGCTTTTTAATATTGTTGACTGTCTTGAGAAAAACCACAAGAGAATGAAGTTTCTATTTCTGACCACATGAAGCTTAGCAGGATCTTCTGAGCAGAGCAGGCTCTGGCTACTTCTCCCATGGTTGCCATAGATAATTCAGCTTTGTTATGAGGAGCACTTGGCTACTGAGGTTTGCTCTGAGCTGTTCGCACTCTTGGAAAGTGAGAGTCAATTCCTGTTCTCCTGAACTGCTTAGCACCACATGGTGTCTTACTAGTTGTATTTGAAATGATTACTCATTTCTACTTATGCTGGCATTACTTATTAGTGCACATGCCACCAGAACTGCCATTTGATGGGTTGAATGCAAAAATGTTTCTCTGGTTTTGAAATGTTTTGTAAGTTAGAATCATAGAATCGTTAGGGTTGGAAAGGACCTTAAAATCATCTAGTTCCAGCCCCCTGCCATGGGCAGGGACACCTCACACTAAACCATGTCATCCAAGGCTCTGTCCAACCTGGCCTTGAACACTGCCAGGGATGGAGCATTCACAACCTCCCTGGGCAACCCATTCCAGTGCCTCACCACCCTAACAGGAAAGAATTTCCTCCTTATATCCAATCTAAACTTCCCCTGTTTAAGTTTTAACCAGTTACCCCTTAACCTATCACTACAGTCCCTAATGAATAGCCCATCCCCAGCATCCCTATAGCCCCCCTTCAGGTACTGGAAGGCTGCAATGAGGTCTCCATGCAGCCTTCTCTTCTCCAGGCTGAACAACTCCAACTTTATCAGCCTATCTTCATACAGCAGGTGTTCCAGTCACCTCATCATCCTCGTGGCCCTCCTCTGGGCTTGTTCCAACAGTTCCATGTCTTATTTATGTTGAGGACACCAGAACTGCACACAATACTCCAGGTGAGGTCTCACAAGAGCAGAGTAGAGGGGCAGGATCACCTCCTTCGACCTGCTGGTCATGCTCCTTTTGATGCAGCCCAGGATACAGTTGGCTTTCTGGGCTGTGAGTGCACACTGAAGCCAGCTCATGTTCATTTTCTCATCGACCAACACCCCCAAGTCCTTCTCCACAGGGTTGCTCTGAATCTCTTCTCTGCCCAACCTGTAGCTGTGCCTAGGATTGCTCCGACCCAGGTGTAGGACCTTGCACTTGGCATGGTTAAACTTCATGAGATTGGCACCAGCCCACCTCACAAGTGTGTCAAGGTCCCTCTGGATGGCATTCCTTCCCTCCAGTGTATCAACCGAACCACACAGCTTGGTGTCATCGGCAAACTTGCTGAGGGTGCACTCAATCCCACTGTCCATGTCAGCGACAAAGATGTTGAACAAGACCGGTCCCAACACCGATCCCTGAGGGACGCCACTCATTAATGATCTCCAACTGGACATTGAGCCATTGACCACAACACTTTGTGTGCGGCCATCCAGCCAGTTCTTTATCCACCGAGTGGTCCATCCATCAAATTGATGTCTCTCCAATTTAGAGACAAGGATGTCATGTGGGATAGTGTCGAGTACTTTGCACAAGCCCAGGTAGATGACATCAACTGCTCTACCCCATCAGTTCTGTAGCCGCGTCATAGAAGGCCACCAGAATGGTCAGGTAGGATTTCCCCTTAGTGAAGCCATGCTGGCTGTCACCAAGCACCTTGTTGATTTTCATGTGCCTTAGCATGCCTTCCAGGAGAATCTGCTCCAAGATTTTGCCAGGCACAGAGGTGAGACTGACTGGTCTGTAGCTCCCTGGATCATCCATTTTCCCCTTCTTGAAAATGGGGGTTATATTTCCCTTTTTCCAGTTTTTGGGAATTTCACCTGACTGCTATGATTTTTCAAATATGATGGACAGTGGCTTCACAACTTCATTTGCCAGCTCCTTCAGGACCCATGGATGGATTTCATCAGGTCCCATGAACTTGTGCATGTGCAGGTTCTTAAGATGGTCTCAAACCAGATCCTCTCTCATACAGTGTGCCTAAGGTCTTCATTCTCACAGTCCCTGTGTCTGCCTTCCAAGACTTGGGTGGTGCTGTCAGAGCCTTTGCCAGTGAAGACCAAGGCAAAGAAGTCATTCAGAACCTCAGCCTTCTCCAAATCCAGGGTAGCCAGTTCTCCTGACAGGTTCTGGAAGGGGCCTGTGTTGTCCCTAGTCTGTCTTTTATTCACTGTGTACCTATAGAACCCCTTCCTGTTATCTTTAACATCCCTAGCCGTATTTAATTCTAACTGGTCTTTCGCTTTCCTAACCTGGTCCCTAGCTTTGCAGACAACATCCCTGTGTTCTTTCCATGCCGTCTGTCCTTGCTTCCACCTTTTATAAGCCTCTTTTTTCCCCTCTAAGTTTCCTCAGCAGCTCCTTAGCCATCCAAGGAGGTCTCCTGGCCCTCCTGCCACACTTCCTTCTAGTTGGGATGCAGCACTCTTGAGCTTGCAGCAGGTGATCCTTGAATATCAACCTACAGTCTTGGGCCCCCCTGCCCTCTAGGGCTATATCCCATGGAACCTTACTAAGCAGGTTCCTGAAGAGGCCAAAGTCTGCTCTTTTGAAGTCCAGGGCAGTGAGCTTGCTGCAAGCTCTTCTCACTGTCCTGAGGATCTCAAATTTGACCATCTCATGATCGCTGCAACCAAGGCTGCCCTGGAGCATCACATTTCCAACGAGCCCTTCCCTGTTGGTGAGCATGAGGTCAAGCATGGCACCTCTCCTTGTCGGCTCTTCTATTACTTGCAGGAGGAAGTTGTCTTCCACACAATCGAGGAACCTCCTGGATCTCTTGTACCAGGCTGTACCGTCCTTCCAACAGATGTCAGGGTTGTTGAAGTCTCCCATGAGAACAAGGGTCTGTGAGCCTGAGGCTTTTCCTATCTGTCTATAGAGTGCTTCATCCACAGATTCCTCTTGATCAGGCGGTCTGTAACAGATCCCCACAATAATGTCTCCCATAGCTATATTCCCTTTAACCCCGAACCACAAACTCTCTGTGGACTGCTCACCTATCCCCAGACAGAGTTCCATACTCTCCAGCCTATCCCTAACATAAAGGGCAACTCCTCCTCCCCGCCTGCCAAGCCTGTCTTTTCTAAGGAGCCTGTAACCTTCCATTCCAACACTCCAGTCATAGGAGCCATCCCACCATGTTTCTGTGATGCCTATTATATCATATCCCCGTAGACATGCACACATCTCTAATTCCTCTTGTTTGTTCCCCACGCTACGGGCATTTGTATAGAGGCATCTGAGCCGAGCTCCAACTGAAGCCAGCTCATTGGCTGGAGCAGCTGGGATATCTCTCCATTGCTCCAAGCATTTATTATAGGTGCTGGCAACTGACTGTGAGTCTTGGGATGGAATGATGCCCCCCTCCCCCAACACATCTAGTTCAAAGCTTTGTTGACCAGTCTGGAAAGCCTCCTGCCAAAACCACTCTTCCCCTTCATTGTCAGACCAGCTCCATCAGCCCCCAGTAGTCCTGGCCTACTAAATTGAGTCCCATGTTCAAGATACCCAAACCCCTGACTATGGCACCACCCTTCTAACCATTTATTAACCTGGCCAATCCTTCTAACCTTTTTAAGGTCCTCCCCTGTATCCTGGAGAATTGATGAAAAGACTATCTGAGCTCCAGAGCCCCAAACCACCTCTCCCAGGGCTCTTTATGTTCTCCAGGCAACTGCCATCTATATCAGTTATAATTTCTTGGTTGTTCTTTTATGCATCTTTCTGTTGCATTGAAGTCCAATAATAGGTCTTCCTTTTTTTCACCCAGCAGAAGCTGGAAAGTTCAGTTGTACTTCTGCCATATCAGGAAGAGTCAAGTATGGTTGTGTAGTGCTGATTGTGCTTCCTGCATGTGCAGTGGGTCATCGACTGTATTCTGGTCCATAGGTTGACTCCTATGACGTGACTGTGGAAGAAGACCTTGGAGAAATTCAGCTAATAAAAATTGAGAAACGGAAATACTGGTACCAAGATGACTGGTACCTCAGGTATATCACTGTAAAAATGCCAATGGGTGACTATCTGGAATTCCCTTGTTACCGCTGGATTACAGATGAAAAAGAGGTTGTCCTTCGAGATGGAAGAGGTGAGAGCCATAAGAAACCTTATTTCCTGCAGAACATCCAGAGTACTTCCACCTCTCCTTTTCCTTTCCCCATGTACTTCCTAATCTTGTCTCTCACATGGAGACCCACTGCCAGTCCACTTCTGCATCCTAGGGAATGGGCTTTTCCTGCTGACTAGGACTGCTTTTCAAGCAGGTTGCTGGTCTGGGCACTGGCAGTTGAGGTGGATATTTTGGGAAGTATATGCAAAGAGTGGTGGTGGTAGGAACTAAATGTTTTACCTTCCCATTAAGTTTTTGACTACTCCTGGCTGAGGAATTTTGCATTTGACATCTTTTGTGTTCCAATCACAACTCTGTGTCAGTTTATTTTTGGTCTCCAGACAGGCTTTCAATTTTTCATAATTTGACTTATAAGAACTGTAACACTGCCATGGAAGGCAACTTTGCGTGGCTTTCAGATATGGTAAGGTAAAGAACAAAAGCAAGTGAAATCCTATTGGTAACTTGAACACAGCCAGCTGGAAACTGTTAGCCATATGTTATCAGTTGTATTACCTCTGATATTTCCAACTCCAAACTCCAAACAACTATTTCCATTAACATCCTCCTGGCTTTAGCTTCCTTCCCATTTGTGTATGTAAAGTGAGTCACATACCTTGCACTTTCTCTGATCACTAAGGAAGCCTGTGTTGCTTAATGGTACAGTGAATACATTGTCAGAAGAGCAAGCTGCCTGGAAATGAAGTCTCACTGGGTTTTCCTTCTGTTCTCATGATGAGAAGACATGATCATTACCCCAAGCTGACAGAGGAGAGCACAGCTCATGGGGGGAGGATAGGTGTTTCATGGAGATGTCTTATAGCAGGGAAGATTAGCTAAACAATTTTATGATTCCTCTTATTGATGAAAATTCCTTTAGATACTAAATGTAAAATTAATTCCCATGATCCTGTTCAGACCATTTAACTCTAGATATGCACATCAAGTGTCTACACTAGGAATCCAGGTTTTTTATACAGTTGAGACAGGTGTTTCTAGCTTGAGCTAATTGCCCCTTCCAGGCACCAGGTTAGCAGCTTATTTCCTTCCACAGGTTCTTTAGGGACCTGTGCTTCTACTCAAAGTACTAGATTGTGTAAGCATTTTGCACAGAAACTTTGTAAAGGTATAGATCAGAAGTTGGAAGGTTTGGAAACTTTGCTCTCCTCCTCAAGACCTGGGCAGTGATAGGCAGAGGAATTTCATAACGCTGCCTCTTTCCTTTCCCCTCTTCCACAGCAAAGCTCCCCCGTGATGACAAGACTCAGATTCTCAAGCAGCACAGGCGCAAAGAGCTTGAGACTCGTCAAAAGATGTATCGGTGAGTTTGCCACAGCTCCTCAGAAGGTCCAGGGCCTATTCTAATCAGGTCAGAGTATGTCCAGATTATCATACTGCTCTAATTACTGGTCTGCTGGATGAGAGACAGTGTAAGTTACTATGTTGGCCCTATATGGTTTTTACTTAGATGGGATTCACTGTGATGATCATTGTGGTGCAAGTGGCATTATGAAAGACATGAATCCTAGATAAGTTTATCTGGAAGGCTTAGGTAGGAATTCAGTGGTACAGTCCCTGTTCTGCACTCTGGCACACAGTTGTGCTTTCAAGGAGGATCTGAAGGCAGATTTCATTTCCCTGTTACAAGTAGTACTCCAGTTTTGGAGCATGTTCTGGACATGTCAGCTTTTACTGAAGGATTTTGGCTGCTACAGCAAGCTAGTTTTAATTGTTTCCTACACTGGGGTGCAGTGGAACATCTGGCCCCGTTTGAGTGACTAAAATGTGCTATCAGAACACAGTTATGATATCCATCTTTACATAGTCATAGACATTTTTTCCTCCTAAAAGTCACAATGGGAAAATGCTCTTTTATCAGTGGGTAACTCCAGAACCCATTAAACATTTCATTTTCCTACAGACACTCTTTTATCTCTCTTAAAATAACAGATTTTTTTTTGACTTGCATCTCCCTATCATAAGACTAAGAATCAGAAGGACAGAAGGTCAATTCATAACTGATGGACTGAGGCTTAGTGTGTGCAGTGTTGATATCATTTGACTAAGAAAATATCTTGCTTATAGATTATGGGAAATAGAGCAGAGGAAAATATAGTTTAGAGTTACAGAGCAACATTTTGTTTATGTATGCAAAAAGGAGCATTGTACATTTGTAATTCTAGGGAAATAACTATTTACAATTCAAATGCATAACTGGTAGCAGACATTGCAGTCTGTGCGTGGCAGGAATTTGGAAATACTTTTGTAACAGTATTCTTCAGAAATCACCTTCTTTGTTTTGAAGTGAAAATAGGGCACAGTGCAAAAACATACATGGCAGAGAATGTCTGGCATGACCATTAGGAGGTAAGGCTCTTCTGAGAAGCTGAACCAAGACTATCTTCTTGATAGAGTTGCCTTTTGGAGAACTGGAACGCATGTCTGAGTACTTTTAGCTGCTGTACCAGAGTTCTGCAAAAAGGTAGCCCCAAGAACAAGTGTGCATTGGGCAGCTGTCTCTGTCCCCTCCCTGTACATTTGAAGCTACTGCCAATTTCAACCAAACATTACAAGCATTTGGAAATATCACAGATACTAAGTCATTTCAAGTTTTGTAAAGGTAGGTGGCCAAATAGAATCCTTCCATTGTGCTTCAGCATTCAGTAGAGTACTGGTAGATATTGATGTGGTCTAAGTCACTAGATTTGGCTCAAATGTGTCTGCTACAAATTTACTTTCTAGAGGTGTGTCACAGAAGCAATGGAGGTAAAGAAATGGCACAGTTCTCATGTTGGTAAGGTTATTTGGTTAGTCCAACCTCTCTTGTTTTCTCAGCTGGAAAGAGTGGCATCCAGGCTTTCCCCTGAGCATTGATGCCACTTCTCACAGTGATCTGCCTCGTGACATCCAGTTTGACAATGAAAAGGGAATTGACTTCATTCTGAACTACTCCAAAGCGTAAGTGTTTGTGAAACTTGAGGAGTTTCATAAAATCTCTCTGGGGGCAGGGTAAGGATCTGATCGCCTTTTAGGTATCACTGAAATATCAAAATGGGGTTCTTTTCTCTCAGATGATTCTGCAGTCAATCAAAGTAAGAAAGAATTGAAGAAATTTTTAATAAAAAAAACCAAAACCAACACTATTTTAAGCTTTTCATGCTGGGACCTGACCAAGCCTCAGCATTCTCATTAGACATTATTTTGGCTATAGATGGATGGAGGAAGCACTGGTGAAAAGCATAGGAAGAAGGACTATTGGCACCTGCAACCTTAGGCTTTTGACTTAGTTCTCAGAGTCACCCCTTAGAGATACTCGTCTCCCTGGACTACAATAAGCCTTTCAGTCACATGCAGGAAGATGGTGTCAATACACCCTTCAGACCCTGATGAAGAAAAGCTGTTTTGAGCAGGTCATCAGTTAACCACATTTGAACATAATCTGCTTGGGGCAACAAAGTCACTGTCCACTCACTTCATGTCATGTCACTGAAAAAACAGTCCTGGCCATTGGATAAGCCTAAATACTCAACCTTGCAGAGCTCTTTGAAATAGTGCAGGGTTAATAAGGCAAATAGGATCTTTCTGGCCCGAGAGTCCCCTTCTGAGCTGTCTCATGTGCCCAGGTCACACCATGTTATCTCAGACATTCTACCATACTATCAGATGTATGTGACTTACACTCTCTAGCAAACAGAAACCCTCACCCTGGATTCTGTTCTGAAGTTCATCTGTGATTCGGACACCTAGTATCAATCCAGAAAGTCCTGCCCGGTAGTTAACCTCCCTTTGATCCTTGTATGATCATTCTGTGTCCCTGTCAGGTGTGAAGAGGCCTCTGGGGAGATCATCTCCTGTTTCAGGCTTGACAGTTGCCTGAGTTTTACTTCATAACATGCCTCCAGGCACCTCTTAACATTGACTGCCATCTATGGCAGCAGAAACAGTCTGTTCTGTACTACTCTATTCTTTCTGAACTGGTGCTAATGACTTTAATACTCTCAGCTGATGCTAACTTCTGGCAGTGTGTAAAGCACTAGTTTTTCTGACTCTAATTTTTACGTGACACAGGTCTTAAAGCACTGCTATTGTAGGCTGCTGAGAACAACTCTAGAATGGAATTTAGTAAATGGGTATTTGAGATGCATTTCAGGCTTGGGTATAAACGTATAACCAGCAAGTTTAATTCTATAGGGTGACCAATCTCACAATACACCACTGAGAAGATTCTTGTGTGTAGGCATGTAAAGGGGGGGAAAGAATGGGGAAGAATATTGAGGAAGCTGGAAATTATTTTTGGTATTTGGTGGTTTTTTTTTTTCAGAGGTGTTTTGTTTTATTTTTAGGATGGAGAATCTTTATATCAATCGCTTCATGCACATGTTCCAGTCCTCCTGGAGTGATTTTGCAGATTTTGAGAGGATCTTTGTCAGAATCAGCAACACAATCTCTGGTGTGTTTATCAGCATTTGTTCATGTTTCCATCAAAGAATTACTAATTAGTTGTCTTGTATATATCTGATTAGCTTAGCAAGTGGCTTACTGCACTTCTGGTCTCCCATGGTTTTTCATAAACAAACTCTAATTTCAGACTGCTGATCACAGCAGCAGCCTGCAAGAGCAAAAGGTGAAGATCTGGCGTGAATTAAAATCTCTGGGAGCTGCTGAATGGCGTTGTCTGTCCTGAGCCATACTAGAGTTCATCCCAGCTGGGCATCATAGTCCCTTTTGACTTTTAGAAACGTATTTTCAGATATGTGCAAGTCCCTTAGGAGAAGTTTTCATAAGTATTTTGCATCTAAACCTAGAATAGCTTAGTGGAAGTGCTTTTCAGAGCATATTAGCCGTTAAGGCATTTTTAAAAGTTTGATAATGTATGTCCCACTTCAGCTATCTAAATACATGGAAAATCTCAAAAAGGCACATTTGGAAATGTTCTCTGCTAAAGGCAAGTACAAGGGTGACTCCTCCTGCCTCTTACACAGACCAGATCAAAGGCTGTTGCCTAACATCCCAGCCATGTGCTCAGTCCTGGTTGCGCTGCTGCTAACAGTCCTGGCTTCTCAACATTGTCCCAACGCAGGAAGGGTACCACTACCTCAGTTCTGCAGTCATAACCACACCTGTAGCTCCTCTCAGTCAGTTCTTACTGGCCGTTTGTGTCAGTGACATGGGGCAGCTCAAACACTTTTCAGTGGTAATTTTTTCCCAATGGTTGTCACTTTGGCAGAACTCTTTGCGGGCATGAAGGCTCATGCTGTCAGGCCAACAGATCGGGGAATGGGTCACAAAGAGAGAATGACCTGGGAGCTGTAACTTCCTCACCTGGTCCAGCTGCAGCCAGGATGGGCCATCAGACCACAATCTGAGGAACCATGATACTTCTTGAAAATTAGTTCTTGCTTGGCCTGAAAAGGCTTGTGATATTTATTTAAAATTATATCACTTTTCAGACATATTTCAGAATTACATGTTGTTTTTTTTTTTGTGTGTGTGTGGATACTGCATTAAATGCTGTACTTGCCTTTTCATACTCATATCTTCTTACTAGAATACTACATCCGTCTCTAAGAGTGTGAATTTCACTTTGTATTCAGAGATGCTCAGTTTCTGCAGTATCTTTTGTACTGTTAAAAACTCCATTGATGTCGTATTAACATATCAAAGACGAAGCACTTGTTTTCTTTAACTTTTTTCAATATGGAAATCTTAGCAGTTACTTGAAAACCCAGTGAAAAAAAGTGCACACACACATGGGTTTTGAAGTTCGTGGTGTTATTTCCGTAAAGCAGGGCTGGGAAACCTTTGACTTCTGAGCCAGCCCCAACCTTCTGCTGTTAATGTACAGTACAAAATGTACATTAATCCCCATGGTTACATTATTTTACTTTTTTTTCTGTATTATTTGATAGAATAGATACACAGGTACTATAAACTGGTTAATGTGTGGCTCCTCAAATATGTGTGAACAGCCTGTTTGGACTCTGCAGAGGAAAATACTTTTCCTTCCTGCTCTGGAGTTTTTCTTCTCTTCAGGCTGCCTAAAAATCAATTAACAGAAATAAGAGTAATTTCTGTGGTCTTGGGTATGATTTGGACCCCTTGTCTCAGGTATAAAATAAAGCACGCAAGGTGGACAGAGCTAATAAAAACTGCTTAAAGCAATTTGTTACATTTAATAAGATTGCTTCATTAAGTACTTTTAACACAAGAATTAGATATGATCTACAATTAATTTAATTGGTTACATTTTCATACGCACAAGGAAAAGGCCGATTCTGTGAGTTTTATCTGAGACCAATGATTAACATTTATGTTAATGCAACTGCACCTGCATATTTGTAAGCCTTGGCAGAGACGGGGTTCAAGGTTTTTTTCAGCAATGTGGTTTCTGTCCAAGTCATTTTTTGCTTGGTGTAGACTTCAGATACAGCTCCAAACTCATTATAAAATTGACAGAGATGATGTAAATGTCAACTTTAAGTAAATTTAACTTTTTTCTGCTCTGTTAGAAAGCATTGTAATGTTGGCATAATTTAAATTATCACTGCATTCCTTCAGGCCTATCTTTTTCATCTTTTCACCCTTTGTAGAAAAACTGCTTTCGGAAAAAACTTCTGCCTTGTCTGAAATCAGGCAATAGTGGAAAACTTTATTTGTTTCATTTTTCCCATGAAGACACCAATGGGATTTTTTACATTAATCACATTTTTTCTGAATCTGAACTTGTAGGCTAAACTGGTGACATGACATTAGGAAACAGAACACTGCAATTGTGGGAAATATCCAGTGGTACTGCATGTGTAACAATAAAGAGATGGAGTAGCCAAGGCTAACTTTTTATTAAGAAGACATGTCAATCTGGGTTTATGTTAGCAATTGAAAAATAAGCAGAGGCAAAAACATGTTAAACAACAAAACAATGAATGAGGGAATGAGGAGTTTTATTGTGTCAAATTCAAAACCCTTCCCCAAGTGTCCCCTCACCCAGCTTCAGCTAAGAGAATTGCTCCAGCCACTGCTTTCCCTACCCATGTTCCTCTGTATTTCCCTTCTCCCAGCTTTTTTGGATTGATCCCTCTGTACTGCATACCCTGAGATCTGAAGAGTAAGGATTTTAAAATCATAGAATCATAGAATAGTTAGGGTTGGAAAGGACCTTAAGATCATCTAGTTCCAACCCCCCTGCCGTGGGCAGGGACACCTTACGTTAAATAAATAAAATATGCTAGTCACAATGTTATTTTGGGGCAGCTGCTTTAAGTATTGTGAGGTGCTCCTTGTGAGATACACAGTTTTCTCTGTCTTTTTGGTACTGCTGCAGAACTTGCATTCAGGTCTGTGGGCTAATGCATGGAGGGGGAAACTGTGAGCAATACCTTTTCCTTTACAACTGTACTATTCTGTAAGATGAGCAACTGAGCCTTAACTCAATGCTTACAAGAAATGTTAAGAGAACTTGTGCAAAACAAACTAGTGCGGATGTCTGCCATATGATATCAACAGTTTCTACTAACATAGATAGCTATGAGGAAAACTAATGTATGATGATTAATTTTTCATTTTCTAACATCGTCCTCCAACCACCAGCTCTGGCACCTCAAGCAAGTAATAACAGCCTGTCTGGAAGCACGTTTGGCTTTGACAGGACAGGTGGACGCCAAAGTAGAGAATATGCTTTGTCCCAGTGATATCTGGGTCTTTGCTTTGCTCTTTGCCAGACACTGAAAGGGAAAATGCTTAAAATGTTGAAAGGTTTTTGGATCAAAAGCAACATGATGTTTCTTCTAGAATGTACAAGCAAATTAGTTAAAAACCAAAAACACCTTAGTGATGCTTTAGATAGCTAAAGCAGAGGGAAGAGACTAGGTGTGAACGTTTTATTTATGCATATTGAAAGGTATTCAAAAAACCCTGCTGTACTGCTTTTTACTGATCTAACTAGAAGAGGAGACATTTTACTTCCGTGCTAATTTCTTCTCTTAATAGTCACTTTTCTTCCTTCTTTAATAATAGCAATAAAATTTCATTTGGAAAAAACTATCACAGGAATAGAAGTATTGCAGTGGAATATTTCTGAAGAAATTACAAGAATGTTGCACTGTACTGACTCAAAATGTGGTCTGAATTATATTTTATCAATATTAATTAATATATCCCAGTCACTTGCATTTGTATTTCATGAAAATTTTTGCTCATTCATACTTTTGGTCTCCCAAGAGATCAAGTTATCTCAGCTTGACAAGTATCTAACACAACTCCTCACTGGCCTTTCCATCTGGTTGAGTCGGGAGGATTTGATGCGGAATCATAGAATCTATCGCTACGTCTAGGCGGGTTCTTAGAGGCATTCAGTCATAAGCCCGCAGATGGTAACCTCGTGCCAGTGGCTCCTCAGCCAAACGCACGCACCAGGGGTCTGAACCTGCGGTTCCTCTCGTACTGAGCAGGATTACTATTGCAACAACACATCATCAGTAAGGTAAAACTAACCTGTCTCACGACAGTCTAATCCCAGCTCACGTTCCCTATTAGTGGGTGAACAATCCAACGCTTGGTGAATTCTGCTTCACAATGATAGGAAGAGCCGACATTGAAGGATCAAAAAGCGACGTCGCTATGAACGCTTGGCCCCCACAAGCCAGTTATCCTTGTGGTAACTTTTCTGACACCTCCTGCTTAAAACCCAAAAAGCCAGAAGGATCGTGAGGCCCCACTTTCACGGTCTGTATTCGTACTGAAAATCAAGATCAAGCGAGCTTTTGCCCTTCTGCTCCGCGGGAGGTTTCCGTCCTCCCTGAGCTCCCCTTAGGACACCTGCGTTACGCTTTGACAGGTGTACCGCCGCAGTCATACTCCCCACCTGCCGCTGTCCCTGGAGCGGGTCGCGCCCAGCATGCTGGGCGCTTGGCACCAGAAGTGAGAGCCCCCCTTGGGGCTCGCCCCCCCGCCTCACCGGGTAAGTGAAAAAACGATCATCATGGAAGACCTGAGAAGGTGGTCTTCAGAGAGTATTTTTTATAGGCCTGGAATATTTTGCTCCTTATCACCTTTGTACACTGAGAGACAAATTATATGAATATAACATAATCCTTCTTAAAGTGAAAAACAAAGTTTACATTGTCCATTTAAGTGATTTTTCTTAAAATTCTATGGCACCTTTTTAATCTTTTTCTTACTACTTTCTTTAGTTGACATTGCAGTGCAGTATAAGAAAAGATGGGAGGACAGGGGGAATTTTACAATGCAGTAGGGTATTGATGTAACACAGATACTGATGCTGCAGGCTTGTTTTTCCTTTAGAATATGTGATGCAGCACTGGAAGGAAGATTTTATGTTTGGCTACCAGTTCCTGAATGGATGCAATCCTGTGCTGATCCGGAGATGTACAGAGATACCCAAGAAGTTGCCTGTGACTATGGATATGGTAGAATGCAGTCTGGAGAGGAACCTAACCCTTGAGGAGGAAGTAAAGGTACAGCTCTAAGTTGGGTGGCTGCAGTGATTATGGGATGGTGGAGTTCAAGATCCTCAGGGCAGTGAGAGGGCACGCAGCAAAATCATTGCCCTGGACCTCAAGAGAGCTCTCTACTGGACTCAGCAGCCCCAAGTCAGGTGGTTTACATAAAGGTGCTTGCTGTCTCAGTGGTATCATCCCTGACTCTTCCTGAGTTCAATGATCTTTAAGGTCCCTTCCAAGTCAAACCATTCTACAGTTCTATGAGCAAGGGTGGGCCAGTGGCCGCTCATAACCACAGGGTACAAGCCAGCCTCTGGTCAAAAGTTCCTGACCTTTGTTCTGAGCCTTGTTGCTTACACTCTGTTAAAACACATCATGCTTCTTTTTTTCCCTCCCCAGCAAGGAAACATTTTCATCGTGGACTATGAGCTGCTGGATGGTGTGGATGCCAATAAAACAGACCCATGCACAATGCAGTACTTGGCTGCACCCATCTGTCTGCTGTATAAGAATCTGGAGAATAAAATTGTACCCATTGCAATCCAGGTGGGTTTATTGTCAGGGTAAAGGGACACATTGTCATACTGCTTATTGTCTCATCTTAAATATGAATGACTTGGAGTTTTGTATTCTTCTTACATCTTTCAGCTTGGTCAAAAGCCTGGGCCGGACAATCCCATATTCCTTCCTTCAGATGCCACATATGACTGGCTGCTAGCTAAAATCTGGGTTCGTTCTTCTGATTTCCACATCCACCAGACAGTGACCCATCTCTTACGGACACACTTAGTCTCAGAGGTGTTCAGCATAGCTATGTTCCGACAGCTGCCTGCTGTACATCCCCTCTTCAAGGTTGGTTCTTGCATGAATGGATATATGTGGGTCAGGGTGGTTATCACATTAGTTTGACAAACCAAAAAGAAGTCCTAGTGATAGCTCATCTGAGATAGTTTGGTTGGCTGCCTGGCAAGGCAATGTGCAATTAAGCCACCAGGACTTCCAGGACTTCAAACTTTACACATGGTTGCTGTTGAATTCAGAGAATTTGATTTCTTTTATTATTTGTCCCATTTCACAGCTCTTGGTGCCACACATGCGCTTCACGATAGCCATCAATACCAAAGCCCGAGAACAGCTTATCTGTGAATGTGGTCTTTTTGATAAGGTAAGTAATCCCTTTTGTGAATCTTCATTATGCTTCATTGCTCCATATGTATTTTTATCCTCTAATCATCAGATATTCCTTATTTCTTGACTTTTCTACTGAAGGGCAAACATAACTGATATCACCTGAGAAAGTGGCACACAGAACTGGTGCCTTGCTGTTCTAAAGATGTTACCCTTTACCTCTTCTCTGAGTAGCCAATTCAGAACTGGCCAATGTCAGTAGTGAGTCAGTATTTCACTCATAGCTGATGTGGCTTTGAGTATGAATATAGGAGTGCAAAGTAACATAACGTGCATGTACATCCCTGCACATGTATGCACACAGTTTTTAAAAGTACTCAGTTATTCACCTTGGGGCAGGGTGGTGAGCAAAAGAATTTGTGATTGCAAGAGGAAATTTGTACCAGAGAAAAACGTAGAGACAAGATAGATTTCTAAGTCCACAATTTTACTGCCCACAGCATGTAGATCCAGCTTTTCTTCTTGAATGAAAAGCAGATCTGCAGATCTGCTAGGATTAAAACTCAGCTTTGTCTGAGTCAGTGAAGCATAGTCATATATCATGGACTCCAGTGCAGCTCATAGGTCAAATACGAACATCTAAATCTGCCTGCACTGGTCTCTAACGTGTGCCCAGCTCTTCCTCCCCTCACTACCCCGGAAATGGCATGCTGCATCTAGGAACCACAGCAGGTTGGCACACAGCAGTCTCTGTCACAACATGATAATAGGAAATGGGAAGTTTGGGGAGGTTTCAGAAGTCCTTCCAAAAAGGGAACCTGTGTTCCAGAACAACTCTGTCCCTCTTACACCAGACCAAAACCAGCTTTCATGCTCCATACTTTTTACCCAAGGAGAAAAGAGAGGCTCAAACCAGGCACCTTCCTTGTCTTCTGTATTCCACTGCTGACTATGGAGACCTGGCAGGCACTCCCATCCCTTTGAACAGAAGCGTAATGTCACCCATGCATATGGGATGAGTGTATCAATAAGACCTGCTAGAGGGCATCCTGGAGTTCCTGAATTTGTTGGTTCCAATGTAGAAAAAAAAACAGCTGGAGGACAGTAAGTGTAAACTGACTACTGCTACAACACTAGCATCGTATGATAGAAAAGCAACATTTGGGAGCTTTTGTGCAGTGATTATCCAAAGAGTTTTGCAGTGCTGTTTATTATGGACAGGCTCTGTTTTCCAAATGTAATATATATTGAAACCCTGGGCAATCCTCGTTAGTAGCCACCCAGCAGGATCGATCTCCTGGCTTAAATTCCAGGGTGGCTAATGGTAGTCTGCATCCCTAAACACTCTCTCCTAAACCACTCTGAAGCAGTAATGAGTGGTTTAGCAAAAGCCTGTTCTAACACACTGCTGGCTGCCTTTCTACGCATACATACTGGTTCTGGAGCATAGGGCTGGCAGAAAGTGCTTTGGGTTAAATACTTTGATGTTTCTGTATCTTATTACTGTATTCCATTATAAGCAGGTGCTGTACCTATGGAGAAAATGCGAGTATTTAGAGTGATTCATGGGAGAGGTGTGAAATCTCTGAATTCAACATGCTCAGATGCAGTAGATCTCTGCAGTTTGGTACTTGTTTGTGTGGAGATGTGTTGTTCTCCTGAAACAATAGATTCATCAGCATTTTCAATACTATCTCCTACAAAACTGGAAAGGGAGTCATGGCACAACGTGAACATAATCTCCTACTGTTCCTGTCCTGCCATTCTTCCTGCAGGCAAATGCTACCGGTGGAGGAGGACATGTACAAATGGTGCAGAAAGCAATGAAGGATCTGACTTACAGCTCCCTCTGCTTCCCTGAGGAGATCAAAGCTAAAGGGATGGACAGCAAAGAGGATATCCCCTACTACTATTACCGGGATGATGGCATTAAAGTGTGGGAGGCTGTAAAGAGGTAAGAGACCATAGTTCTAGAAATGGCTAATAAAGTCACCATCACAGAGACACAGCTTCATTTTTGTGGTCTCTACTGACTTTGCTCTTCACCACAGCTGTGTGAAAGGCACCTGGGCTGTTTAGTCATGTGGTGCCTTTTCCATCCAGCATCTCTCGTCTGAGAAAAACTTATAGTCAAGCACACCCTTGAAAGACTCTGAATTCTGGCTTTTTTTTTTTAGCCTTATTTTCTTGCATTCTGTATTTCAGAAGACCCTTTAAAGAACGTACCCTTCTATGGCATTTCACAGAGTTTAGTGAGTTGGAATTTATCCCTGCAAAGGGAATTTAGTTAGCTTTTTTTTTTTTTTTGCTATGCACAAACTTGCCTTGCATGAGAGTTGTGTTATAAAACTCAAAAATTAGGCATCAACTGATTTGAGCAAAACCTTTCTTAAAATGCCTTAAAATTACAAGGCCCGTGTTTTGTCAGGAAGGGCAGCTTCCTGAGTCAGGAGACATACTGCAAGGCTGCTCAACCACACAGATGTGGCTCCTTTTCAGATATGAAACACTGCCTCAGAATGGAATGTTTTATTTGTTTTTTATTCTATACTAGCATTCAATTTAACAAGCAAAGTATTCTGCATGGCATAAATTGTTTGCTAAATATGCAGCTGTTTCTGGTCACATGGCTTTTGAAAAACCTGTTCATTAAAAATCAGATCTTCGTGTATGTAAAGTAGAAGGTTTATAATGCAAACATAATGTTTAAAGTGTTGAGTACATGTTTTCTGAGTTTTGGCAAGGGGTTTTCTTCCAATATTTCCTGCAATTGCTGATGCCCATATGAGAGAAAAGGAATCTATAACTTTTCTGTGGTTGTTTTCTTGATGTAGTCCATTTTTTATCCCTTTTCTCTTTCCTGTGTTTTCTTTGCTGATTGAGGTATGCCTCTTCAAATACCAGATAGTAATTAGTTAACTCAATTTAGTTTGACTGTTTGTGGGTGTTTACCCAGCTAGAGGAAGATGTTACACTGCCTCAACCTTGGCTGAGAGATTCTTTATAAGTGAATTATTGACTTTATAAATGACGTGAACAGTACCCTTTTGAGTGTGTGATATCCTGACCCATGAAACCATGGTCATGCGTGTGTCTAGTCACCATGAACCTCCTACACTGCATAGGGGTATCAGTCTTCACTCTTCTGATGAAGTAACTTCTCTACCCAGCATTGTTTCACATGTAGTAGATGGCCTAGATTTAAGAAACCTGATAAAGTTGTCTGTATAGAAACAATGAGGTTCACATGGCAAATTTTTAAACCCCTTCTCTAACACTCATCTTCTTATTTCTGATCTAACTGCAGAGGGATATATTCCAACCCAAAGATATTCCAACCCAAGAGGTTTATGAACACTTCATATACTAATTTATATTTGCATGGAAGAGGTTCTAAACTGCTGCCATCGTGTAAGAGAAGGATTACCTTCTGCATGCATTTGGCACAGGTCCCAGGTTTTGGAGGCAGAGCTCATGCAGGGCAGCTTTATATCTGTATGTTGCAGGATTTTTCTTTTCTTTCCTCTGGAAGCCAAAATTACTTAAACTCTTGGTGTTTATGCAGCTGTTTGTCTGCCTCAGTAACAACTTTTAACTTAGTTGGCTAAGAGAAGCCACATTGACAGATTTGTAAAAGTCTGTGAATTACAACGCATTTATAGCTTACTAGGGAGAAATCTGTACTGGATGATTAATTCTTAATCCTATCAGTCATCTTCCACAGTCAAACGTTTCGTCCTATGGGTTGTCAAAATATTTAGCAAGAGATTATAAGTACCTGCAGAGTTAAGAGTATCTCACCAAACCAGTTAATATCTCAGTTAACCATTTAAATTTAAATTTTCAGGAAACCAGGGTTACCTATTTTACAGCTTTCAGAACTATTTGTTATCTTAATGTTTTAAGAGCCTTTCTGAGGTAAGTTAGCCCAGGAAGCTTTTATAGAAAGAGGGATTTTGAGAAGAGGAACTGAATCGGGAAGAGATGTCTGCTGTATGCAGTGGGTGCAGGAGAAAGCTCTAGACCTGTTCTTCCCAAAGAGAACTTTCCTGGGCCAACCCCACTTTGGAATTTTCTGAAAAGGATGTGCAGTAGGAAGGGATCAACTATTTGAATGGTATTGAGGAGCAGATTTGGAATATCACACAGAGGATGGTGCTACTATCACAGTTTAGGAACCCCTGTTGATATACCAAAGGGAGTCTGTATCAAGTGAAGAAAAGGATGTAGAATGTAATAACAGAGGTCCAAGCAGGAGTAAAGCTTCAAACAAGACAACAAAGTGCACAGGACTGTTCAGGGGATGCAGTGGGGTCCAGCATCTATTTTGTTGGGGAAGAAAGTAATGCTGCAGTCAGAACTGAATCAGAGTTGCCTCTGTGCATCCACACTGCTTGTGGGAAGGAGGTAGGAGGGTGTTGAGACCTGCTTTTGCCCTTCTCTCTTTCCCTATGCAGCATCTGCCTCCTCTGAAAGACTGGTAGAAGGTCTTCAGAGAATGGCAGGCTTGCTTTCTCCTTTTGCTTTTGTTTTGTTCATTTGTTCTGTTCATTTGTTCTGGTGTCCACAGTTTTGTAGAGGATGTCATTCACATCTACTATGAGAGTGATGAGGTGGTGTGTGAGGATGTGGAGCTCCAGGCCTTCGTCAAAGATATTTACGTCTATGGGATGAGAGGTGTGAAGTCCTCAGGTAAGATATGATGGCCCAACCAGGTCTGCAGCTTGTAGAGTTCCTGCTGACAGCAGTGCTGCATGCACAGCATACATTGAACTGTTGGAGACCCTATCCCCTCTTCGCCCAAAGATGCTCAGTTTTATGGATGAGACTCCAGATCAGGCCCTTCCTCAGGAGACAGCTTCTTCCTTTGCCACAGCTTCTCACGATGAGCTGGGGCAACTCATGTAATCTGTTTGTACACTGGGGATTGGTCCTTTGATCTTGTCTGCCCGTGCTTTAAGCATTAGGGGAGGGGCCATCTGTATGTGCTGTTGGAACCACCAGGCAGACTGGTAGAAATCAGAAGGAGCAGCAAACGCCCCCCTGAATCCTCTCCTCCAAACCTTGCACCAAATAAGAACAAGAAGAATCTTCCCAGGAGTATCTTGCTGCACTTTGTATTTGTTCATCATCTGTGTCATCACTGAGCTGTTCTGCTCTGTTCAAGAGAAGATACTCATAATTCTCTCTAATATATATTTTCCTTTGCTCTTTCTCTTCTCACTGTCTCTTCCCTCTTGCAAACCATTACTTGGCTGTGGGAGCTCTCACCCATAGCATAGTTCTGTTCTCCCACCTGAGTTAACCCTCCTGCCTTTCCCTAAATATGTTTTTTTATTCCACTCATGTTTTGTCCAACCAGATTTTCAGGAATCTATACAGGTGCATGGGGATTCTTCATACTTCCTGACTGACAAATCTGGAAACACCTGTTGGCCAGTGACCTGGGGCAGACGGCTTGGCATTGCATGTACAAATGTTTGTGTGTGAGGCCTCCAGGCAAAACTATGATGTTTCCTCTCATTACCATCATGCACTGTATATAAGAGCCTCCTGTGCTCTACCTACTTGGACAAGCAAACGACTGGAGAACATTTTCTTCCTGTAAATATTTTGTCTAGTTATCTCTTAGGAAAAGTGTAGAAATGGCCTTGTAGTAGGAACTTCATGTTTGACCTAAGCATCTTGGTATGGGACAAGGACTGAAGCCTTTCCAGGGCTACAGCTGGGGTGGGATGCTAAAACCACAACCGGTGGCATATCTGCCACTGGAGGTGGGAAACATGACAGACATGCAGCATCCCTGTCTGCAATGCTGCCACCTGAAGGGCTACGGCAGAGAGCAGTGGGACTTGGCTGGGTATATAAGAATGGAAGGAGGATAAGTGGGGAAAAGGCTGTTGCACCCAGGATTCTCCCTCCCATCTCCATTCCTGCCCTAGGAGGGCTGCTCTGACTAGGAGCATGCCAAGCCCCTTTAAAGATGAGCACAGTGTGCTTATGAGAGTAGGACACAGGATGGAATGGTGGCTGGCCAGCGCTGCCATGTGCCTCTTCCCCCTCTCAGCTTGAGTTCACAGCTGCACCACATTGGTGGTGGGGATACGAATTAGCTGGCACAGGCAGCTTGAGCAGCGGCAGCTCACCCCAAGGTGCTGACAGGTCCTTGTGTATCCTGGAACCTGTAGTCACATTAGGCTGGGACAGGCAGAACAGCACAGGACTGTGATGTAGTGGGTATAGGAGAGATACAGGCTTGGGGGTACTTTCATAGCAAAATATTTCCCTAGTCCCTGATGTCTTGGGTTCCTATTCCCTTCTTTATAGCTCAGTTTGATTATTCCTTTTCAAAGACAGCTTTATGCAACTATTTCTGTTCCTTATTCTGTTGTTTCTCTTTCAGAAGTTCTCATTTCCTCACTTCCTGCTTGAGCAAATAAGCTCTCCCTGCACTCTTCCTCACAGTGCACTTGATTGCTGAGCCTTGGACCTTTATAAATAAAAGCACATGATCATTTCCTCCTTGGCATGAATCTTCCCTGCTTGCACTGCAGACTGAAGAAAAAGGGAACATCTGAGGCCCTTGCTCTGTGGACAATCTGGGTTCCTTGCTGCAGGGTAGGTAGGGTGTGAGGACAGGGATACAGTATTTTTCAAAGGTATAATTATATTTTGTCTTTCCCTTAAGTAACACCATGTATTTTGCAAATAGTGGTGATGCCTCACAAGCCTATATTAAGTAAGGCAGGATCACTCTGTTTTTATGGCTGGACACTCAAGATATGAAGAGGCTGAGCAGCTCCTGTTAGATCACACAGCAAGATTCAGAAAGACAATGCGCTGCTCTCAGTGACTGCTGCACAATCGTCTAATTTATGCCTTTTGAGTAGCTGATTACTACTTGGTATCTGGGCTACTTAAGCTTTTCTTCTCTCTCCTTTAGGATTTCCTAAAATGATCAGGACACGAGAGAAGCTAGCAGAATATCTCACAGTGATAATATTCACCACATCGGCCCAGCATGCAGCTGTGAATTTTGGTCAGGTAGGAATTTCTGGGAAGCCTGTTCTTTCTGGGCTGGGAGGTCCATCTACCAGAGCAAGGTCTGAGAAACCTTTTTTAGTAGATGTAAAGACATTACATTACTCTGTCTGGTCAAAATAACTCCAGAGCCATCTGCAAATCCACATGAAGCCTGTAGAAATGGAAGATGAGAACTGCATTTTGAATCCTAAATATGCATCAAAGTTAAAATTTAGGAGTTCTAACTTGTGTGTTTTAGTTTTAATGATTTTATAATGGAGAACAATTTTTTTAAGCATTTAAATGGGTTGCTGAGATGCCTTTCAGAAATGCTGAAGAGTTCAGGTGAGAAAAGGCTGAGGGTAAGAGGAGATGGTTGTGCAATGGAGAGAACAGACTGAGCACCGTGTAAGTACGGCACGCAGCTGAAAACCGGACTTTCCCTCAGGCAGGGCAGGGAATATGTATGAAAGTAATTAAAAAGTGCTTGGAAAAGAAAGAATTATGGTAAATGCAACATCTCAGATGGCAGCAAAACTCAGTGTCATATCTGAGGCAAAATACGACATCACCATCCCACAGCATTGAAGCAGGCCAGAACTGATTCTGAGTTCCCAACCTGGTGCTCATACATGCCATATTTCATGATGCACCAGTATCCTTTGCCTCTCTTACTGCCTGACCTGTAGGCATGTTCTCAGAGCAAATTTTCCAGGAAAAACCAACTGGAGGAAAGGATGTTTTGTCAATTACAGAATTTTTATTAGAGATCTCCTCAGATTAACATGAGACCTTTCTTTAATAAGATAGCTAAGTCCTTAATCTGGCTGGCGAATCTGGACTGTGTGGCACATGCCTGTGGTTAGCAGAATAGCTACTCCCATTTAGACAACCCACCTCTCTCCTTTGTGAGATCCTGAGCAAGACAGTAGAGACTTCCTTGTCTCCTTCAGTCCTTCTCTAGACAATCTCTCTGTCCTTTAGTCTTCTGTTTCTCTTCTAGCCTACTCTTTCTGAGAGGCTCATATTACAGAAGCAAACTCCCTGGTGCCAAGACTCCTGATTTTCTTTGCAGTGTTCCAAAATACCAACCACTGTATCTTCTCACTGTGCTCTTTTGCAGTATGACTGGTGTTCCTGGATTCCCAATGCCCCACCAACAATGCGCTGCCCTCCTCCAACAGAAAAGGGGACAGTCACCATTGAGCAAATTGTGGAGAGTCTGCCAGACAGGGGACGTTCTTGTTGGCATCTTGGAGCTGTGTGGGCCTTGAGCCAATTCCAGGACAGTGAAGTAAGTCAACTTAACTGCTCTAGATTGTGGAGATATAGGTGAGATCATGGGGGCCATGGCACTCATGGACTCATGATATTGTAGTGCTGCTTTGTGCTTGACCATGTTTGCCTTTCTGTGGAGGTGTGTTAGTTTGTTCTTGTTCTGCTAGGTACAAACCAGCTCTGAGCGAGAAGTTGTACTTTTACTCTGAGGCTGTGTTTCAGCCAAAATGAATGTTTCTAAACTCAAGCACAGCGTTGCTGAGTAAGGATGCTGTTGTGGGAAGAAGAGGGATGCAGAAGCACAAGGGTTTTCTCCACTCCTTGCCCCAGCAGTGCTGGTGGAGAATGTACAGCACCCCTTGTCCTGTCCCTTTAGAAAGTCTGCCCCCATGTCACATGCACTACAGCTGTGACTCGTGTCTGGCTGGTGTGGAGTGCAAACAAAACAAGCCTAATGGAGGCTTTGCAAGCATGATAAAATGAGGTTGTAGGTCCTTGGTTGTCCCACCCAAGGGCTTTGTCTGGATGTGTTTCCATCCTTAAATGGAAGATGATGGACAGAAGGTACTTCAAATGAAGTCTTCCTTTAAGAAGAAAGCAGATTTCAGCTGAGAAGCTTGTAGAATAGGGAGTATCATGGAAAATAGTTACCTAAAGCAGGTAATATGCCAGTATGCATATTGGCAATGTGGCATTCAGGGCACCCTTAGGGTCTAAGCTGACTAAAGCAACTGTCAGGTTGAAGTCTGAAGGACAGTTTGACATTAACAGAAACTTCCACTGTCACTAAAAGAAACAGTCATCTTTCGTTTTCATCTGTGGCTGTTCATTCACCCCCACGCTGTCCTTTTCTGTAGCAGCACAATTGTTTGAGTGGCTATGCAGAGATCTGGCTTAGGAAGCTGATCTGGCTGACCACTAGCCTGAATAAAAGCGCTTATTTTTCAGTGGGTGAGCTCCCTGCAGGTGGAGGAGGTGCCACATAAACATGAACCAGCTCTACCGAAAGATGCAGGGATGGAAAAAAGCAGCCAGAGGTGGAGGGATGATGGCACAGCATCTTTCTTTGGCAGTGCCAAATGTAGGCTAGCTTAAACATTGATAGGACTATTTTAATAGTAGCATGTGTAGGGGTCTGGGTGCTGTTCTGCTGAATGGCATAACATTGAAACAGAGTAGCCTTTGCTTTCTCAAAGCATGATCTCTTGGTTGTTTTTCATTTAGCTGTTTTTAGGCATGTACCCAGATGAACACTTTGTGGAGAAGCCAGTGAAAGAGGCTATGGTAAAATTCCGCAAGAATCTGGATGAGATTGTCAACGCCATCGCTGAGCGCAACAAGAAAAAAAAGCTTCCTTATTACTACCTTTCGCCAGATCGCATTCCCAACAGTGTTGCTGTTTGAGCAGATACTCAGGAGAGTTTGGAGGCATGTAAAGCTAATGATGCTTTCCTGCTACATATGCTTCTTTTCAATTAACTCTCAGAAACTGATAAAGTAAGAGACCCAGCCCCTCCATTACAGCTGATCCATCATCTATTTGGACTTTCAAAACAAATTTGATTATGACTGATCTTGCAGGCAAAGTCTAGTTGACAACCTTCTAGGTCAAATTTGTTGCAACTTTATTTTTCCAGGATTTATTAGCTAATCTTCGCATCAATATTCGTGTTTCTTTTAGCTTTCCCTCACCTGGACAAGACAATATAATCACAGATTCACTTATTCAATGAAAATAATATCATAAGCAATAAGAGAGTTGCATCTTTAAAATCCTTCCTATTTTTAATATCTGACACTGGTAATATTTGAAAATATAATCTTTAAAGTTTATGTATTGTTTTTAATCTGATTAAAACAAATGTTAAATATTTTCACTGCAACTGTGAATTTCCTAATCACGATGAAGATAGAAGTAGGACATTTTCTTAGCATAGCTGGTGGGTTTTTATCACTTTCTTACAGAGTTCATGTGAAATTGGGCAGCCTAATTCATATGAGAAGAAAAATTTGTTCCTATAATAAACCTATATATTTTCTACATAAATCTAGGAAGGTTTGTTTCAGCCTCTGCCAGGAGAGTTTGATGTCCTTCATGTGTACAGGCAAATGTTTTGCTTAGCACAATGCCAAAAAGACCTAGCAGTACTCATGCTAGATTTCTGTTTCATTATTGAGGCTGCTGGGTTTCGTGGGTAGCTTCTTCTGGTTTGTGGTAGATAAAAAGGCTACTTTGTATAATGATAAAAGATGTGGAGAAGGGTTAATTTTCAACCTCTAAGAGGAATATTTCTATTTGGGCAGTTGAGTGTAATTGGCATGTTTCACCTGAGAAAAAAAAATCAGTTTTGTCTGTTTTGTTTAGAAGCGATTAGGTTCAACTATTTGGGCTTTGTTTAAAGTTGAGAGAGTCACTGAGATAATGGAAGCAAAAATGAGGTTTGGGAAATTTAAATCTCATAGTTTTATTAATAGAAGCCTTCCAGTATCTGAAGGGGGGCTATAGGGGTGCTGGGGATGGGCTATTCATTAGGGACTGTAGTGATAGGACAAGGGGTAATGGGTTAAAACTTAAACAGGGGAAGTTTAGATTGGATATAAGGAAGAAGTTCTTTCCTGTTAGGGTGGTGAGTCCCTGGAATGGGTTGCTCAGGGAAGCTGTGAATGCTCCATCCCTGGCAGTGTTCAAGGCCAGGTTGGACAGAGCCTTTGGTGGCATGGTTTAGTGTGAGGTGTCCCTGCCCATGGCAGGGGGGTTGGAACTAGATGATCTTAAGTCCTTTCCAACCCTAACTATTCTATGATTCTATTTTTTCCCCAGTATTTGTTCCTTGAACTAGCTTTGCCATCTTGCACAGTGTATTTGCTCAATAGATAAGAAAGCTTCTTGTGCTAATAAACCAAAACTGAGCAAGAACATTTAGCTTTTATTTCTTAACTCAATATGTAATGCTGTTTGTCTTGAAAACCTTGTAGGAATAAGCACAATGTGCTGTGTGGAGAAATGAAGCTCCTGTACTTCGAGAAACATAGTTACTTCTATCATTCATGTGTAATTTGGGAAAGGGTACTGATAAAATATATGTTCTTTCTGTTTCACATGAAACACAGATGTGGAAATAGACCCTTTGCAGCAGATTGATTCCCTTTTCCTTCCCCCAGCTAATGAATTTCAACAAAAATGTGGAAGATAAATGTACTTCCTCAATAACAGGAAGTGGTCTTCAGATTTGTGCATCTTCGTTTTACTGCAGTCCACGAGAAATGATGACTATAGGAGCTGAGGCAGCAATTGTGCAGCAAGGGGGTATCAGGGTATCATTATAAGTGTGAGCCACCAGAAAAAGCTAAAAAGATAAAAGGTTTAACTCAAAGTTAAAAAAATGCAACAAGCTGATGTAATCTAGCCAACATTCCAACTCCTGTCCTTCCCCCATGTACAGTGAATGTGCTCTTGCCTCAGCTTCCATATGATCTGCATAATCAAGTATCTGTCTAGAAAAAAAAACATGGGAGGAGAGGCTGATGGCTGTTCTCTTGCATCTGTTCCTTCTGCTCTAGCCTCTGGACCTGGGATACAAGTAGGGTTAATGGGAGGCTTAGGGAATCAGCTGTGCAATTGAAGGCTGATATTAGCAGTCTGGTTCAACTGCAGGATAAGCTGTGTAAAGAAGGAGGCTAAAGGCACCAGAACGGAAGCAAATATATGCAAATAATAAAGTGTTTAGTTGGCATTGACCCACCTCTCATGCTTGTCTAGGTTCTTCTGAATGGCATCCATTGCCTTCAGCGTATCAAGCGAACCACACAGCTTGGTGTCATCAGCAAACTTGCTGAGGGCACACTCAATCCCACTGTCCATATCACCAACAAAGATGTCAAACAAGATTGTTCCCACACCGATCCCTGAGGGACACCACTCGTTACTGGTCTCCAGCTGGACATTGAGCCATTGACCACAAGTCTTTGTGTGCTGCCATCCAGCCAATTCTTTATCCACCGAGTGGTGCATCCAACAAATTGATGTCTCTCCAATTTAGAGACAAGGATTTTGTGTGGGACAGTGTAGAACACTTTGCACAAGTCCAGGTAGATGATGTCAACTGCTCTACCCCTGTCCATCAGTTCTGTAGCTCCAACCTAGAAGGTCACCAAATTGGTCAAACATGATTCCCCCTTAGTGAAGCGATGCTGGCTGTTACCAAGCACTTTGTTGTTTTTCATGTGCCTTAGCATGCCTTTCAGGAGAATCTGCTCCTAGATTTTGCCAGACACAGAGGTGAGACTGACTGGTCTGTAGTTCCCTGGGTCTTCCAAATTCCCCTTCTTGAAAATGGGGGTTATAGTCATCAGGAACTTTACCTGACTGCCATGATTTTTCAAATATGATGGAGAGTGGCTTAGCAACTTCATTTGCCAAATACATCAGGACCTGCAGATGGATTTCATCAGGTCTCATGGACTTGTCTACGTTCAGGTTCTTAAGATGATCTCAAACCTGATCCTTTCTTACAGTGGGCCTATGGTCTTAATTCTCACAGTCCCTGAGTCTGTCTTCCAAGACTTGGGTGGTGCGGTCAGAGCATTTTCCAGTGAAGACTGGGGTGAAGATGTCATTAAGAACCTCAGCCGTCTCCAAATCCAGGGTAGCCAGTTCTCCTGTTATCTTCTGGAGACACCCACGTTGTCCTTAGTCTTTCTTTTGTTTGCTACATACCTGTGGGATCACTTCCTTTTACCTGTCACATCCTTTGCCAGTTTTAGTTCCCATGCTTTCCTCTTTTTTGCAGGTGAGATTATCTCTATAAACTCCTTTTAGGACATTGTCTTTATCAACCCCTTGCAATAATACCATGATTCTCACTGCCCCAGGAGGCAAATCACACGTACTTCACAGTCAACCCGTATGAACTAAGCTACCAATTTTTTTTGGAGTCAATCCCCATTTTACAGGTGGGGAAATGAAACGAACAATGAAATCCAGCAGATCAGCTCTAGTTTGAGTTTCCCCCTTCACAGAAAGATTGTAAGACATTTGTTTACCCGCAGCATGCTAATTTTAGCTTTCTAGAGAGCAGACAACGCGTTCAGGCTTGGCCACTCAGAATTATTTGCTCTGTAGCATATAGGGCAGAACATGGAATAGACCACAAGTTTTAATCAGGAGCTGGTCTTTCCTGCTGCAGTAGTAGCTACATGGTATCTAGGGAGCAATTGCACACGCTGAGATGATAGTAGCACGAAGTGCTTAGTTTGCTTTATTTGTACTGTAAGCAGGATTAAATATCGCACAATCAGACACGACTGGTAAGTTTACAGGTTAACTGAGTCATGGGTTTTATGGCCACAAGACATGACTATGACTGCTTAGAGTGATTTCAGTCTAGCACAGGTCTCAGGATTTCCCTTTAGGGCCTTTCCCTCTTCAAGTTCAATACACAGGTGTCTGATCTAGGAAAACATCTTCTGCTAAAGTAGCCACTCATGATTTACCAAAATACATGGTTCACCCTGGTGCTTGGTTCCTTTGTCTCACTGATGAATCCCTCTTGCTGTGAAAGATCAGTGTTGTGTTTCTGTTCTGCGTGCATTCAGTTTTTGCTTCTTGTAACAGAAAACTACTTGCAGTAGCCTTTTGTGGCTGAAGATCTTTCTCTGACCAGTTGCCTCCTACATCCTTCCTTTTTATTTTGGTAAATGGAATAGATTAATTTTGTTGTAAGACTTTTGTTAATCCTCTTATCCATTACCACTATCAACCATGATTCAATGGCTATTTTAGTCATTATTTCATAGGCTCCATTTCTTGCTGCTTGCAACTGTATGTCTGCAGATTTAGGTTTCTGGCATGTGAAATCAGAACAACAGGTTATTTGCTTGCAACCAGCAGCAAGCTTGAGAGATCCAGAATGCACGCAGATGACTCAGCCTTACTGGAGGACACTGGTGTGTTTCTGTGGTTTATCAGCAACCTCTTCGTTGTACCAGCTTCAACATTCAATTCAGCTGCTGCTGCCTTCCGAAGTCTATGATCTCCACTAAATAGATAGGTTTGAAACAAGTTTGAACATTGCAGCTGACACAAGCAGTGCCCTCGGCAGGAGGCATGGGAAAGCAGGATGGAATCCTTGTCTCAATGATCCTGCCAGGGGCAGAGACACATACACTCACACAGGTCCTGCTCTCACTAGTGCTGCTAACATACAGAAGAAGGAAGGGACAGGCTGCTAACTGCCTTGTCTTAATTCACATGCAAGCAGCTACATGCATCCATGAGTATAAACATACCATGAGGACACACAGGTGACATGACTGGAAGTGTGGAGTCATGGTAAACCATCACAGACTCAAGAGGAACTCCAGGTGGGTGCAAAGTTGTAACCTGCATTTGTTTGGCTGGAAACCTGACCAGAAGGCTTAATGAAAGGTTAGCCAGGCCACTTCATGACTGTGAGAAATTACTACCACTTCAAAAAGAGGTGTCTACTGTGCTAGTAGATATTGCAGAATATATGCCAACTATACACACAGACAGAAAAGCATAATCTATATAGATTTGTTCATAACCACTCAGAAAACTAGAGGCAAAACTCAGCAAGGGTATCAATTCTGTGATCTGACCAAAAGACCTGCATTTCCTTCCGTTACTGCTAGAATTTCATTGCAAAGTAAAAGATGATGTTGCAGTTGTCCAGACAAATGGACAAAAAACGGGTAAGATGCTGATTGTCTTCAGCAGTGGCAGGAGAGAAGAGCTTTACCTGCTGAAGAATTAAATCCTGAATATCTCAGTATGCCTTTGCCTGACAAACATTGGAAAGGTTAATTCTCCTATACAGTGACATCATGGGGACACTGGAGAAAGTGTTGCTGCTTCTTTCCGATGTCCCCAGGGACTGGAGATCAGCCGGCTGATGCACTGGTAAAGAAGATCTCTACTGGTGCTGCCAGGAAAAAGCGGCAGGTCGTAGTAGTAGGGGACTCTACTTTGAAAGGGACAGAAGCACTTGTCTGCCAGCCAGACCCTGTCTCAAGGGAGGTGTGTTGCCTACCTGGGGCATGGACCAGGGATGTTGCAGAGAGGCTGCCTGCTCTAGTAAGTCCCACGGATTATTACCCACTCCTAGTGATACATGTGGGTGCTAGGGATATAGATAGTAGTAGCCTGGGGAACATAAAGAAGGACTACAGAGCCCTGGGGGAGGCGGTTAGGGGCTCTGGAGCTCAGGTGGTCTTTTCATCAATTCTCCAGGGTACAGGGGAGGACCTACAAAAAGCTAGGAGGATTAGCCAGGTTAATAAATGGTTAAAAGGGTGGTGTCATAGTCAGGGATTTGGGTGTCCTGAACACAGGACCCAAGCTTGTAGGCCAGGACTAGTGGGGGCTGGTGGAGCTGCTCTGATGAAGAAGGGAAAGAGCAGTTTTGGTAGGAGGCTTGCCAGACTGGTCAAGGAGGCTTTAAACTAGATGTGTTGGGGGAGGGGAGCATCATTCCATCCCAAGACTCCCAGTCAGTTGCCAGCACCTATAATAAATGCTCGGAGCAATGTAGAGATATCCCAGCCGCTCCAGCCAATGAGCCAGCTTCAGTTGGAGCTCGGCTCAGATGCCTCTATACAAATGCCCATAGCATGGGGAACAAACAAGAGGAATTAGATATGTGTGCACGTCTACGGGGATATGATATAATAGGCATCACAGAAACATGGCGGGATGGCTCCTGTGACTGGAGTGTTGGAATGGAAGGTTACAGGCTCCTTAGAAAAGACAGGCTTGGCAGGCGGGGAGGGGGAGTTGCCCTTTATGTTAGGGATAGGCTGGAGAGTATGGAACTCTGTCTGGGGACAGGTGAGCAGTCCACAGAGAGTTTGTGGGTCAGGGTTAAAGGGAATATAGCTATGGGAGACATTACTGTGGGGATCTGTTACAGACCGCCTGATCAAGAGGAATCTGTGGATGAAGCACTCTATAGACAGATAGGCACAGCCTCACGCTCGCAGACCCTTGTTCTCATGGGTGACTTCAACCACCCTGACATCTGTTGGAAGGACGGTACAGCCCGGCACAAGCAATCCAGGAGGTTCCTCGATTGTGTAGAAGACAACTTCCTTCTGCAAGTAATAGAGGAGCCGACAAGGAGAGGTGCCATGCTTGACCTCATGCTCACCAACAGGGAAGGGCTCGTTGGAAATGTGATGCTCCAGGGCAGCCTTGGATTCAGTGATCATGAGATGCTCGAATTTGAGATCCTCAGGACAGTGAGAGGAGCGTGCAGTAAGCTCACTGCCCTGGACTTCAAAAGAGCAGACTTTGGCCTCTTCAGGAACCTGCTTAGTAAGGTACCATGGGATATAGCCCTAGAGGGCAGAGGGGCCCAAGACTGTTGATATTGTGTGCAGTTCCGTTGTTCTCAACATAAAAAGGACATGGAACTGTTGGAACAGGTCCAGAGGGGGGCCATGAGGATGATCAGGGGACTGGAGCACCTCCCGTATGAAGATAGGCTGAGGAAGTTGGGGCTGTTCAGCCTGGAGAAGAGAAGGCTGCGTGGAGACCTCATAGCAGCCTTCCAGTATCTGAAGGGGGGCTATAGGGATGCTGGGGAGGGACTCTTCATTAGAGACTGTAGTGATAGGACAAGGGGTAACGGGTTAAAACTTAAAAAGGGGAAGTTTAAGTTGGATGTAAGAAGGAAATTCTTTCCTGTTAGGGTGGTGAGGCACTGGAATGGGTTGCCCAGGGAGGTTGTGAATGCTCCATCCCTGGCAGTGTTCAAGGCCAGGTTGGATGAGGCCTTGGGTGATATGATTTAGCGTAAGGTGTCCCTGCCCACGGGGGACATGGTTTAGTGGGAGGTGTTCCTGACCATGGCCGGGGTTTGGAACTAGATGCTCTTAAGGTCCTTTCCAACCCTAACTATTCTATGATTCTATGTACAGTTTTCATTTTTATGAAGTGATTTTTAACACAGTAATTGTTTTTAATTGAACAGATATGCAATAACTTGCTTTGGAAGGTCAGGGGGGAAAGGGATCTGAAGTGATTATTTTCAGCTGCTTCTCACAGGCCTGTGCTATCACTTGTAAGATCAGAAGCAACAGAGTGTTTGAAGTGTTTGTTCATGTGGGTTTGGTTTGGTTTCTCTTTTTAAGCAGATGCGAATGGAGACGTTTTTGCATGTAGTTTATTTTAATGAGCTTTCCTTAGCCACAGGAGAGGTGCAGCAATGCAATGCAGAGGTATGTGAAGTGTATTTGAGAGACCATAAGAGATGTTCTGACTGCTGACCTGAAGTTATCGTTGGGGTCAGAAGACAATCTAATATAATATGTTGAGTGTCCCTGTACCATCTGTTAGTTTCAGTGTCAAGAGCAGTTTTGAGTGTTGTGGATGATTGGCCATTGCCACCTTATTTTCAGCAACTACCAGCCTTTGCCTCAGGATACAGTAAAGGGAAGGTAGAAGATCTATTTGTTGCTAGTCTCCTGATACTGGAAACACAAGTGGGCAAGATTTTAAGGGTGCTCTAAACTGATGCAGCTGATTTGAAATAATTAACGACTTTATGAATTTATATGATCCTGAATTATAGACTTTATTAATTATACACTCAGATCTGTCTTTAGCCTTTGCCTTTATAGGTCTTGCTAATGATTTTGCTGCTTTCTGTCCATTCCTGGAAAAGGCATGCTTCCCTTACCCAGCATCCATTTACAAGAAGTAATTGTGGTTAGATTCTTTTCCAAAGCACTAGAGGGCAGCAATATTATATTAAAATCTATCCATTTTCAGACTTGGACAATGCCAGCACCAGCAAGATGAGCCTTCATTTCCCCTACTGGGCCCTCTTATCCAACAGAGCTGGTATTCATAGTCAATCACAGTTCTGAGTGCTGGCACCAACACCATGTCACTAAGGTTTCAATTTTCTTTTTGCTTGTTTTAATGAGTCCTCATTTATCCTTGTCTGCATGAAAGCAGACCCCAAACATGCAAAGTCTGCCACTTGATATGGTCTGCTGGCTTGTACTTGGTACTTCTGCCTTTGCATTATGTCACCTCTTGGTTTAAATACATGCTTAGGTGGAAGGGCACGAAGAAGCTCCCTCTGTGCACAAGTTCATGTTCAAGTCCTGTTTGCCTGGGACTTTCTCATTGTTCCTACTGGCCACCTCCTGGCACATTGAGCTCTCCAGCAGCACTGTTAGAGAACAGCTATTACTGATATTGAGCAAGAATGACAGAATTGGGCTGTGCCATCTATTTGGTGACATTAGACACAGCTCTTGCCTTGATACACTCAGCACTTTTGGTTTTGCATGGCAGGTTCACTTTTACTTGAGGCCGGATAGCAATACATCCCAAGCTCTAAGCCTCTGGTGGATTTGTTAGCAGACACCAGCATTTGCCATTGCTTTCCTAGACAGACACTGACACAAGAGAGATCCGGCTTTGTACAAGGAAGGAAAGAAAAGGAACTGGCAATGGGAGAAAGCAGGGAGGATGTGTTACTCTGTCTGTAAGATCCATATTGAGGACATAAGAAATAGAAGGAGCAGACATCCTGATGGCACTTGCCAGGACCTCGCATCGCGTGGTAAGTAATGTAACCATTATTTCTTGAAGCGGAAGTGAAACATGTGATCCTGGCCCTCTGCTCTGCTCTCATGAGACCTCACGTGGAGTATTGTGTGCAGTTCTGGTGTCCCCAGCATAAAAAAAGGACATGGAACTGTTGAAACAGGTCCAGAGGAGGACCATGAGGATGATCAGGGGACTGGAGCACCTCCTGTATGAAGACAGGCTGAGGAAGTTGGGGCTGTTCAGCCTGGAGAAGAGAAGGCTGCGTGGAGACCTCATAGCAGCCTTCCAGTATCTGAAGGGGCCTATAGGGATGCTGGGGAGGGACTCTTCATTAGGGACTGTAGTGACAGGACAAGGGGTAACGGGTTAAAACTTAAACAGGGGAAGTTTAGATTGGATATAAGGAGAAAATTCTTTCCTGTTAGGGTGGTGAGGCACTGGAATAGGTTGCCCAGGGAGGTTGTGAATGCTCCATCCCTGGCAGTGTTCAAGGCCAGGTTGGACAAAGCCTTGGGTGATACGGTTTAGTGTAAGGTGTCCCTGGCCATGACATGAGGGTTGGAACTTGGTGATCTTAGGGTCTTTTCCAACCCTATCTATTCTCTGGTTCTATGACTCTATCCTAACCTCTGAGCTCCCCGGTGATTTTCTGGAAGAGATTAATTTGTCTCTGGCTTTGCCATTATTTTTCTGCTCTTTCCTGACATGAACCCTGCAGGATGAACCATATATTTTGGCTCAGCTCCCCAAATCCAAACTGCTCTTGTGTTCATTTTGTAACTGCTTTAGCACTACCGGACAATTTACTTAAGTTACTATCTCTATTTGAAAGTTACATAGTAAGAAGGCAGAAGTACATACACAGATTTTAATATTTTACAACTTTTTTTTTTTATAACTTTTTTTACAATTTTTTATTGAAATGTCATATATTTCACATCTCTTAAGTGGAGAAAATAATTCACAGTTTATTTTCTCCACTTCCACTATTGCAAATGAGTTTAAGCCAAGGGACAGGGAACATTTTTCATTTTTATGAGAGAGACTGCATTAGGCACCATAATTTCCAGATGAGGTGATATGTGCAGGAGAAGATGGTGGCTGTGAGCAGGAGATGAGCCACCTTCATAGCCAAAGGAGGCAGGGATGAGAGCTGCAGCAGAAGAGGCTTTACATGGGCCCTGTTCACTCAGTGGTCCCACACATGAAACCTGTAGTGGGAAAGGACTGGAAGAACTTGTTGCATGCTTTGGCTGTGGGATGGGGCAAGAGAATCAAGATGTGAATCTGGACAGCTGACACAGAAGATAATGGTCCCAGTGGGATCTAAACCAATCACTATCAAACATTAAATGAAAATCAAATACTATGATTACCTTGGAAAAAACTCACTTCAACTGGAAGTACACACATACTTTGCTTTAATCAAGTGAACTCTGGCTTTGGTTCTTTGACAGTTCATCGTCTATGCTATCTCTAAGCTATTGCTGATTGTGTCCTGCAGGGAACGCATTTGCTGTTCATCTACTATCCAATACTGATTGTGAGTTCATGCAAGTTCTTATTCCTTGTAGGATGCAGGTCATGAATGGTGCCTCAGGTGACCATTTGCTGGCAGAACATTTCATGGCTGATTTCCACTGTGATGAGTAGAAAAGACATCCTAGAAATTCCTCCTCAGCCCTGCTCCAAGATTTTGCCAGGCTCAGAGGTGAGACTGACTCGTCTGTAGTACCCTGGGTCATTCAAATTCCCCTTCTTGAAAATGGGGGTTATATTTCCCTTTTTCCAGTTGTCCAGAACTTCACCTGACTGCCATGATTTTTCAAATATGATGGACAGTGGCTTAGCAACTTCATTCACCAGCTCCTTCAGGACCCACGGATGGATTTCATCAGGTCCCATGGACTTGTGCACATTCAGGTTCCTAAGATGGTCTCAAACCTGATCCTCTTCTACCGTGTGCCTCAGGTCTTCATTCTCACAGCCTCTGCATCTGCCTTCGAAGACTTGGGTGGTGTGGTCAGAGCCTTTGCCAGTGAAGACCAAGGCAAAGAAGTCATTCAGAACCTCAGCCTTCTCCAAATCCAGGGTAGCCAGTTCTCCTGGTAGCTTCCAGACAGGACTACGTTTTACCAAGTCTGTCTTTTATTCACTACATACCTACAGAATCCCCTCCTGTTATCTTCCACATCACTTGCTAAATTTAATTCTAACTGGGCCTTAGCTTTCCTAACCTGGTCCCTAACTTCCCAGGCAACATCCCTGTATTCTTCTCAGGCCACCTACCCTTGCTTCCACCTTTTGTAAGCCTCTTTTTTCCCTCTAAGTTTCTTCAGCAGCTCCTTATCCATCCATGGAGGTCTCCTGTGATTCAGAGAAAACTCCAGGAACAAATTTGCCAACAATGTTTTCAAGTTGACAAGCAGTTATTCTTTATTGCGGCGCCAGGAGACAAGGGGGTAGCTCCTCCTAACATGTATCTCACTATTGGTACATAACCCCTTCTTATATAGCCACTGGGTATACATACATATTCATGAGGCTACGTATAGATTACATCATTTTCCAGAAAGTTTCCCGCATGCGTACAAAAATGTGGTGGTGGTCTCTGAGGGTCGTTTACTTCTTCCAACGATCTTCATCACTTCTGGCAGACTTTGTAGCATGCGCAGTAGATGTTTATACCAGCTTAACTGATTCCTTAACACCACAGACATAGCAATCATCCTGTCCTTCTACTTAGCAGTTAGTTTAACTGCAGCCCATCCTGGACACCTGCCATTCCCAGATACTCCTTGTCCTCACATCCTGTTTTTCTATCCTGTTTTTCTTACACTCATTTTGTACTAAGGTTATAAGGGCCTAAACCTATGTCAGCTACAATGGTTTATCTTGCACAAGAACTTTCAGTATGTTCTCTAGATGTACTCTGTTTTTTTTCTCTGTGAAACATGCACCTCAGTAATCTTCCATTGCTACTGTTACAAAGCCATCAAACTTAACATCACTTAAAATTTATTCTAAAGGTTTATATATTTCATTTTGAGATTTTGAGACCCCCTTGTCTCACCTGGTCCTCCTGCCGCACTTCCTTCTAGTCAGGATGCAACACTCGTGAGCTTGTAGCAGATGATCTTTAAATACCAACCAACGGTCTTGGGCTCCCCTGCCCTCTAGGGTTATATCCCATGAAACCTTATTAAGCAGGTTCCCAAAGAGGTCAAAGTCTGCCCATTTGAAGTCCAGGGCAGTGAGCGTGCTGCGTGCCCTTCTCGCTGTCCTGAGGATCTCAAACTCAACCTTCTCATGATCGTGACAACCAAGGCTGCCCTGAAGCATCACATTTCCAAACAGTGATAGGGCTGTGTAACTATGCTCAAGAGGAAGCCACCCTCCCGTTTGGCTCCTGGCACTCTGACAGTGGAACAGCCAGGATGGACGCCTGAGCCGTGGAGTACTTTGTGGGATAGGTGGGAAACATGTACTCAGGTGGGGCCAGAGCCATCGGGTGAAAAACACCCTCTTGATCTATTGAAGTGTTGGGGGCAGTTTGTGGATCTACGTGTTGTGGGGCACACAAAGCCCAAAGAGTACCTGCAACACACTGGGAGCATGGGAGGAGCCCTGCTTACTGTATTTAACATGGGGACATTTCCAAGACTTGGAGGAACAACTTGGTTGAAACAAGAAGTGCTAACTGAAAAAGCAATGGGGGTAGTGCAACAACAAGATTTATTAGCTGCCACCCAAGCAGCATCAGGGTGGCAGGAAAAAGACCCTAGAGAATTTAGCAACATCATATGCCATGAGGACAGTTTTTCCATGGCTGAAATGATGGAAGGGTTGAGATTGTCTTCAAACTCTCAGAGCTGATGAATCAATTCATCAACTGTTGGTGGTGCTACGTCATTCCAGGTTATTGCTGCCAAACAGTGGGCATATGATGCTGGTGCACTCTGTGTAAATTTCCACCACATGGATCGTGTATATTCAACTTCATCTGATTCTACAAATGCTTTCTCAGCATGCAATTTTCAATAGGTTATCTCTGCAATGGCTGATTCCCTCAGAAACTGGATGCCTGTCTCTGTCGTGGTCCAGTTGGCTGAACGACTCATAACATTGTCCTAGTCTGGAAACCTTTCTTTGTGGGGGTTTAAGCCCAGCCGGTATCTCAGAATTAAGCAGCTGCTCGCTCACTCACTACCCCCTTCCTCCTCCTGCTCCTGGGGGGATGGGGAGGAGAATCAAAAGAATGAAACTCCCATGAACTGAGATAAGAACAGTCCAGTAACTAAGGTATAACACAAATCACTACTGCTACCACCAATAATAATAATGATAAGGGAAATAACAAGGGAAGAGAATACAACCACTCACCACCCACTGATGGATACCCAGCCCGACCTGAGCAGTGATGTAGGTCTTCCAGGTAAGACTCCCCAGTGTCTGGGCATGACGTGCTGTGGTATGGAATACCTCTTTGGTTAGTTTGGGTCAGGTGTTCTGTCTCTGCTTCCTCCTGACTTCCAATCCTCCCTGGCAGACCATGAAACTCAGAAAGTCCTTGGTCAGGGGAAACATTACTGAGCAACAACTAAAAACATCAGTGTTATCAGCGTTGCTCCCAGGCTGAAAGTCAAAAACACAGCAAGGCACCAGCTACTAAGAAGGAGAAAAACAACTGCTACTGCTGAACCCAGGACAGGTGTAAATCCTTGTGGCTTAAAGGTGAATGTGGTACTGTGATCCTTTGGGCTCCAAGAAATGGGAAGGGCCTGTGGAACTGATAACCTGGGGGAGGGGGTATGTTTGTGTCCTCCTACCTACAGCTCCATCATCACCGCCAGCAAAGCTTGTCAAGCCATACCATGAGCTGGACAGCCTAGTTGAAGAACCCGATGCCTCAGCTGCAGAAGCTGACCTTGAAGACCCCGAGCGAAATGAGACAGAGAAAGAGGAATGAATTGCAAAACATCACTTGGGGGCAACTGAAAAGTAATGACTTGAATATGTGTGCTTGCAAGGAAGCTATTATTAGAGGCTGTGATTTTGTGTATAAACCACATGTATTTACTAGCCAGTAGCTGATAAGAAACTACACCTTGTATCATATGGATTTGTCACTTGTAAAAGAGATGTTAGAGCATGCAAATTTTCAGCAGCTGCTAGAAAATGCTAAGGCAGAAGGTAGAAAGATTCTAATATGATCCTAATATTATAAGGCCGGTAATGGAACAAATTAAGAGGGTGGGAGAACCCCACTGCTGGGAAATTTTCTTTGGGTGGTCCCCCACTGCCATCAGCATCTTCAAAGCGCTGCTGCACCCTGTAGTAGTTCTACTGCTAATGTAAATCTCTGTGTGCTTTGCCATAGTAGCAACTTGTTACTGGATGAGGCAGGAGAAACCCTCCATTGACAACAAGGTGCAAGGATTGAGGCTGGCCAATGCCTCCTACCACAGTCAAGGGCAAGAATGGGTTGGCCTCCACGTTTGCCACCAAGAAGAGCCTTTAGCTCTGCTGTTGGCTGCAACCCAGCAGGTGTTGAGTGGTGGGAACACATGCCATGCCAGACCTTGATGTGAGGGATGGCCTCCTTTGGTATAAGAGGGACATCCAGGAGGGAAGGACAGGCCAAGCAGCCTGTGGTTGGCAGGAGAAATGATCTAGTCCATATCCCCTGCTCAAGCAAGGTCATCTAAAGCAGGTTTCATCATTAGCATAAGTAACTATTAGAAGTACTTATAATAATATAATGCATTATAAAAGTAAAGCTCCTGTCAGGTTAACTTCCTTGACCTTTTGGAGACTAAACAAGCAATTAACCACATCTTGCAAATGACTAAAGAACTTCAGTGATTTCATCTTTTTTCAACTGTGTTATGTTTTGAGTCCTGTAAGTTCATACATTAATATTTAACCAAGCTTTTCAGCTAGCTGGACAAATGTCATTTCTGTGATCTGAAAACTAATGATGTGGTTTGCATCTTATCTCTTGTACTAGCTGTGTAGTATGTTACAAATGTGGGCGTTGTTACATAAATTCTTGAATGCTGAACTTAGCACTGAACCTTAATTCCTGCTGATCACAGCAGATCCTTTGTCAAATTGCTGCCAGAAGTAAGGCAGAGATGATACTGTGATTTTTTATAAGGCTCAAACAAAAGTCCTCTTTGAAAGCAGTAGGAGTTTAGTAGCTGAGAGGTTGTTATTCACAGCAGAACAGGCAGGATGATTTCCACAGGTTACTCTGCTAACCTGCTGTGCTGGTTTTGCCTTGGGTAGAGTAAATTTTCTTCATAGCAGCTGGTATGAGTCTATGTTTTGGATTGTGCTGGAGCTGTTTGACAATAAGAAGGTGTCCTTTTTCACACAGACCCAATCTGGAAGAGAACAGAAGCAGGTGAATTAAACAGCAAGTGCAGGTCCCAGGTTAAGTGCTACATACAAACACAGGGTGGGACCCCAGGAGCTGGCCCAAAGAAGCCTCCAGGCAGGCCCAGTAAAACAACAGCCTCCAGAAGACGTTGAGAGGAAGGCCTGGATTTTGAAAGATCAGTTCATGCAGTGGCACCCCACCCTGTCAATCTGAGCTCAAACTCACAGGTGGACCCAGAGAATGATGCCATTTCATAGCAAGAGCAGAGGCCCCAGCATCTGCTTTTATACCTCAATGAGAAGCAAGCAGAGTTTTTCAAGTGCTTCTTGTGAATGTGAACCATATCAGGATGGGTCTTTCAAACTCAATCATTTCATTCTCAAATAGCCTTTCATACTCAAATAATTCCTATGTTTCTGCCATCAGAGATGATTCAAGACCTTTGCAAGTTGAATAACTTTTTCCCTTAATGACAATAAAACTGAAAGTTCTCAGTGATATGATCACTGTTCTAGACATAGTCTAGAAAGCTCATCTCGATTTCACTTATCTGCCCACTTCTGGTTTTCAGTTACCTTGTGTGCGGTATTCGGAGCTGTGCTCATTGTGCCAGAAATTGCAGAATTTGTTGCTGATAAAGAACGTCATCAGGACCAGGAGAGATGCACAGTGAATCAGTGTCATCTGCCTCAAAACAGATCCCTAGCAATTAGACACATAAATTTGTACAAGTCTCCTGAGCCTCCCTTTTTAGTCACGGGACAACAAATAAACTCCTTCAGTGACGACTGACTCATTTCACACTAACATAGGAGATAAGAACAGTCAGATGACCCATCCTCTGGAAGTATCACTGCTTCTGTGCTAACAGGGGAGACTAGGTGATTTGTACACCTAGCTTTTTAATATCGAAATGTAGGTGGGAAATGTTTCTTTCCTTGCTGCTGTAGAATCTGTTAGTCCTCAGCTAATTGGACTAAAGATAAAACCTGCCCATCCTTTATGTCCCATGTTGACAGCTCAGTAGCAAACAAAGTCTGGTGTTCACAGTATATCTGGCTATTTCTGTACACATGAAAGTGCACACATGAGCACTCAACAGCTGATTGAACCAATGTGCATGCAAGTTCTAACCAATGAGATGATGCAGGAAAGAAAATGCCTTTCATTATCGGGGAGAGAAATAAGATAGAGATGCATAGATGGATTGATACGATATGATGTAATATGATAGATATGATATGTAGGAATACATTCCTTTTTATATATACATCTATATACATCTGTTTATAAGTTTAAGACTTCCTTCCAGTTTCATACCACCAAAGGGGTGAGTATAATTTCAGTTATGTATCATGAAAGACATAGTGTGATGGGCTGAGTGTTAGCCCAGTGACAGCCTGTTTTGCTGGCTCAGAAGAACTGAAATGGTCCCTGGTGTGGTCATTTAGATGGGATCTGTCTCACCTGACTTAATTGTCTGAAAGTCTGGATGAGCTCCCTCTCTCGTGTGTGGAGAGAAATAGTCCAGAGGACACTGACACCCATTTAATGCTCACCCACCACCAACAGGTGATGGACAGAGACCCAGCTGTCTGAGGTGAAGAGCAGGAGAGTGGTCAGTCTGACCAGAGCCTATGGGGAGATGAAGAAGGGGTCTTCTGTGGAGCAAGAACTACCCAGGAAGCATAGGAATGGGGACTTCTCACCCCTGGTGGGGATATTGGCTTCTCAGCTGGAGGTGGGGAGGGGTGGGAGAACACAGGGAAATGAAACCAAAATAAAAGCATGTTGTTTCAGATGAGTTGTCCAGGGAGATTTTCCTACAGAGGAACTCTGACCCACACCCTTTTTCTTGACAGCATTACCCACTGTATTTGAACACGAGTTTCATAGACAGGAAATACATGTTCTTTGTTAATCAGAGATTAACATGGAAATAATATTGCTTGTCAGTGATTTCCACTCAAAGTGAGTTTAAGAGCAATTTCATTTCTCTTTTTCATTACACAGAGATTTTCTTCAGTGATGAATCTATTGTTTTGTTTTTGTTTTTTTTTATTTCAGTAATGCGCCTATTCTCTTAGAATCATAAAATCATGGAATAGTTAGGGTTGGAACGGAGCTTAACATCATCTAATTCTACTCCCCCTGCCATGGGTAGGGCACTCACACTAAACCATATCACCCAAGGCTTCGTTCAACCTGGTCTTGAGCACTGCCAAGCATGGAGCATTCACAACCTACCTGGGCAGCCCATTTCAGTGCCTCACCACCCTAACAGGAAAGAATTTGCTCCTTATATCCAATCTAAACTTCCCCTTTTTAAATTCTAACTCTTTAGCCTTGTTCTGTCACTATATTCCCTAATGAACAGTCCCTCCCCAGCACCCCTATAGGCCCCCTTCAGATACTGGAAGGCTGCTATGAGGTCTCCACGCAGCCTTCTCTTTTCCAGGCTGAACAGCCCCAACTTCCTCAGCCTGTCTTCATACGGGAGGTGCTCCAGTCCCCTGATCATCCTCGTGGCCCTTCTCTGGACTTGTTCCAACAGTTCCATGTCCTTTTTATGTTGAGGACACCAGAACTGCATGCAATACTCCAGGTGAGGTCACACAAGAGCAAAACAGAGGGGCAGTATAACCTCCTTTGACCTGCTGGTGAAGATCCTTTTGATGCAGCCCAGGATATGGTTGGCTTTCTGGGCTGCGAATGCACACTGAAGCCAGCTCATGTTCATTTTCTCATTGACCAACACCCCCAAGTGCTTCTCCGCAGGGCTGCTCTGAATCTCTTCTCTGCCCAACCTGTGCATGTGCCTGGGATTGCTTCGACCCAGGTGTAAGACCTTGCACTTGTCTTGGTTAAACTTCAAGAGGTTTGCATCAGCTCACCTCATAAGTGCATCAAGGTCCCTCTGGATGGCATTCCTTCCTTCCAGCGCGTCAACTCAAACACACAACTTGGTGTCATCGGCAAACTTGCTCAGGGTGCACTCAATCCCACTGTCCATGTCAGAGACGAAGATGTTAAAGAAGATGTTAAGATGTTAAATAAGACCGGTCCCAACACCGATCCCTGAGGGACACTACTCGTTACTGGTCTCCAGCCGGACATTGAGCCACTGACCACAATTATTTGCGTGCGGCCATCCAGCCAGTTCTTTATCCACCGAGTGGTCCATCCATCAAATTGATGCCTCTTCAATTTAGAGACAAGGATGTCTTGTGGGAACTGCTCTACCCCTGTCCATCAGTTCTGTAGCCCCAACTTAGAAGGTCACCAAATTGGTCAGGCAGGATTTCCCCTTAGTGAAGCCATGCTGGCTGTCACCAAGCACCTTGTTGATTTTCATGTGCCTTAGCATGCCTTCCAGGAGAATCTGCTCCTAGATTTTGCCAGACGCAGAGGTGAGACTGACTCGTCTGTAATTCCCCAACTCATCCATTTTCCCCTTCTTGAAAATGGGGGTTATATTTCCCTTTTTCCAGTCATCGTGAACTTCACCTGACTGCCATGATTTCTCAAATATGATGGCCAGTGTCTTAGCAACTTTGTTCTCCAGCTACTTCAGGACCTGTGGATGGATTCATCAGGTCTCATGGACTTTTGCACTTTCAGGTTTTTAAGATGGTCTCGAGCAAGATTCTCTCCTACAGTGGGACCAAGGTCTTCATTCTCACAGTCCCTACGTCTACCTTCCAAGACTTGGGTGGTGCAGTGAGAGCCTTTGCCAGTGAAGACCAAGGCAAAGAAGTCATTCAGAACCTCAGCCTTCTCCAAATCCTGTGTAGCTTCCTTAAGACGCAGTTGTTATCAGCTTCCATTCTGTACACTCCATGTCCTCTTCTCTTGTTTATCTGTTTCCCTACTGGGGCTTCACTTGGCATGAATTAACATTGCTTTACCACTATTACAAGACTCACGGAAGTGAACTTTAATAACATTCATTAACTTTACTAGCCAAAGAGTAATTCATACTCTTTTCACTTAAGCAGTGTCAGAAAATAACTATAATTTGCACCTATTAAATTCTATAGAATCATAGAATACTTAGGGTTGGAAAGTGCCTCACTTCATAACTACTTCTCTGGTTTACTTCACTTCAGGTTTCCTGAAGCCTGAGTAATGCTATTTAATAATTATGTGTCTAGTTTAGGAAAGGTTTATCAGTTTTAAGAAGACACCATCCACCCAGGCCCGGCCAGCATCAAGCCTGAGTGCACACTCCCATTCACATCTCCCTGTACAATGATATAGAAGTTCCCCTTGACCTCCTCTAGTCATCTTGCCATAACTACCATGTTCAAATGTGCTCCAAGAGAAGACCAGTATCTCTCTACATAAAGTCACAGAAAAAGGTAACATACAGCCTAATGCCATGTCTAGTCGTTGGGACTGAGAAGAATGTGGGAGAATAGTGGAGGCTCTACGAGTCCATTTGCAGAGTTTTCAGCATATCACTAGTACTTTACAGACACCAGATATGATGTACAGACAACATTTGGCAACTGAGTCCTGGGATCAGCTCTTTGGTCTCAAGTGACGCAATCTGCTCTACTTCTCTACCAGAAAACATACACTGTTCTCACTCTGCTTGTAGGGGGTTGGATTCCTGTTGGAGAAGAAGTGGAAAGCATCCTATTTCATTTAAGATTTTATATTCTATTAAATAATATTAATTAAACAATCACTCTGTTAAGCTTTGTTCAGGGTGCCTGTATATTTCACTGATCTTCACACCTTCTATGGATCTTCAACCAGTTTCTAGAAGCATCAGGAAGGAGAATGCAGGTTGCTGCAGAAATCTGTGGTTTGGGGAGAATCTGTGAACATACAAATGTTGTAGATAGTATGGTTTGTCTGGTTGAAATATCAGATTAGGACAAGCGGTGTGTACTCCTCACAATCTGCATGGGTGACTTGGCTACAATTGCAAAAGTTCATTCTAGAAATGGAGGCGGAATGCCTAGGAAGAACTTGGAGTGACGCCCTTTTACAATCGTGACACCTGCCTCCACTGTGCTCAGATACTAGAGTGGCTGCCAGATGTCAATCTAGGCATGAGGGCCAACAGAGTTTAAGCACATACATAACAGCTAGGCATTTGGAATTTGTTGGACAGCGCCAGAACATGACTTCTTTAGTCCTGCATGAATGATTACCTGAAGGTGGAGAGGTAAAAAAATCATTATGTAAACAAAGAGTTCATCCATAGTTTGTTCATTCTTATCTTGAGCTGATTAATAAGTAATCTCATATCTCAGAAGGAATAGGAAGGCACTATTGGCTAATTTCATCCATGTGCTTTGGATTCACAGCATATAAATGAGAACGGATTTACAGGTCCAACATCAGGCTCTTCTGACACTTGACTTCTCTTCCTCAGTTCACCATGGAGCTCCTGGGAATGACCACTATTTTCTTGCTGATCTGCATCTCATGTCTTCTTCTCATCACCACATGGAGAAACATGTCACAAAATGGGAAGCAGCCTCCTGGTCCCATCGCACTCCCCCTTGCTGGAAACATATTCCAGCTGAACCCAAAGAACATGCCTGAAAGCTTGGGAAAGGTAACGGATTGTCTCCTTTCTTATGTTGTCTCCATTGCATATAAAACAAAGTCAAGCCTAGACTGTCTCAATTTAATTCACAAGCTTAATTTGCATTGACCAAATGTCAGAGTCAAACAAAACCAAAAGGTTTCTCAGAAATGCATGCTTCTGAAATCTATGTATTCCAATAATATAATATCTAACTCAATGTAGTGCAAGTCTAAGGCTATGTATTTGCAATAATCATACTGCTGATGGGTCCTGTGCTGACTTCATGGCAGTACTGCAATTTGCAGTGGATTTGCAATCAAGCAGCTGATGTTCTTGCTATATTCACTACATTCCTGCTGAGCCCAACTCCTCTTAATCAGTACAAGGCTTCAGTGACTCTACACTGATTCACTCATCCGATTTCCAAAGATCTGGGGCAAAGGAGATTTTAGGGACAACTACAGTATACTGTTCTTCTTTGTGTTCCTATTTCCCACAGCTTAGTGAGAAGTATGGTCCTGTCTTCACAGTACATTTAGGCCCACAAAAGGTTGTGGTGCTGTATGGCTATGATGTTGTGAAAGAAGCTCTGATTGATCAGGCAGATGACTTCAGTGGAAGAGGAAACCTGCCACTCCTTAAAAGACTCTTCAAAGGCGCAGGTATGTCCCCAGTAATGTTAGCGCACAAAGCTAAGGCTTTCAGTGCTTCAGCAACATTGAGGAGGAACAGCTGAGAGGGCAGTGGAGGAGGGAATGGTAGATTTCATTTACTGCTTTCAGCAATAAAAGACTAAAAGCCCAACTCATTACTTGGACCCTTGAGTAAAGTGGTCCCCCCTGGAGAACTCTCTAAGGTCCCAGGCTGGATTCACTGAGTGCTTTTTCATTTTCAGCGTGCTTCAAATTCTGAATAAAATTATGCTCATCAATTATGATTCTAAGAACTTAGGTTCATTCTCCCATTTATGAAAATATTGATAATATACACACAGCTAAAGTAATCAACAAAAGGGAATTCCAGAGACAACAAAGATGAGATAATATAGGCTGTGCCAATCAGGGCCACATTCAAGATTAGGCCTTGCACTTATTCACTAGGGCAGTTCTGAGTACGTTTTCTGCTGATTTTCAGTGCCTGTGGCTAAGAAATATTCAGTGCCAGTGCTACTTTCTTATTTACATCCTAACATATCTGTTTCCTCATGGACGTCTATTTTTCCTGCATCAGGTATTGTGACCAGCAATGGGGAGACCTGGAAGCAGCTCCGACGATTTGCACTCACCACCCTGAGGGATTTTGGGATGGGGAAGAGGAGCATTGAGGAGCGAATCCAGGAGGAAGCTCATTTTCTGGTGGAGAGGATCAGGAACACACATGGTAGGACTGGGGTTTCTGCTTCCTGGGACACCCTGCGTATCTGCAGCAAGACAAGGAGGGTGTAGTGTTGCTTCAAGAAATCTATGGCTGAATAAGTGGGCGTATGGCTGCAGTTTCTGCTCCCAGCTCCAATAGCCAATGTTACCAGTGCTGGGAGTGGGTCAGTCAAAGACACTGTGACAGTATGGAGGGATAAATATAGGAGACTGGTGTTAGAAAGCATCCTTTAACCTGCTGTGTTTGAGGAACAAGGCTGAAAGTGGCAAAGGGAATGGCTTGGCCCCAAAGCCATTTGGTGGAATTCAGCCATGCATACAAGGCTGGGGACTGCCACCTAACCAAGCAATGTGCACTTCTTTGCCTTGTCTTCTGAATCCCTTGGTGGATCTTGAAGAAATCGGTGGTCAAAGACCTCATTTACACATATTTGGGTCTGGGTCCACTCCATCTGCATAGCTTTGCTATCAGAACTACTTTGATCACAGGCATTCGAATCCCTAGGAGAGAGGTATACTATTGAGGTTACACTAGTAGAGTTTATAAAGAGGGTGCAGTAACCTAAAGAAAAGGCTCAGGCAAAGTCCTTCTGGCTTCATTTGGTTTTGGTGGGAATCTTTAGGCCATTTCTAATAAACTGTAAGTTCAGAAGACAAAGACACAAGACAGACTTGTGTCATCTGAAAAGAAACCAAACACCCCCAGACCAATGTTCTCCTGAGAACAGGTCAAAAGTGATACTTAAACGACTCATACAGGGAAATTAGTTCACTTCAAGCTAAGAAGAAAAAATTGAGTAAGCCCTTCACCATCTTTCCAAAGGACTGGAAAAACTCGGGGTCTCAAGAGGATGCAAAGCTCTCTGTAGTGTCAGAGGAAGGGAAGATGCCTGAAATACTGAAAGCAAGATACCTCGTGTTTTTTTTGTTGTTGTAGAGAAACCCTTCAACCCTGGCAGATTCCTGATCCATGCTGTCTCCAACATCATCTGCTCCATTGTCTTTGGGGATCGGTTTGACTATGAGGACAAGAAATTTTTAACTTTAATTTATTTGCTAGATGAAAACAATGATCTCCAGAGCTCTATACGAACACAGGTGTGTACATTTATACAGAATAAACTTGTTAATAATTAAAATATTTTATTAATGGATACATAATTAAAGATAACTCCAGTTGATTTTTAACTGGAGTGGATTTTCCTAAATTTGGATAAATTTTCTGAAAGCCAAAACGGCAGTTAAATAACCAGTTCCTGTTGTTTCTTCTTGCCCAATGGAACTGCCACTGTATATCCAAAGAAGGATAAAATTGCAGAAGTTGCTCAACTGACATCCATCCTTGACTATAGTGAAGCCATAAAGTAAAATGCATTAAAATCCAGTTGAAAAATAGCTCTTCCAAGACAGTTGAATTGCCTCATTTTCCTAGTTAACAGTTAGGGAACATTTTGTTGTATCCACGTTAATTGGAATGCGCTTTTCCATCATCTTATTTTTACAGCTATACAATTTCTTCCCAACTCTCATGGAGTTTATACCTGGCCCTCACCAAAAAATGATGAAAAATACTGAAGAAGTTGATAAATTTATTTTAGAAATCATAGCACAACACCAGGAAACCTGGGATCCTAGTTGTCCTCGAGATTTCATCGATGCTTTCCTTAACAAAATGGACCAGGTAATGTAACAGCTAGAGTTTTATTGGCTTATAAGATAATCACCACTTGAATCCCACCTTCTTGCCAGTTGTGGCAGGGCACTGGGCTTTTGCATATACAAGGAGAAACTTGCTTTTCTTGTCACATCAACTTCATTCTATCCTCTCCACTCTCCTATCTAGGACATTTAATCACTGAATTACCACCTCTAGCAAAAGTTAGGAAAACTAGAGACCAATGTCATTGATGGAAATTAATGTTCCTTTGATACTAAAAGGTTTATACTAATATTTAGTAAAAGTACCATATGCTGGTGTTCTGAAAAGTGAGGGTCATATCTGTGAAAGGACATGAGAAGTGTTTAAAAACATACATTATGGGTACAGGACTTTCCTTTTTAAACAAACTGCTTACATTTGTCATTCTGAAAGCATTCTGCCAAATTTTCCTCCAGGAGAAAGGGAATGGTAACTCAGAGTTCACCGTTGAGTCCCTGACCAGAACCACACTCGACTTGTTCCTTGCAGGAACAGGGACCACAAGCATCACCCTGAGACATGCACTTCTGATTCTCCAGAAATACCCAGAGATACAAGGTAATAGAAAAGGAAATAAATAAAAACTTTAGCAGGTCATGGGATCAGTTTGGACAATTCCTGTCACTACCACATGTGGCAATGGTTCCCTGACTAAGGAACCCTTCATTTGCAGTGTAGACATGTGTATTACCCTATGTTCTATTCACAGAAAAGAGATACTACCACTAAGTACATTCCTATATTGATGGTGCTCTAAAAGCAAATTTTGCTGTGAACATGGGGAGAGGTTTAGGCAAACAGATGTGGGACCTGACCATCCAATACTCACTTATTTCCTAACAGAGAAAGTTCAGAAGGAGATTGATCATGTGATTGGCCGAGGCCGAAGCCCCTGCATGGCAGATCGGAGCCAGATGCCTTACACAGATGCTGTAATCCATGAAATCCAGAGATTCATTGATTTCCTTCCACTTAATGTCCCACATGCTGTGATCAAAGACACCAAGTTCAGAAACTATTTTATTCCAAAGGTATAAGAGAGGTTTTTGTTATTTACATATAAGCAATATTTCAATTTATTTGGAAAAAAACTTAAAAACTCTAATCAGAATCATCATTAAATTTCACAAAAAAAAACCCACAAACTTTAAAGTTTTTTATTCATTAAATGCTTCTTTTAAACTGGTTAAATTTTGACTACCCTTCCACTAAGCTCTGGGAAATTCTCAATGATTCTTTCCTTTAACATTTCACCAGTGTAACTTTCTTCGCTCTTTGTTAATTCAGGACACAATGATATTTCCTCTGCTGACTCCCGTCCTACATGATAGCAAAGAATTTCCAAATCCGGAAAAATTTGACCCAGGACATTTTCTGAATGCAAATGGTACATTTAAAAAGAGTGACTTCTTTATGCCATTCTCTGCAGGTAAGATCTCTTTTTCTTTCATATCCTACACTATACTCCACTAGAATCATTTCGAAGATTTTAGAGGCTCTGTCACCATGGCCTGTACAGTGATGTCTAGTGATTCGCTAGAGTCACTTCTGGGCAGCTCTGATCACTGTACTTGAGTTTCAGTTGACTTCCCTTTTTTAGCAATCACAGAAACTCCTCCAATGCGCTCTGCAAGAAGAGACGAAGGAAGTGGGACTCATCCACACAACTCTCTCTCCAAGCACAAAATGAGAAACCAAAGCCTTCAAACTGCCTTTGCTCACTGAGCACTCTTTCAATGTTCTTGACGCTTAGCCCCTAGTTTAATTTGTTTACCTGAAATGCTGCATGTCCATTCTGAGATGCCTCATCTTTCATGGAACAATGCTTAAAAATGCCCTACTCTCCCCTCACTTTTTATCATGTTCCACTTGCAGGCAAACGCATCTGTGCAGGAGAAGGTCTGGCCCGGATGGAGCTATTCATATTTCTAACATCCATCCTGCAGAACTTTACTTTGAAACCTGTTGTGGATCACAAGGACATTGACATTACCCCTATAATTGCCACTCTGGCAAATATGCCCCGACCTTATGAGGTCTCTTTTGTTCCACGCTAACCAAGTGAAGACTGCTGGCACATACCACACTGGTGAAAGCTCTGATTAAATGACAGTCATCTCTCAATCTGTTGAGGCTGAAACATTCAGGTCCCTGCTAGATACTTTATAGAGAGAAACAATATCAGACAAGAAAATTGTATGGTGCTTTTGTAATCACCACAGCCAGCTCTAAACAAGAGACAGAGTAGTCATCTACATAGGTAAGAAGACAGCTCCCTGCGCAAGAGGAGACAGCTCTCCTCTGTGCCTAGCTCTCCTAGGTGAGGCTTCTGACAACCTGACAAGTCAGGGTGTGTGGACTAGTGCTCTGAGTGCTGCTGCTGCTGTCCCTATCATTTGATCCTCTTAGCACAGCAGGACCAGACACTTCTACTCCACAGTTTCCACAGACCCTACTTCAGGTATCTCTCTCTTCCGTATTTTCAGTTTGTTCATGACCTGATCGTACTGCAGAGCATAAACCAGTGGGAATTTTTCTGTTAGAAAATTATTATCTTCTGTATTCTTGCCCCAGTACATATTGTCTCCTACAGTGGGGATGGAATTTAACAATGGCTGGGCAGATGGGTCCTCTCCCGTGTGATTATAAGGAAGTTTTGTGAAATTACAATATATATTGCAAAATAAAGATGTAGAATGCTGAAGCGTTGTTTTTCTATGACCCCAGAACACCATTTAATGAAAAACCTGTTTCTACTAAGCTTATAATCCCAAATGTCTTGTACATACCTGTTTTATTTCATTCATTTATATGAAACATATTATGGCTTGAAGACTGAGCCAGCCAATGACCTATAAAACTTCAATTGTCAGTAACAATGTGGGTGTAGGCTGGACTGACCCTACAAGACCTACCGGAACCCCAGCTGTGCTTACAGAGCTCTCCTTTGTGGCAAGAGAGGGCAAATTAAATACCTGGATCCTCTCAGTGCCATTTCCTAGCTGAACAGCAGCTTGCATCTTCATATTGTTTTATGAAATACGCAAAGATCACCATAGCAATCTTACACACAGGCAAAATAAAGAAAAAGAGTTTACATGAGTTGCCAAGTATACAGGTACGAATGTAGGACGGGCATTTCCTACTTAATCACATTCCCTGTGATGTACAATTTATAGTGATCACAGTAAAGACAGAGAACTGAATCTGTGTGATGAGAAATGAGACAGCAACTGTAATACTGGCAATATTACAACTGCCAATGAACTGTTTATGGCATGAACTGTTCATGTGAAACAGGCACTTCTTTCCTTTCAAAGTATTAATATCTAGATATACCATGAGTTGGTAGAATGGCATTGCAAAGGCAAAAGCCACAGATATTATAGAATCAACGAAATGTAAGTGAAAAAACGATATATGAAAACATCATCTGGTTTTTCAACATATGCCAAAGAAGATCAGCTATTGCAAGTCTTCTCACTGGAGAGAAAGAACAAGGCACTCCATACTACATATATATATAATATAATCTATAGAGATTTGTTCATAACCACTCTGGAAACTAGAGGCAGAACTCCGACAAGGGTGTCCATTCTGTGATCTGACAACAAGACCTGAATTTCCTTCCCTTACTGCTAGAGTTTTCTTGTAAAGTAAAAGGTGATGTTGTAGTTGTCCAGACAGATGGATAAAAAATGGATAAGATGCTGATTGTCTTCAGCAGTGGCAGGAGAGAAGAGCTTTACCTGCTGAAGAATTGAATTCTGAGTATCTGAGTATGCCTTTGCCTGGCAAACACTGGGAAGGTTAATTCTCCTATACAGTGACATCATGGGGACACTGGAGAAAGTGTTGCTGCTTCTGCCCAATGTCCCCAGAGACTGGAGATGTACAGTTTTCATTTTTGTGAAGAGATTTCTAACACAGTAATTGTTTTTACTTGAACAGATATGCAATAACTTGCTTTGGAAGGTCAGGGGGGAAAGGGATCTGAAGTGATTATTTTCAGCTGCTTCTCACAGGCCTGTGCTATCACTTGTAAGATCAGAAGCAACAGAGTGTTTGAAGTGTTTGTTCATGTGGGTTTGGTTTGGTTTCTCTTTTTAAGCAGATGTGAATGGAGACGTTTTTGCATGTAGTTTATTTTAATGAGCTTTCCTTAGCCACAGGAGAGGTGCAGCAATGCAATGCAGAGGTATGTGAAGTGTATTTGAGAGACCATAAGAGATGTTCTGACTGCTGACCTGAAGTTATCGTTGGGGTCAGAAGACAATCTAATATAATATGTTGAGTGTCCCTGTACCATCTGTTAGTTTCAGTGTCAAGAGCAGTTTTGAGTGTTGTGGATGATCGGCCATTGCCACCTTATTTTCAGCAACTACCAGCCTTTGCCTCAGGATACAGTAAAGGGAAGGTAGAAGATCTATTTGTTGCTAGTCTCCTGATACTGGAAACACAAGTGGGCAAGATTTTAAGGGTGCTCTAAACTGATGCAGCTGATTTGAAATAATTAACGGCTTTATGAATTTATATGATCCTGAATTATAGACTTTATTAATTATACACTCAGATCTGTCTTTAGCCTTTGCCTTTATAGGTCTTGCTAATGATTTTGCTACTCCATTCCTGGAAAAGGCATGCTTCCCTTACCCAGCATCCATTTACAAGAAGTAATTGTGGTTAGATTCTTTTCCAAAGCACTAGAGGGCAGCAATATTATATTAAAATCTATCCATTTTCAGACTTGGACAATGCCAGCACCAGCAAGATGAGCCTTCATTTCCCCTACTGGGCCCTCTTATCCAACAGAGCTGGTATTCATAGTCAATCACAGTTCTGAGTGCTGGCACCAACACCATGTCACTAAGGTTTCAATTTTCTTTTTGCTTGTTTTAATGAGTCCTCATTTATCTTTGTCTGCATGAAAGCAGACCCCAAACATGCAAAGTCTGCCACTTGATATGGTCTGCTGGCTTGTACTTGGTACTTCTGCCTTTGCATTATGTCACCTCTTGGTTTAAATACATGCTTAGGTGGAAGGGCACAAAGAAGCTCCCTCTGTGCACAAGTTCGTGTTTGAGTCCTTCTTCCCTGAGGCTTTCTCATTGTTCCTGCTGGCCACCTCCTGGCACATTGAGCTCTCCAGCAGCACTGTTAGAGAACAGCTATTACTGATATTGAGCAAGAATGACAGAATTGGGCTGTGCCATCTATTTGGTGACATTAGACACACCTCTTGCCTTGATACACTCAGCACTTTTGGTTTTGCATGGCAGGTTCACTTTTACTTGAGGCCGGATAGCAATACATCCCAAGTTCTAAGGCTCTGGTGGATTTGTTAGCAGACACCAGCATTTGCCATTGCTTTCCTAGACAGATACTGACATAAGAGACATCCGGCTTTGTACAAGGAAGGAAAGAAAAGGAACTGGCAATGGGAGAAACGAGGGAGTATGTGTTACTCTGTCTGTAAGATCCATATTGAAGACATAAGAAAGAGAAGGAGCAGACATCCTGATGGCACTTGCCAGGACCTCACACTGCATGGTAAGTAATGTCACCTTCCTTTCTTGCAGTGGTAGTGAAACATGTACCTCTATCCTAACCACTGAGCTCCCCAGTGATTGTCTGGAAGAGATTTGCCATTATTTTCCTGCTCTTTCCTGACATGAACCCTGCAGGATGAACCACATATTTTCACTCAGCTCCCGAAATGCAAGCTGCTGTTGTGTTCATTTGTAACTGTAAGACAAAAGTGCTGGGGAAGAATGTCACCAGGCAAGACCGATTGGCAGGTTCAGTCAGTGATCCCATTGTAATTAGACAGACACTTTACACAGTACAGGCTGTGCTCTTTCTTTTTAAACCTCCTAGTTTCAGATGGGTTATTAGCTGCTGCTAATGGTGTATTCACTTCCTTGGACTTACCTACTGCTAGATCTCTTTTTAGAAACTAATGTGACATCTAGAATGTTCTTCATCTGCCTGTGGCAGACTAAGATCTCTGCCTGATGTTGTTACATTGACAAGTCAGAGGAGTTGCGTGAGGACTGGAACTAGCGACTGACGTCATAGGCCAGGCGTCTATGTGATGGTTAGGACCAGACCTGTGTCTGACAAGATATTCTCCAAAACTCAGTGACGGATGTATATAGTTGCTCCACAATTTTTATGGAGCACAAGGATGCAATACATAGCCCACATTCACAAAATGCACCACAAAATGTGGCCTTCTTGGAAGCTTGGAACCCATGTTTTGTGTTCCCTAGATTTTCAGAGGTTCTGTGGTGGGGACTCAAAATGCTATAGAAATGATCCACGTGGTGTCGGCTCCTGAGCAGAGCTTTTTATTCATCTACTGGCAGAACAGGGATGTTTCATCTGTCAAAGGGTGTTAAGCATTCAGTACCCACTAAGAACTAGGGGGAGCTGAAATTTGGTAAATTCTCCATATAAGGACTATGGAAAATTCCTATAGAGCCAAAGAGGACCCATGCTGACACAATTCTACTGAAATTAACAACACCCAGTCACCTACAAAACACGAATTAGGTCCTACAGTGGTTGGTCTGTTCTACTGAGTAGTTGAACATCCTAGACAAATATTGGCCCTTTTAATGAGTCTTCAGTTCAGTTGCTCCTGTAATTAGTCCTCTTCTCTACCCAGAAGCTGTGTGGTGTTGTCTGGCACAGAAAAGTTGGATTAATGACATTTGGTACGACAACGCATGGCAAAACGGATGCTCTAGAGGAAGAGTTTGTGGTGGTTTTGTCCACAGTTTGAGAGAGCTGTCTGGAGAGTTTGGAGAGAACAGCCTGTGGGGAGGGAATAGGAAAAGGCTGTGAGAAAGTCAAATGTCCTGGGAAGGGTGAATACCAGCAGAGAGACAGAAACGTGTCAGTAGGATGGAGAAAAGAAAAGTGGTAAGGGTCTCCAGAGCCAGTCTATCTAGGAAGCAAACCGTCGCTGGTCTGCAGTCTCAGAGCATTGCTCCCTGAACAATAGAAGTCACTGTTGTCCAAGGTGTGTGGAGTAAATGGGAGGAGGTAGGGAATAAGATAGCTCTGGAAGTGATCATTCTCTCTAAAATAATTAGCTGGGAACTTTAGAGAAAGCCTTGATAACTCAAATATCAAAGCCTTGATTGCAACATTTACGAATGTGCCAAATCTGATTTTTAACAAGAACAAATGCAAGAATGGCTATACTGAGTCACCCTGACTCTGAAATACCTATCTGTTTTCTTCTCACATTAGAGTGTTTGCAGAACCTGAACTTTGCTAGGGGCTGCTTTGACGGGCATTGTCACTGCTCAGATTGGCATTACGTCAGTGCCTCTTGGATGAAGACATGTCCATTGAAGACAGCGGGTAGGCTCCCTTTCCCACAAAGGTTGGATGAGATGACCTTTCAAGATCCCTTCTGATCTGGCCTGTTCTATGACTGTATGACCTTTTTGTTTAATTCAAAGTATAGAATTTCACTCAGACCCTAACACCTGTTTATACATTGCCCAAATGCATCTGGAGTAGGTGAAGGAATTTGTTATGAACTGTATTACTATGACCTGCGCATCCCATCTGCTCCTGCACCAAAGAACAAGGAGCAGATAGCTGTTGACAGCTTTATAATAATAGCTTTCTTTAATGAGAAGGTTGTGGAAGTCTTGGGTGATTGCTGCTTTTACCATGTGTCATGGTTTATGCCCAGCCCTTCTGAGTCTTTGAAGTACGCTCTCCTGAGGTAGTCCATGGCAAGGATGCATGGAGCCTTTGGACCAGTCACAATGGGGTGCTTTTGCCACTTCCTCACAGTCAGGCTGATTTCAGCCTCCAGTATAGTCAACTCTTGGTATCCTCCTGTCACTTTGGAAATATAAATGGGTTCCACCCCTTGACAGCTTGCTTGCTTCAGGGTACACTGTGCACTGGTATCTACTGGATCCTTATACTCCTGTGGGACTGATGTGCCAGGCCATCTGATCCACACAGTCCAGTAAATCCGATTGTCCCCTAGCTCCACCTGGTTGGAGGCAGGGCCCCTCTAATAGTCATCACAACATTGGTCACTTACGTCTTGTTGACAGGGATTAGGCTTCTTTATCACAGGAGCTGGAGTAAAGTCAGCTCCTCCACTGCATCTGGGAGCCTGCTCACTGGAGACTGAAGCCACAGCTTTCATGGGATGATCATCCTTGGCCTTTGTTCTCCTCTTCAGTTCATGCACCCATTCCTCCAGAGCTGAGGTAGGTTTTCCATCCCACTTTCTCATGTCTTCTCCGTGATCCCACAGGTAAAACCATAGGGTGGCCTGTGGCCTGTACCTCCTATATCTTCTCTCTTGAGTAGCAGGACGCCTTTTGTTAATAGCTGAGACATGTGTTGGTACATATGGGGAGCTGGACAGATCGGATAGATTGTCTCTCAATTATTTGAACTCCTGAGACAGTTTTTCCACAGTTGCAATGATGGAAGGGTTGAGATTGTCTTCAAACTCTCAGAGCTGATGAATCAGTTCATCCACTGTTGGTGGTGCTACGTCATTCTAGATTATTGCTGCCAAACAGTGGGCATATGATGCTGGTGCACTCTGTAAATTTCCGCCACATGGGTCGTGTACCTTAGACTTCATCTGGTTCTACAGATGCATTCCCAGAAGCCGGCCTGTGACAGATCATCTCTGCAATAGCTGATTCCCTCAGAAACTGGATGCCTGTCTCTATCGTCGTCCAGTTGGCTGAACGACTCATAACATCGTCCTAGTATGGAAACCTTTCTTTCAGGGCTGCCAAGAGCCGCCTCCAAAGGCTGAAGGACCATTTCCCTTTTGCAACTGCATTGTCAACTCCCCCTTCCCTAGCAAGTGATCCCAGCTGCTTGGCTTCCCCACCTTCTAGTTCTTGAGCGTCGACCCCATTGTCCCAGCATCGGAGCAACCAGGTGATTGTGTGCTCCCCTGCATGATAGGTAAAATCTTTATGCATATTCCATAGCTCGGTTGAGGTCTAGGGTCAAGAAGTCACCTCTTCTTTTTCCTCTTCCTCTGATCTACATAATAATAACTCTTGTTCAGATGCTGTCCCATGTAGTAAGTGCGTTGGTTCTTTATCTTTCTTCACTGTACAGGTTGCTTTTTGTGCCTCTTGTTTGCTTTTCCCCTTGCGTACAGGGACAATTAATATTGGCATGAATTGGTCCTTTGGTTTAGCTGCATTGACTATCACTGTGGTTGGAGTGGCTGCAGTATCCGTTGTGGGGGTTAGTGCAGCCGCTGTGCTTGGGGGTTGAGTAGCACCAGCAGCTGTTCTGTCTGTTTCTGTCAGGGTTTGAGTAGCTGCTGTACTTGTCGCTGGAGTTGGTGTAGTTGCTGTGCTTGGAGTTGGAGTAGATACATTGTCTGTTGTAGTCAGTCTGAGTAGCTGCTGTATTTGGAGTTGGAGTAGTTGCTGAATTTGGAGTTGGAGAAGCTTTGTTGTCTATTGCTTTTCCATCAGAACTAGAGACATCTTTTTTCCCTTTGAATGTTCTGGATAGTGTTGAACAGGGCTCTGTGAGCATAGGCCAAGCCCCAGCACATTGCCATGATTTGTCCCTCTCTGATAGGACCGGGATGACAACACACCTCATTTTAGTGTTTTACTAGGGTTTTTTGATTTTGCACTTGTTCAGTGATGAAGTTCCAAAGCACTGGAGGGCCCCACTGGCCTAGATACTTGCCTGTACTATCACCCACACCCTCCACTCATGACTGTCCAGCCTCGGGGAAAACCTCTTGGTCCTCCTGTATCATAGTCTAACCCTAGACAAGACCCAAACACGACTCTACTTAACTTTCAAGATCAGACAAAATAGTCGTGGGTAAAACACAGTCTGTATGTGTGCCCACATGGTGATCCTCATCACAATTAGCAAGCAAGTATCAAGGGTACCCAAAGGCCATTCAAAAAATTCAGAACTCTCAAATGATGCTGTAAACAGTCTGGGGGGGGGTGGGGGGGGGGGGTGTGGGGGTGTGTGGAGATGACTGTGAGCCTAAGGGAATGTCTCCTTCATAGTTTGAACATCCAAGGAGAGAAAAAAAGATGTGTAGTTGCCAAACACTTCCATTATATACCTCCCAAAGTATAGAGGTGATGACCACACTGGGTACGCAAGCCAGATCAGTTTCATAATCAATGAGTCTATTGTATTACAAATCATTACCATAAAGTAAAGCAAAACAAGAATCTTAGCCCAAGCTCCCCCAGCCAATAAAGACTAAAACAGCAAATGGCAGCTGTAAGTACGACATGCTGAAACTCCAAGATCAAGAGCAACAAATTGGGAGCCAATAAATCAGCATTGTAACGAGTGACTATTAATCCGAAACAATGAATGCTTAAACACGAATATGATTAGAAAAACTCTGGTCAGATCTGTCATTATCTCAACCCTCTGTGCCCCACTTTAGATGCCAGAAAGAACTATCGTGGTTTAAGCCCATCCAGTAACTGAGAATCATGCAGCCACTTGCTCACTCCTCTCTTCTTCCTCCCCCTGCTACCAGAGGGATGGGGAGGAGAACTGAAAGAATGCAACTACCACGGGTTGAGACAAGAACATTCCGGTAACTAAGGCATAACACAAACCACTACTGCTACCACCAGTAATAATAATGATAAGGGAAATAACAAGGGAAGAGAATACAACCCCTCACCACCCACCGACGCATACCCAGCTCGACCCGAGCAGTGATCTACCCCTTTCAGGTAACTCCCCTGAGTTTATATACTGGCCATGATGTGCTGTGGCATGGAATACCTCTTTGGTTAGTTTGGGTCAGGTGTTCTGTCTCTACTTCCTCCTGACTTCCCCTCCTTCCTGGCAGAGCATGAAACTCAGAAAGTCCTTGGTTGGAGGAAACATGACGGAGCAACTAAAAACATCAGTGTTATCAGCGTTGTTCCGAGGATGACAGACAAAAACACAACACTGCACCAGCTACTAAGAAGGAGAAAAATGACTGTTACAACTGAATCCGGGACAGGTGTAAATCTTTGTGGCTTAAAGGTGAATGTGGTACTGTGATCCTTTGGGCTCCAAGAAATGGGAAGGGCCTGTGGAACTGATAACCTGGGGGAGGGGGGAATTTTTGTGTCCTCCTACCTACAGCTGCAAAGCTTGTCAAGCCATACCATGAGCAGGACAGACAAGATGAAGAACGTGATGCCTCAGCTGCAGAAGCTGACCTTGAAGACCCCGAGCGGAATGAGACAGAGAAAGAGGAATGAATTGCAAAACATCACTTGGGGGGCAACTGAAAAGAAACGACTTGAATACGTATGCTTGCAACGTAGCTATTATTAGAGGCTGTGATTTTGTGTATAAACCACCTGTATATACTAGCCAGTTGCTGATAAGAAACTACACCTTGTATCATATGGACTTGTCACTTGTAAAAGAGATGTTAGAGCATGCAAATTTTCAGCAGCTGCTAGAAAATGCTAAGGCAGAAGGTAGAAAGATTCTAATATGATCCTAATATTATAAGGCCGGTAATGGAACAAATTAAGAGGGTGGGAGAACCCCACTGCTGGGAAATTTTCTTTGGGTGGTCCCCCACTGCCATCAGAATCTTCAAAGCGCTGCTGCACCCTGTAGTAGTTCTACTGCTAATGTAAATCTCTGTGTGCTTTGCCATAGTAGCAACTTGATACTGTATGAGGCAGGAGAAACTCTGCATTGACAACAAGGTGCAAGGATTGAGGTTGGCCAAATGCCTCCTACCACAGTCAAGGGCAAGACTGGGCTGGCCTCTGTGTTTCATACCAAGAAAGACCTTGAGCTCTGCTGTTGGCTGCAACCCAGCAGGTGTTGAGTGGTGGGGACACATGCCATGCCAGACTTTGATGTGAGGGATGGCCTCCTTTGGTATAAGGGGGACATCCAGGAGGGAAGGACAGGCCAAGCAGCCTGCGGTTGGCAGGAGAAATGATCTAGTCCATATCCCCTGCTCAAGCAGGGTCATCTAAAGCAGGTTTCATCATTAGCATAAGTAACTATTAGAAGTACTTATAATAATATAATGCATTATAAAAGTAAAGCTCCTGTCAGGTTAACTTCCTTGTTCTTTTGGAGACTAAACAAGCAATTAACCACATCTTGCAAATGACTAAAGAACTTCAGTGATTTCATCTTTTTTCAACTGTGTTATGTTTTGAGTCCTGTAAGTTCATACATTAATATTTAACCAAGCTTTTCAGCTAGCTGGTCAAATGTCATTTCTGTGATCTGAAAACTAATGATGTGGTTTGCATCTTATCTCTTGTACTAGCTGTGTAGTATGTTACAAATATGGGCGTTGTTACATAAATTCTTGAATGCTGAACTTAGCACTGAACCTTAATTCCTGCTGATCACAGCAGATCCTTTGTCAAATTGCTGCCAGAAGTAAGGCAGAGATGATACTGTGATTTTTTATAAGGCTCAAACAAAAGTCCTCTTTGAAAGCAGTAGGAGTTTAGTAGCTGAGAGGTTGTTATTCACAGCAGAACAGGCAGGATGATTTCCACAGGTTACTCTGCTAACCTGCTGTGCTGGTTTTGCCTTGGGTAGAGTAAATTTTCTTCATAGCAGCTGGTATGAGTCTATGTTTTGGATTGTGCTGGAGCTGTTTGACAATAAGAAGGTGTCCTTTTTCACACAGACCCAATCTGGAAGAGAACAGAAGCAGGTGAATTAAACAGCAAGTGCAGGTCCCAGGTTAAGTGCTACATACAAACACAGGGTGGGACCCCAGGAGCTGGCCCAAAGAAGCCTCCAGGCAGGCCCAGTAAAACAACAGCCTCCAGAAGACATTGAGAGGAAGGCCTGGATTTTGAAAGATCAGTTCATGCAGTGGCACCCCACCCTGTCAATCTGAGCTCAAACTCACAGGTGGACCCAGAGAATGATGCCATTTCATAGCAAGAGCAGAGGCCCCAGCATCTGCTTTTATACCTCAATGAGAAGCAAGCAGAGTTTCTCAAGTGCTTCTTGTGAATGTGAACCATATCAGGATGGGTCTTTCAAACTCAGATGATCGTTTCATTCTCAAATAGCCTTTCATACTCAAATAATTCCTATGCTTCTGCCGACGGAGGTGACCCAAGGCCTTTGCAAGTTAAATCTCTATCCAGTGAAACTCACAGATCCCTCTGGGGAGATCTGCCTTTATCCCAACACCAGTTTTAAACGCTTCAGGGATTATGCAAGTAATTAGATGAGCAATAAAAAAGATGTGTCCAGATGTGGGTGTGATGCTCCGAGCAACATCCTGCTTTTCCGGTGCATTAGGCTTTGTGGCAGATTCACGGCTGCCAATAGAGGAATGCAAGGCTCCTTCTCTGTAAAAGTAAAGGAAAAGGAAATACAAATAACTTTTTTATTTTTCCTTGATGACAATAAAACTGACTATTCTCAGCGATATAATTGTTCCTCCAGACATAGTCTAGAAGGCTCATCTCAATTTCACTCATCTGAACACTTCTGGTTTTCAGTTACCTTGCGTGCGGTATTCAAGACAATGCCCATTGTGCCAGAAATTGCAGAATTTGTTGCTGATAAAGAGTATCATTGGGACCAGGAGAGATGCACAGTGAATCAGTGTCATCTGCCTCAAAACAGATCCCTAGCAATTAGACACATAAATTTGTACAAGTCTCCTGAGCCTCCCTTTTTAGTCACGGGACAACAAATAAACTCCTTCAGTGACGACTGACTCATTTCACACTAACATAGGAGATAAGAACAGTCAGATGACCCATCCTCTGGAAGTATCACTGCTTCTGTGCTAACAGGGGAGACTAGGTGATTTGTACACCTAGCTTTTTAATATCGAAATGTAGGTGGGAAATGTTTCTTTCCTTGCTGCTGTAGAATCTGTTAGTCCTCAGCTAATTGGACTAAAGATAAAACCTGCCCATCCTTTATGTCCCATGTTGACAGCTCAGTAGCAAACAAAGTCTGGTGTTCACAGTATATCTGGCTATTTTTGTACACATGAAAGTGCACACATGAGCACTCAGCAACTGATTGAACCAATGTGGGCACAAGTTCTAAGTCAACGAGATGGTGCAGGAAAGAAAATGCCTTTCATTATCTGGGAGAGAAATAAGATATAAATGCATAGATAGATAGATTGATATGATATGGTAAATAAGAATGGGAGATTTTCCTACAGAGGAACTCTGACCCACGCCCTTTTTCTTGACAGCATTACCCACTGTATTTGAACACGAGTTTCATAGGCAGGAAATCATAGAATCATAGAATCATAGAATCGTTAGGGTTGGAAAGGACCTTAAGATCATCTAGTTCCAACCCCCCTGCCATGGGCAGGGACACCTAACGCTAAATCATATCACCCAAGTCCTCATCCAACCTGGCCTTGAACACTGCCAGGGATGGAGCATTCACAACCTCCCTGGGCAACCTATTCCAGTGCCTCACCACCCTAACAGGAAAGAATTTCCTTCTTACATCCAATCTAAACTTCCCCTGTGTAAGTTTTAACCCGTTACCCCTTGTCCTGTCACTACAGTCCCTAATGAAGAGTCCCTCTCCAGCATCCCTATAGGCCCCCTAACTACGTGTTCTTTGTTAATCAGAGATTAACATGGAAATAATATTGCTTGTCATTGATTCCCAATCAAAGTGAGTTTAAGAGTAATTTCATCAGAGATTTTCTTCAGTGATGAAACTAATGTTTGGTGTTTTTTTTTTTATTTCAGTAATGTTCCTATTCTCTTCCTTAAGACGCAGTTGTTATCAGCTTCCATTCTGTACACTCCATGTCCTCTTCTCTTGTTTATCTGTTTCCCTACTGGGGCTTCACTTGGTCTGAATTAACATTGCTTTAGGACTATTGCAAGACCTACAGAAGTGAACTTTAATAACTTTCATTAACCTTACTAGCCAAAGAGTAATTCATACTCTTGACACTTAAGCAGTGTCAGAAAATAAGTATAAATTTGCACCTACTAAATTCTATGTCCTCACTTCGTAACTACTTCACTGGTTTCCTTCACTACAGGTTTCCTGAAGCCTGAGTTATGCTACTTAGTAATTATGTCTAGTTTAGAACAGGTTTACCTGTTACTCAGACTCCTTCTGATACTTACTTAGTTTTAAGAAGGCATCATCCACTGAGGCCTGGTCAACATCATACCTGAGTGCCTGATGAACACACTCCCTTTCATATCCCCATGTACTATGATGTAGAAACTCCTCTGACTTCATCTAGTCATCTTGCCATAACTCCCATTTCCAAATGTGCTCCAAGAGAGGATCAGTATCTCTCTACATAAAGTCACAGAAAAAGGTAATATACAGCCTAATGCTGTGCCTTGTTGTTTGGACCGAGAATGCCTAGGAAGAACTTGGAGTGATGCACTTTTTCAGTGACAACACCTCCCTCCACTGTGCTCAGATACTAGAGGGGCAGGCATATGTCAATCTAGGCATGAGGGCCAACAGAGTTTAAGCACATACATAACAGCTAGGCATTTGGAATTTGTTGGACAGCGCCAGAACATGACTTCTTTAGTCCTGCATGAATGATTACCTGAAGGTGGAGAGGTAAAAAAATCATTATGTAAACAAAGAGTTCATCCATAGTTTGTTCATTCTTATCTTGAGCTGATTAATAAGTAATCTCATATCTCAGAAGGAATAGGAAGGCACTATTGGCTAATTTCATCCATGTGCTTTGGATTCACAGCATATAAATGAGAATGGATTTACAGGTCCAACATCAGGCTCTTCTGACGCTTGACTTCTCTTCCTCAGCTCACCATGGAGCTCCTGGGAATGGCCACTATTTTCTTGCTGATCTGCATCTCATGCCTTCTTCTCATCACCACATGGAAAAACATGTCACAAAATGGGAAGCAGCCTCCTGGTCCCTTTGCGCTCCCCCTTGCTGGAAACATATTCCAGCTGAACCCAAAGAACTTGCCTGAGAGCATGAAGAAGGTAAGGGACTGTCTCCTTCTTTCCTATGTTGTCTCCATTGCGTATAAAACAAGGTCAAGCCTAGACTGTCTCGGTTTAATTCACAAGCTTAGATTGCATTGACCAAATGTCAGACACAAACAGAAACAAAAGGTTTCCCAGAAATGCATGCTTCTGATGTCGATGTATTACAATAATATAATACCTAAGTCTATGTAGAGCAAGTCTAAGGCTATATATTTGCAATAATCATACTATGCTCTTCTTTGTGTTCCTCTTTCCCACAGCTTAGAGAGAAGTATGGTCCTGTCTTCACAATATATTTAGGCCCACAAAAGATTGTGGTGCTGTATGGCTATGATGTTGTGAAAGAAGCTCTGATTGATCAGGCAGATGACTTCAGTGGAAGAGGAAACCTACCACTCTTTAAAAGACTCTTCAAAGGCACAGGTATGTCCCCAGTAATGTTAGCGCACAAAACTAAGGCTTTCAGTGCTTCAACAACACTTAAGAGGAACAGCAGAGAGGGCAGTGGAGGAGGGGCATGGTAGATTTCATTTACTACTTTTAGCAATGAATGACTAAAAACCTAACTCATTGCTTGGACCCTTGAGTAAAGTGGTCCCCCCTGGAGAACTCTCTAAGGTCCCAGGCTGGATTCACTGAGTGCCTTTTCATTTTCAGCGTGCTTCAAATTCTGAATAAAATTATGCTCATCAATTATGATTCTAAGAACTTAGGTTCATTCTCCCATTTATGAAAATATTGACAATATACACACAGCTAAAGTAAGCAACAAAAGGGAATTCCAGAGACAACAAAGATGAGATAATACAGGCTGTGCCAATCAGGGCCACATTCAAGATTAGGCCTTGCACTTATTCACTAGGGCAGTTCTGAGTACGTTTTCTGCTGATTTTCAGTGCCTGTGGCTAAGAAATATTCAGTGCCAGTGCTACTTTCTTATTTACATCCTAACATATCTGTTTCCTCATGGACGTCTATTTTTCCTGCATCAGGTATTGTGACCAGCAATGGGGAGACCTGGAAGCAGCTCCGACGATTTGCACTCACCACCCTGAGGGATTTTGGGATGGGGAAGAGGAGCATTGAGGAGCGAATCCAGGAGGAAGCTCATTTTCTGGTGGAGAGGATCAGGAACACACATGGTAGGATGGGGCTTTGTGCTTCCTGGGACACCCTGCGTATCTGCAGCAAGACAAGGAGGGTGTAGTGTTGCTTCAAGAAATCTATGGCTGAATAAGTGGGCGTATGGCTGCAGTTTCTGCTCCCAGCTCCAATAGCCAATGTTACCAGTGCTGGGAGTGGGTCAGTCAAAGACACTGTGACAGTATGGAGGGATAAATATAGGAGACTGGTGTTAGAAAGCATAGAATCATAAAATCACAGAACAGTTAGGGTTGGAAAGGACCTTAACATCATCTAATTCCAAACCCCGGCCATGGTCAGGAACACCTCACACTAAACCATGTCACCCAACACTTTGTCCAACCTGGCCTTGAACGCTACCAGGGATGGAGCATTCACAACCTCCCTGGGCAACCCATTCCAGTGCCTCACCACCCTTACAGTAAAAAAACTTCTTCATCCTCGTGGCCCTCCTCTGGACTTGTCCCAACAGTTCCATGTCTTTTTTTTTTGAGGAGACCAGAACTGGACACAATACTGCAAGTGAGGTCTCACAAGAGCAGAGTAGATAGGCAGGATCACATCCTTCAACCTGCTGGTCATGCTCCATTTGAAGCAGCCCAGGATATGGTTAGCTTTCTGTGCTGTGAGTACACACTGAAGCCAGCCTATGTTAGGGTTAGGCTTATGTTAAGTTTCTCATCTACTAACACCTCCAAGTCCTTCTTTGCAGGGCTGCTCTGAATATCTTCTCAGCCCAGCCTGTAGCTGTGCCTGGGATTGCCCCGACCCAGGTGTGGGATCTTGCACTTGGCATGGTTAGAATTCGTAAGTTTCAGCCTTTAACCTGTTCAGATATTTGGGTCTGGGTCCAGTCCATCTGAACATTAGACAATACCTCCCAGTACTGGTGGGACTGTGCAATGGGAACAGGGGCTATAAGCTATTTTTGAGGGGAAGGCATAAGGTAATCACCTTCGTTTTAACCTGGAAATACATTTTATGGTAGTACATGAGACAATGTTACTTCCGGGTACCTATCCTGACAGTGGCACAGTAGCAGCCTGGACCACAGGCTTCCTTCCCACAGCCAGTCTTCAGTGTGTGCTTATTCTGCAGGGGGTGGGGAGGGGGACAAAGAAAATGGATCTAAAAGGATGCTGAAGCACCACTGCTTTCCGTGAGCCACTAGGAAATTTAGTCTGGCTTCACAGATAAACTGATGAACGGGATGGGTGCCCTGTTGACAGAAGGTACAGAGATGGCAGAGTTACTGAATGCCTTCTTTGTCTCTGTCTACTCTGCTGCAGGCAGTCCTGAAGAGCCCTGTACCCCTGAGACCTTAGATGAAGTCAGGTCAACAGAGCGGTTTGCCTTAGTCGATGAGGAATGGGTTAGAGACCAGTTGAGCAATCTGGACATCCATAAATCCATGGGTCCAGATGGGATGCACCCACGGGTGCTGAGGGAACTGGCGGAAGTCATTGCTAGACCACTCTCCATCATCTTTAACAAGTCTTGGGAAATGGGAGAGGTGCCTGAGGACTGGACGAAAGCAAATGTCACTCCAGTCTTCAAAAAGGGCAAGAAGGCGGACCCGGGTAACTATAGACCGGTCAGCCTCACCTCCATCCCTGGGAAAGTGATGGAACACCTTATCCTTGGTGCCATCTTAAGGCATATCAAGGATAAGAGGGTTATGAGGGGCAGTCAGCATGGCTTCACCAAGGGGAAATCATGTTTGACTAATCTCTTAGCCTTTTCTGAGGAAATAACACGGTGGATGGATGACGGCAGAGCGGTGGATGTGGTCTACCTTGACTTCAGCAAAGCATTTGACACAGTCTCCCACAGCATCCTCACAGCTAAATTAAGGAAGTTACTGTCATTTCTCCTTGGAATAGGTTGATCCTCAATACTGCCAAGTGGCCATTTTCTGACTCCTTGTTTTTCTTTTGGGATTTGATACCTTTTCATGCTGTTGTTTCTCCTCTTGAGACCTTGAAATGCACCTTATTACTGCCTGAAATTGGAAGTTTCCTTTCATTCCTGTGTCTAATCTGGCTTTTTTCTCACACTGTAGTTCTCTTAGAAGCTTATGAAGCTGTTCTATCAAAAACAGACTTTGATCACAGGCATTCAAATCCCTAGGAGCGGATTATATTATTCAGGTTACACTAATAGAGATCATAAACAGGGTGCAGTAACCTAAAGACATTGTTTCACATTGAGTAAACCCTTCACCATCCTTTCAAAGGACTGGAAAAACTGGATCTCAAGAGGATGCAAAACTTCCTCTAGTGTCAGAGGAAGGGAAGATGCCTGAAATACTGAAAGCAAGATACCTCTATTTTGTTGTTGCAGAGAAACCCTTCAACCCTGGCAGATTCCTGACCCATGCTGTCTCCAACATCATCTGCTCCATTGTCTTTGGGGATCGGTTTGACTATGAGGACAAGAAATTTTTAACTTTAATTTATTTGCTAGATGAAAACAATGATCTCCAGAGCTCTATACGAACACAGGTGTGTACATTTATACAGAATAAACTTGTTAATAAATAAAATATTTTATTAATGGATACATAATTAAAGATAACTCCAGTTGATTTTTAACTGGAGTGGATTTTCCTAAATTTGGATAAATTTTCTGAAAGCCAAAATGGCAGTTAACTAACCAGTTCCTGTTGTTTCTTCTTGCCTAATGGAACTGCCACTGTATATCCAAAGAAGGATAAAATTGCAGAAGTTGCTCAACTGACATCCATCCTTGACTATAGTGAAGCCATAAAGTAAAATGCATTAAAATCCAGTTGAAAAATAGCTCTTCCAAGACAGTTGAATTGCCTCATTTTCCTAGTTAACAGTTAGGGAACATTTTGTTGTATCCACATTAATTGGAATGTGCTTTTCCCTCATCTTATTTTTACAGCTATACAATTTCTTCCCAACTCTCATGGAGTTTATACCTGGCCCTCACCAAAAAATGATGAAAAATACTGAAGAAGTTGATAAATTTATTTTAGAAATCATAGCACAACACCAGGAAACCTGGGATCCTAGTTGTCCTCGAGATTTCATCGATGCTTTCCTTAACAAAATGGACCAGGTAATGTAACAGCTAGAGTTTTATTGGCTTATAAGATAATCACCACTTGAATCCCACCTTCTTGCCAGTTGTGGCAGGGCACTGGGCTTTTGCATATACAAGGGGAAACTTGCTATTCATGGCACATCAACTTCATTCTATCCTCTCCACTCTCCTATCTAGGATTTTTAAACACAGAATTAACAATTGTATTCAACCAAAGCTGATGGAATTCTGTACTACTTCCATATTAAAAAAGGTTCATATTATTATGTAGTGAAAGTACCATAAATGTTAGTGTTCTGAAAAGTGAGGGTCATATTTGTGAAAGGAAATTAAATGTTTTTAAAAACATACATTATGGGTACAGGACTTTCCTTTTTAAACAAACTGCTTACATTTGTCATTATGAAAATATTCTGACAAATCTTCCTCCAGGAGAAAGGGAATGGTCACTCAGTATTCACTGTTGAGTCCCTGACCAGAACCACACTTGACTTGTTCCTCGCAGGAACAGGGACCACCAGCACAACTCTGAGACATGCACTTCTGATTCTCCAGAAATACCCAGAGATACAAGGTAATAGAAAAGGAAATAAATAAAAACTTTAGCAGGTCATGGGATCAGTTTGGACAATTCCTGTCACTACCACATGTGGCAATGGTTCCCTGACTAAGGAACCCTTCATTTGCAGTGTAGACATGTGTATTACTCTAAGTTCTATTCACAGAAAAGAGATACTACCACTAAGTACATTCTTATATTGATGATGCACTAAAAGCAAGTTTTGCTGTAAATATGGGAAGAGGTTTAAGCAAACAGGTGTGGGACTTGACCATTCAATACTCACTTATTTCCTAACAGAGAGAGTTCAGAAGGAGATTGACCATGTGATTGGCCAAAATCAAAGACCCTGCATGGCAGATCGGAGGCAAATGCCCTACACAGATGCTGTGATCCATGAAATCCAGAGATTCATTGATTTAATTCCACTTAATGTCCCACATACCGTGATCAAAGACACCAAGTTCAGAAGCTATTTTATTCCAAAGGTATGAGAGAGTTCATAATATTTTTAAAGAACTGATGTGTTCTATTCACTGTATTTTATTTTCAAAAGCAGTGAAGTTTGATCCAGAATTGGAGTAATTTTGTTTGCAGGGGGATTCTGGATGTTGATAACTTCAATGCCTTGTACCTGAAAAAAGGGAAAAAAAATTTAAGAAGCATTTAATCCTCTGTGTGAAGAGGGAGATGGCTTTCTGTTTGTTTGGGGTTCTTTTTGTTTTTTTTTTCATGGAGATATAAGCAAAATTCTTATTTATTTAGAAGTAATATTAAATACTCTAATTACACTCATCATTAACATCCACAAAAAATCCTACATTTGCCATATTCATTGCATGCATTTTGTGTCATTAAATGCTTATTTTAAAGTGCTTAAGCTTTGATAACCCTTTTACTCAGCTCTGGGAAATTCTCAATGATTCTTTGCTTTAAAATATCTCCAGTGTAACTTTTTCCCCTCTCCTTATTAATTCAGGACACTACAATATTTCCTACTCTGGGTCCCATCCTACATGACAGCAAAGAATTTCCAAATCCAGAAAAATTTGACCCAGGACATTTCCTGAATGCAAATGGCACATTTAAAAAGAGTGACTTCTTCATGCCATTCTCTGCAGGTAAGATCTCTTTCTGTTTCATATTCTAGACTATGCTCTCCTAAGACCTCTTTAGTGGCTCTGCCCCCATGGCCTGTACACTCATGTCTGGTGATCCATTAGAGTCACTTCTGGGCAGCTCTGATCCCTACACTAGAGTTTCAGTTGACTTCCTGTTTTTAGCAATCACAGAAACTCCTCCAATGCGCTCTGCAAGAAGAGATGAAGGAAGTGGGACTCATCCACACAACTCTCTCTCCAAGCACAAAATGAGAAACCAAAGCCTTCAAACTGCCTTTGCCCACTGAGCACTTTCGTTGTTCTTGACACTTAGCCCCTAGTTTAATTTGTTTACCTGAAATGTTGCATGTCCATTCTGAGATGCCTCATCTTTCATGGAACAATGCTTAAAAATAGCCCACTCTCCCCTCATTTTTTATCATTTTCCACTTGCAGGCAAACGCATCTGTGCAGGAGAAGGTCTGGCCCGGATGGAGCTATTCATATTTCTAACATCCATCCTGCAGAACTTTACTTTGAAACCTGTTGTGGATCACAAGGACATTGACATTACTCCATTAATTTCCTCTGCGGCTAATATGCCCCGACCTTATGAGGTCTCTTTTGTTCCACGCTAACCAAGTGAAGACTGCTGGCACATTCCACACTGGTGAAAGCTCTGATTGAATGACAGTCATTTCTCAATCTGTTGAGACTGAAACACTCAGATCCTTGCTAGATGCTTTATAGAGAGAAACAATATCAGACAAGAAAATGGAATGGTGCTTTTGTAATCACCACGGCCAGTTCTAAACACAAGACAGAGTGGGCAACTACACAGAGAAGGAACAGCTCCCTGTGCAAGAGGAGACAGCTCTCTGTGCCTACCTCTCCTAGGTGAGGTTTCTCACCTGCCATGTATGAGTGTTTGGACCAGTGCTCTGAGAGTGCTGCTGCTGCTTTCCCTATCACTTGATCCTCTCAGCACAGCAGGACCAGACACTTCTACTCCACGGTTTCCACAGACCCTACTTCAGGTATCTCTCTCTTCTATATTTTCAGTTTGTTCATGATCTGTTCGTACTGCAAAGCATAAACCAGTGGGAATTTTTCTGTTAGAAAATTATTATCTTCTGTATTCTTGCCCCAGTACATATTGTCTCCTACAGTGGGGATGGAGTTTAACAATGGCTGGGCAGATGGGTCCTCTCCTGTGTGATTATAAGGAAGTTTTGTGAATTTATAATATATATTGCAAAATAAAGATGTAGAATGCTGAAGCGTTGTTTTTCTATGACCCCAGAACACCATTTAATGAAAAACCTGTTTCTACTAAGCTTATAATCCCAAATGTCTTGTACATACCTGTTTTATTTCATTCATTTATATGAAACATATTATGGCTTGAAGACTGAGCCAGCCAATGACCTATAAAACTTCAATTGTCAGTAACAATGTGGGTGTAGGCTGGACTGACCCTACAAGACCTACCGGAACCCCAGCAGTGCTTACAGAGCTCTCCTTTGTGGCAAGAGAGGGCAAATTAAATACCTGGATCCTCTCAGTGCCATTTCCTAGCTGAACAGCAGCTTGCATCTTCATATTGTTTTATGAAATATGCAAAGATCACTATAACAATCCTAGACACAGGCAAAATAAAGAGAAAGAGTTTACATGAGTTGCCAAGCATACAGGTACAGATGTAGGACTGGCATTTCCTAGTTGATCACATTCCCTGCAATGTATAATTAATATTGATCACAGGGAAGACAGAGTAATAAATCTGTGTGATGTGAAATGAGACAGCAACTGTAATATTGGCAATATTACAATTGCCAATGAGCTGTTTATGGCATGAACTGTTCACGTGAAACAGGCACTTCTTTCCTTTCAAAGTATTAATATCTAGATATACCATGAGTTTGTAGAATGGCATTGCAAAGGCAAAAGCCACAGATGTCATAGAATCAAGGAAATATAAGTGAAAGAACAATATATGAAAACATCATTCGGTTCTTCACCATATGCTAAACAAGATCGGAACTGCTGGCTCATGTTCATTTTCTCATCAAACAACACCCCTAAGTCCTTCTCTGCAGGGCTGCTCTGAATATCTTCTCTGCCCAACCTGTAGCTGTGCCTGGGATTGCTCCGACCCAGGTGTAGGACCTTACACTTGTCATGATTAAACTTCATGAGGTTGGTATCAGCCCATCTCACAAGCATGTCAAGGTCCCTCTGGATGGCATTCCTTCCTTCCAGTGCATCAACTAAACCACATAGCTTGGTGTCATCGGCAAACTTGCTGAGGGCGCACTCAATCCCACATGTCACCTACAAAGATGTTGAACAAGATCGGTCCCAACACGAATACCTGAGGGACACCACTCGATACTGATCTTCAGCTGGAAACAGAGCCATTGACCACAACTCTTTGTGTGCGGCCACCCAGCCAGTTCTTTATCCACCGAGTGGTCCATCCATCAAATTGATGTCTCTTCAATTTAGAGACAAGGGTGTCGTCTGGGACAGTGTAGAACGCTTTGCACAAGTCCAGGGAGATGATGTCAACAGCCTTGCCCCTGTCCATCAGTTCTGTAGCCCCAGCCTAGAAGGCCATTAAATTGGTCAAACATGATTCCCCCTTAGCGAAGCCATTTTGGCTGTCACCAAGCACCTTGTTGTTTATCATGTGCCTTAGCATGCCTTCAAGGAGAATCTGCTCCTGGAGTTTGCCAGGCACAGAGGTGAGACTGACTGGTCTGTAATTCCCTGGATCATCCATTTACCCCTTCTTGAAAATGGGGGTTATATTTCCCTTTTTCCAGTCGTCCAGAACTTCACCTGACTGCCATGATTTTTCAAATATGATGGCCAGTGGCTCAGCAACTTCATTTGCCAGCTCCTTCAGGACCCGCGGATGAATTTCATCAGGTCCCATGAACTCGTGTGCATTTAGGTTTTTAAGATGTTCTCGAACCAGATCCTCTCCTACAGTGGGCCCAAAGTCTTCATTCTCACAGTCCCTGTGTTTGCCTTCCAAGATTTGGGTGGTGCAGTGAGAGCCTTTGCCAGTGAAGACCAAGGCAAAGAAGTCATTAAGAACCTCAGCCTTCTCCAAATCCAGGGTAGTGACTTCTTCCAATAGCATCCAGAGGGGGGCTACGTTGTCCCTAGTCTGTCTTTTATTCACTACGTACCTATAGAATCCCTTCCTGTTATTCTTAACATCCCTAGACAAGCTTAATTCTAAGTGAGCCTTAGCTTTCCTAACCTGTCCCCTAGCTTCCCGGACAACATCCCTGTGTGCTTCCCGGACAACATCCCTTTGTTCTTCCCAGGCCGCTTGTCCTTGCTTCCACCTTCCGCCTCTTTTTCCCTCTAAGTTTCCTCAGTAGCTCCTTATCCATCCAAGGAGGTCTCCTGGCCCTCCTGCTGCACTTCCTTCTAGATGGGATGAAACACTCCTGTGCTTGTAGCAGGTGATCTTTAAATACCAACCAAGAGTCTTGGGCCCCTCTGCCCTCTAGGGCTATATCCCATGGAACCTTACTAAGCAGGTTCCGGAAGAGGCCAAAGTCTGCTTTTTTCAAGTCCAGGGCAGTGAGCTTGCTGCATGGTCTTCTCACTGTCCTGAAGATCTCAAATTCGAGCATCTCATGATGACTGCAACCAAGGCTGCCCTGGAGTGTCACATTTCCAGCGAACCCTTACCTGTTAATGAGCACGAGGTCAAGCATGGCACCTCTCCTTGTCGGCTCCTCTATTACTTGCAGAAGGAAGTTGTCTTCCACACAATCAAGGAACCTCCTGGATTGCTTGTGCCGGGCCGTACCGTCCTTCCAACAGATGTCAGGGTGGTTGAAGTCCCCCATGAGAACAAGGGCCTGCGAGCGTGAGGCTGTGCCTATCTGTCTGTAAAGTGCTTCATCCACAGATTCCTCTTGATCAGGCGGTCTGTAACAGATCCCCACAGTAATGTCCCCCATAGCTGTTCTCCCTTTAACCCTGACCCACAAACTCTCTGTTAACTGCTCACCTGTCCCCAGACAAAGTTCATACTCGCCTATCGCGAGGGCAACTCCCCCTCCCCACCTGCCAGGCCTGTCTTTTCTAAAGAGCCTGTAACCTTCCATTCCAACACTCCAGTCACAGGAGCCATCCCGCCATGTTTCTGTGATGCCTATTATATCATACCCCTGTAGACGTGCACACATCTCTAATTTCTCTTGTCCATTCCCCATGCTACGGGCATTTGTATAGAGGCACCTGAGCCAAGCTCCAACTGAAGCCGGCTCATTGGCTGGAGCAGCTGGAATCTCACTCCATTGCTCCAAGCATTTATTATAGGTGCTGGCAACTGACTGGGAGTCTTGGGATGGAATGATGCCCCCCTCCCCCAACACATCTAGTTCAAAGCTTTGTTGACCAGTCTGGAAATCCTCCTGCCAAAACTGCTCGAGCAGCTCCACCAGCGCCCAGTAGACCTAGCCTACAAACTTGGGTCCCATGTTCAAGACACCTAAACTCTGACTATGACACCACCCTTTTAACCATTTATTAACCTGGCCAATCCTCCTAGCTTTTTTAAGGTCCTCTCCTGTATCCTGGAGAATTGACGAAGAGACTATCCAAGCTCCAGAGCCCCTGACCACCTCTCCCAGGGCTCTGTAGTCCTAGATATAGTACTAGCTGTATCTCTAGCACCCACATGGATCACTAGAAGTGGGTAATAATCCGTGGGACTTACTAGAGCAGGCAGCCTCTCTGCAACATCCCTGGTCCATGCCCCAGGTAGGCAACACACCTCCCTTGAGACAGGGTCTGGCCGGCAGACAAGTGCTTCTGTCCCTTTCAAAGTAGAGTCCCCTACTACTACGACCTGCCGCTTTTTCCTGGCAGCACCAGTAGAGATCCTCTTTACCAGTGCATCAGCCGGCTGTTTCTGGTGTGAGTGTGTTTCTTCATTAGCCCCCTGCAGGACAGCAAAGCAGTTCTGTGTGGGGACAACAGATTTAGGAAGAGGCCCTTTGCTTTTAATTGTCCTCTTCCTTCTTTTTTTGTTTGTTTTTTTGTTTGTTTTTTTTTTAATATTTTCCAGCTTCCTGTGTTAACGGCCTCCTTCTTTCCTCCATGAGCTAGAGGTGAAGCTCGAGGCCCCTGCACAGTGTGGGCCCGGAGCAAGCATTCCTGCTTCCTCTCAGCTTCCCTGACATCTCGCAGCCTATTAACAGCATCCCCGCAGCTCAGCCCCTGCTGCAGGAGGACCTCCACCAGGGAGCACCGAGTGCAGCCCTGCCCGTTGTGCACCCTCCCCTCCCCAGACCAGTGCAGGCACTCTCTACACCCCGAGCTCTGCACTGCAGCCTCCTCTCTCACCGGCTCTGTCTGGGTGCCTACGCTGGCCACCGCCGGGGCAGCCAGAGCAGAGCTGCCGGACCAGGCCCTGATGATACGACGAGTGCTCACCATCCCACTCGCCCGCGCGAACCGCCGCGCAAACTGCCTCTGACCCACTCTGCTCGCTGCCCTCCCTGGTGCGGGTTTTTACCCAGTCAGGGCTGCTGCAGCTCCTCCTGGCTCCGCCCCCTGTGAGTCAGCTGCTCGCTGCCGGCTCCTGGGCAGGTCCTGTCGAGGACTTGAGGCTCCCTCAGTGGATCTTGTCGCTCTGAGTTGAGGCTCCTGGACGCTGATCTCCCACCCGCTCTGGTGTTGAAGGCGTCCTCTCTCGAGCTACTCGCCTCAGCAAGTGATTGGTCTGTTCTACTGAGTAGTTGAACATCCTAGACAAATACTGGCCCTTTAAATGAGTCTTCAGTTCAGTTGCTCCTGTAATTAGTCCTCTTCTCTACCCAGAAGCTGTGTGGTGTTGTCTGACACAGAAAAGTTGGATTAATAACATTTGGTACGACAACACATGGCAAAACGGATGCTCTAGAGGAAGAGTTTGTGGTGGTTTTGTCCACAGTTTGAGAGAGCTGTCTGGAGAGTTTGGAGAGAACAGCCTGTGGGGAGGGAATAGGAAAAGGCTGTGAGAAAGTCAAATGTCCTGGGAAGGGTGAATACCAGCAGAGAGACAGAAACGTGTCAGTAGGATGGAGAAAAGAAAAGTGGTAAGGGTCTCCAGAGCCAGTCTATCTAGGAAGCAAACCGTCGCTGGTCTGCAGTCTCAGAGCATTGCTCCCTGAACTGGGGACATCCCGCAAGCCCTCTAAGAAGTCACTATTGTCCAAGGTGTGTGGGGTACATCAAAGGAGGTAGGGAATAAGATAGCTCTGGAAGTGATCATTCTCTCTAAAATAATTAGCTGAGAACTTTAGAGCAAAAATGATTACTCAAATATCAAAGCCGTGATTGCAACAAATGCACCAAGTCTGATTTCTAACAAGAACAAATGCAAGAATGGCTTCACTGAGTCACACCTGACTCTGAAATACCTATCTGTTTTCTTCTCACATTAGAGTGTTTGCAGAACTTGAACTTTGCTAGGGGCTGCTTTGACGGGCATTGTCACTGCTCAGATTGGCATTACGTCAGTGCCTCTTGGACGAATATCCATTGAAGGCAGCGGGTAGGCTGCCTTTCCCACAAATGTTGGATTAGATGATATTTCAAGATCCCTTCCAGTCTGGCCTGTTCTATGATTCTATGATCTTTTTGTTTAATTCAAAGTATAGAATTTCACACAGACCCTAACACCTGTTTATACATTGCCCAAATGCACCTGGTGTAGGTGAAGGAATTTGTCATGAACTGTATTACTATGACCTGCGCTTCCCATCTGCCCCTGCACCAAAGAACAAGGAGCAGATAGCTGTTGACAGCTTTATTATGTCAGCTTTCTTTAACAAGAAGTTTGTGGAAGTCTTGGAGAAGGATGATTCCTGCTGTTACCCTGTGTCATGGTTTAAGCCCAGCCGGTAATGGAGACCCACACAGATGCTTGCTCATGATAAGGGAAATAAAATGGGAAGAGAATGCAACCTCTCACCACCTGCCGACTGATACCCAGCCCAACTCAAGGAGTGATGTAGCCCTTCCATTTTACTGCCTCCAGTTTAGATAGTGGGCATGACGTGCTATGGTATGGAATACCTCTTTGGCTAGTTTGGGCCAGGTGTCCTGTCTCTGCTTCCTCCAGACTTCCCCTCCTCGCTAGCAAAGCATGAGACTCAGAACGTCCGTGGTCAGAGCAAACATTACTTAGCAACAACTAAAAACATCGATGTTATCAGCACTGTTTCCAGGCTGAAAGTCAAAAACACAGCACTGCACCAGCTACTAAGGAGAAAAACAACTGCTACAGCTGAATCCAGGACAGTATTCACCCTTTATTCCATACCATTCACGTCATGCTCCAATCCCACATTTTTCAGTATACCATCTCTTTTGTCTCATACATATATATATATATATATATATATATATATACACGCACCTCCAAAACAAAGAGAGAGAGAAATCATTCCTTAGGCCATGGACCACTCCCTATAAAGCTGCTGAATTTATCCATTCCATGATGTTGGGTTGCATCTCCTGTAACAGTCTTTCAGAGCACCCACAGGGCATTTGACACCATCCATGAGCCAGTATAGAGATAAAGTCCTGGCCACTTTTCCCATTCAGCAATGTCTAAGGCCAGCTGGATGGCTTTCACCTCGGCAAACTGACTTGATTCACCCTCTCGGTCGGCAGTTTCTGCAACTTGTCTTTGGGGACTCCATACAGCTGCCTTCCCTCACCACTGCTTTTTCACAATATGGCAGGACCCATCAGTAAACAAGGCATACTGCTTTTCACTTTCTGACAGTTTATTATATGGTGGGGCCTCTTCAGCACAAATCACCTCCTCCTCTGGTGACATTCCAAAATCTTTGCCCCCCGGCCAGTCCATCATGGCTTCTAAAATTCCTGGATGACTGGGATTTCCTGTGCAAGCTCGTTCTGTAATTAGTGCAGCCCACTTACTCCATGTAGCATCTGTTGTATGATGCATAGAGGAGACCTTGCCTTTGAACATCCAGCCCAGCTTGGGCAACCAGGCTGCCAGGAGGAGCTGTGCTTCAGTGCCAATCATTTCCGAAGCAGCTCGAACCCCTTCATAGGCTGCCAGTATCTCTTTTTCAGCTGGGGTATAGCTGGCCTCAGATCCTCTGTATCCTCGACTCCAAAGGCCAAGGGGTTAATCTCAAGTCTCCCCTAGAGATTTCTGCCAGAGGCTCCAGGTAGGACCATTCTCCCTGGATGCAGTGTAGAGTGCATTTTTTACATCTGGCCCAGTCCGGACTGGTCCAAGGGCTACTGCATGAACAGTCTCTTGTTTAATTTGTTGAAAAGCTTGTTGTTGCTCAGGGCCCCATTTGAAATCATTCTTTTTCCGGGTCACATGATAGAGAGGGCTTACAATTAAACTGCAATTTGGGATGTGCATTCTCCAGAACCCCACAACACCCAAGAAAGCTTGTGTTTCTTCCTGATTAGTTTGTGGAGACATTGCTGATATCTTGTTGATCACATCTGTGGGGATCTGGCAACATCCATCTTACCAGTTTATTCCCAAAAATTGAATCTCCTGTGCAGGTCCCTTGACCTGACTCCATTTTACAGCAAAACTGGTTTTCAGCAGGATTTGGATTATTTTTCTTCCTTTCTCAAAAACTTCTTCGCTGTATCGCCCCACATGATATCAAGGTATACTTACCCCACACATCAAGGTATTGCAGGTGTTCTGGAGCTTGCCCCTGTTCCAGTGCAGTCTGGATCAGTCCACGACAGGCTGCATTTCCACCCCTGGGGCAGTCAGTTCCTAGTGTACTGGACGCCCCTCCAAGTAAAAGCAAACTGTGGCCTGAAGTCTGCTGACAAAGGAATTGAAAAAAATGCATTGGCAATATCAGTTGTGGCATCCCACTTGGCTGCTTTTGACTCCAGTTCATACGGAAGTTCTAGTATGTCTGGTACAGCATCACTCAATGGTGGTGTGACTTCATTCAGGACACAATAGTCTGCTGTTAGTCTCCACTTTCTGTTAGACTTTCGCACCAGCTATATGGAGCCATTAAAGGATGAGTGTGTCCTTCTGATCACTCCTTGGCTCTCCAGTCTACGGATCAGCCTATGGATGGGTATCACAGAGTCTTGGTCCAATATTGCCGCCAGTGCACTGTTGTGTTCACAATTTGCAATTGTTCTTCACCCTTCAGCAACCCCACAACAGAAGCATCTTCTGAGAGACCAGGCAAGGTGGACAGCTGCTCAATTTCCTCTGTCTCCAAAGCAGCAATACCAAAAGCCTATTGGTACCCTTTTGAGTCTTTGAAGTACCCTCTCCTGAGTTAGTCCATGGCAAGGATGCATGGAGCCTTTGAACCACTCACAATGGGTTGCTTTTCCCACTTTCTCCCAGTCAGGCTGATTTCAGCCTCCAGTACAGTTAGCTCTTGGGATCACAAGTGCATGTAGAAATGGGTTTCATATGAGCAGCATGTTTTGTATTAGTAAAAATGGTATTTGCACACCATATCTTCTGAGTCATTTTGGAATATATTTTGGATGTGTATTTTTGGTTTTCCAAACTTCAGGCACTTAAATCTGGAAAATTTCACTTTTTTCTTCAAATGTAACATTAAACCGTCAAACTATTCTTCGGTCATTCACAAAGCTAATGAAAATTGATAGGAATGAGATTGATAGGATCACAAATGCAACATTTTCCGACTGGAATGCTCCTGTCATTCCTTTGCAGTCTGTTGGGTTTCAATAAGGACATTTCTGCTTGTCTGTGTTGTCTTGGGTTGAGCAGTAGCAGTCATTTTTTTTTCTCCTTCTTAGTAGCTGGTGCAGTGCTGTGGTTTTTGACTTTCAGCCTGGGAACAGCACTGATAACACCAATGTTTTTAGTTACTGCTCAAATGTTTAGTCTGACCAAGGACTTTGTGAGTCTCATGATCTGCCAGGGAGGAGGAGAAGCTGGGAGGAAGCAGAGACAGGACACCTGACCCAAACTAGCCAAAGAGGTATTCCATAAAACAGCACGTCATGCCTGGGATATGAGCTGGGAGTTACCTGGAAGGGCTGGATCAGTGCTCGGTCAGGCTGGGTATTGCTGGGTGGTATTGTATTCTCTTTCCTTGCTATTTCACTTATCATTATTATTATTGTGGTAGCAGTAGCTATTTGTGTTATACCTTAGTTGCTAAACTGTTTTCATCTCAACCTGCGGGAGTTACATTCTTCCAATTCTCCTTCCCATCCAGAGGAGGAAGGGGGAAGGAAACTGGGTAGTGAGCAAGTGAGACTGCATGGCTGACGGAGTTTAAACCATGACAACTAGCTTAGAAATTGTTAGGGGATTAGGGTGAAAACTATCATACAAAACCAGTATTTAATTCCCACTCAAGAGCTGCAGTTCTGTTCCCCCTTGCATTAAGGGGAAAATGTCATTAGGAGAATTAAACACATCCTAAATTGTAAAGCAGCACACAGCTGTAAATGTGTGTGGAAGGAGTTTAGGAAGAGCCAGCAGCCAAGCCTTGAGGGGTCATACTAGCGCTCCATCTATGCCAAAGCCTGTCTGATAGTGGCTGGAAGTGTGTGAGTATATGAATGCATATGGCAACACTTCTGGCTGCTTGCAACATACTCCATATTGACAAAGGGTCAAAAAGTTGGAGTTTGGGAGGGAGGACAAGGTTTTACCTTACCTTTCCAAACACAGCCCTGGATTTGGATGAGAAGACTGAGCTCGTGTGAGACACTGTATCAAGAATTTCAGCTATGTAACTCTTGATGGGATTAATTGGTTAGTCTGTGAGATTAAGGGTGTAATTCTTAAATCAAACAGGAGACAGAGAGTTGCTTGGTTTTAGATGGCAGCACTGAGAACTGGCTGAAAGATAAAGTGCCCTCTGACCTTCTTGTCTTAGGAGCAGGATCATATTATCACACTGATAGAGCAAGGCTATATATCCATGACAGCAGAAGGTGACAAATTTCCATCTGTATCAACAAAAAATTCAATTTAAAAAACCCTAATGGTTGAGGCATGAGGTGTTTAAAGTCCTTTTCAAATTTGTATGTCATGGTTATAAATCATCCAGATAGCTATACTTGCTTTTATAAATGCATGCTTTACCTGCTCTGTGTTTGTTTGTTACTTTGAATTGCTCTTTATATCGTCCAAGATGTAATTCCCTTCATGGCAGAAGGTGAAACACGTCAGAAGTACCTCCTTTGGAAATGCCTTACTTTTCAGTATCAGTGTGAATGCAATGGGACCCCTTGACTGGGCACTGAGCAGTATCTCTCCCAACTTCTTTCTCCTCCCTACTTCTCTTATCTTCCATAGTCCCCTGAAGGCTCTCAGAAGTGGAGCCACCACCCTCCTCTAAGATATCTACTGCTTACAGGCTGCATCCTCATTTTGTCCTCATTCTGCTAATATTTTAACCCAGTTTGCCTGCTACTTTCATATAGTTCTTGCTTTCTGGCAAGGTTCTGTGCTGAGGTTTCCTACTAGCAGCACTCTGAGACCTCTCCTTCAGGGAATGATGACGGACCTGTGCCATTTGGAGCTGATCTTCTGGGCTCGTATTTTGCCCGGAGTCCTCTTCTCCTCTTGGCCTCCAATTACATAACCTGTGAGCCATCCAAAATCCAGGACATGCAACTAGTATTTAGGCTGATGATTTTCTACCTCAGTGGCTCATTTTCCCAAAGACAGAAGACTTCAGTCTGCAAAATATGGACCCATGTTAAAAAAAAACAATTTCCCTGCCCCCAGTAGTGGCACAAACCACAATGTCATAAGGATGAATCCAGTATTGAGGCAAGGGCTTGAGGAAAGGGGATTCAGACATAGGAAAAAGTCTTTATTAGGTAAAAAAGGGTGTGATGATGTTCCATTTTTTTTTTCTTTTTCCTTTATTAAGGCTGAAATATGTTTAGGCAGGCCTTCACACTTACTTGATCTGTAGGTCACCACAGGTACACCTCGGTCAAATAATAACAGTCCTTCTTTAATAGCTTTTAGTCTGAAGAGTCAATGTACCTTACATTAAAAGGTACAACGAAAGAGGTCATGGTACATTGAAAGTACATTGAAAGGGGTCATGGAAGTTCACTCTTCATTTTCAGTGAAAGGTATTTGAAAAGTCTGATTCCTGGATTAACTGAGTTCATTAAGAAACATTTAACCAACCCATCTGCACTGATGATAAACCAAATAACGTTCTTGCCAAGTCCTTGTAAAATATCAGATAGGCTGTGCAATATGTCTGGCTAGTTCTTACTCATACATTGCTTTGCTTCCAGTGGCTGTTATTTTCAGAGCTATTGAATAATAACAGAATGCATTAGGGTATTATGTACTGTACCTCAGGCAGATTACTGTGCATCTTTTGCTTTAGCACTGCTAGGCAATTTACTTCCGTTACTATCTCTATTTGAAAGTCGCGTAACAAGAAGGCAGGGGTATATACACAGATTTTAATCTTTTAAATTGACAAATTTTCATTGAAAGGTCATATATTTCACAGCTCTTAAGTAGCGAAAATAACTCATAGTTTGTTTTCTCCACTCCCACTATTGCAAATGAGTTTAAGACAAGGGAAAGGGGACATTTTTCATGTTTTTGAGAGAGACTGCATTAGGCACCATAATTTCCAGAGGAGGTTTTATGTGCAGGAGAAGATGGTGGCTGGGAGGAGGAGATGAGCCACCTTCATAGCCAAAGGAGGCAGGGATGAGAGCTGCAGCAGAAGAGGCTTTACATGGGCCTTGTTCACTCAGTGGTCCCACACATGAAACCTGTAGTGGGAAAGGACTGGAAGAGCTTGTTGCATGCTTTGGATTTGGGATGGGGCAAGAGAATCAAGATGTGAATCTGGACAGCTGCGACAGAATATAATGGTCCCTATGGGCTCTAAACCAATCACTATCAAGCATTGAATGAAAATCAAATACTATGATTAGCTTGGAAAAGCTCACATTGCAGACTCACCAGTTTTGCACAAGCTTCCATAGAGAAAGGTCCCTCCAAGGCAGTACCCTCAACACTTTTCTGGGCTTATTGCACTTCTCTTTGACTTGTAGTATGTTAAACACACTTCCTTCACTTTTTTCCATTTTCTGACACAGCCCCTCTTCCTCAATTTATTCTGTATTTCCTCCTTTACCATTTGGAGTAGAGAAACACGATTTACACTTTTAACGCACTTACTGTATTTTGGCACCGTTAGGAGAAAAGCCCAACAGACAGATACTAATACCTGGCAACTTGAAGTTAAAATGCTGATGGTTTCTGAAATGTTCTTCATTCAAAAAAAAGAGCCTCCAAAATGGTAAGAAAATGTGTAAATCCATCTGTGGGAACTTGTCTGGAAGCCTATCCTGATGAGAGGAATAGCCAATAGTGAGATCTCCTGCAGATATCACAGTGGGCACTCTGCCCATGATGGTGGTGTTATAGTTAGGGACAGCTGATAAAGTTGCCTTTTCAATTCTTTTGTCTCCCAGGACATGGACCTTTTGAGTGACCTGCTCTACACAAGGGTAGTTCTGCAGCTTGGTTCAGGATGGGCCCCACTGCTTATGCAGGCAATCAGCATTGCCCTCAGCAATCTCAGGAGCTCAGCTAAGCTCAGACACCTTTGAATTTTGGCAGCCTTCACTGTGGTGCCTCCCATCACCATGTCTAGCACTGGGATTGACTTTTCCTGTTTCCTGACATTCTCTGCCTGGCCTGGGGGAGCACCTGTTCTTTCTTAATGCTGACCATAGTCTAGAGCTAAGTATCTTGGCTTTCTTCAGAGATGATGGGGTATGCCAGCCGAAATGGTTGTGGGTAAAACACACCCTGTATGTGTGCCAGCATGGTGATCCCCATCACAATTAGTAGGCAGGTCTCAAGGCCATTCAAAACCTTCAGAGCTCTCAAATGATGCTGTAAATACTCTGGTGGGGGAGCTGGGAAGGTAAGGGAATGTCTCCTTCATAGGTTGACCACCCAAGAAGGGAAAAAAAGACGTGTAGTTGCTAAACACTTCTGTTATATACCTCGGAAAGTATAGATGTGGGGACAACACTGGGAATGCACACAAGATCAGTTTCATAATCAATGAGTCTCTTGTATTACAAGTCATTACCATAAAGTAAAGCAAAACAAGAACCATAGCCCAAGCTCCCCCAGCCAATAAAGACTAAAACAGCAAATATTGGCTATAAGTAAGGTATGACACCCTGAAACTCTGAGATCAAGAGCAACAACTTTGAGAGCCAATAAATCAGCATTATAACAAGTGACTATTAATCCGAAACAATAAATGCTTAACACAAATAAAATTAGAAAAACTCTGGTCAGATCTGTCATTATCTCAACCCGTTGTGCACCACAATGAACTGTCATGGTTTAAGCCATCATGGAGCAGTCTTCTGGCAGAGCATGAGACTCAGAAAGTCCTTGGTCGGAGGAAACATTACTGAGCAACAAGCAAAAACATCAGCGTTATCAGCATTGTTTCCAGGTCAAAAGTCAAAACCACAGCACTGCACCAGCTACTAAGAAGGAGAAAAATGACTGTTACTGCTGAACCCATGACAGGTGTAAATCTTTGTGGATTAAAGGTGAATGTGGTACTGTGATCCTTTGAGCTCCAAGAAATGGGAAGGGCCTGTGGATCTGATAACCTGGGGGAGGGGGTATGTTTGTGTCCTCCTACCTACAGGTCTATGGTGGTCACCTGCAAAGCTTGTCAAGCCATACCATAAGCAGGACAGACAAGTTGAAGAACCCGATGCCTCAGCTGCAGAAGCTGACCTTGAAGACCCCTAGTGGAATGAGGCAGAGAAAGAGGAATGATTTGCAAAACATCACTTGGGGGGCAACTGAAAAGAAACGACTTGAATACGTGTGCTTGCAACGTAGCTAGTATTAGAGGCTGTGATTTTGTGCAGATGATTCTATAATACTATGATTCTCTGAAACCACCTGTATTTACTAGCCAGTAGCTGATAAGAAACTACACCTTGTATGTTGCAGAATGACTCTAAGAGCAGAACCATAGAGTTCTGGAGGACTGTGCAAGCAAGGCAGGGGGTGGCCCCCACAGGTAGCCAGAGACCGGACATGGGAGGAGAATGTGGAGGAAGTTGTGGGGGCTAACCAATACTGTTATGCCAAGAAGGAGTGGCTGAATACCACTCCTATATATGTGTGAACTGCGTCACAAATAAAGTAGAAGTTGCTTATCACCCATATTGGGTTGGCCTGTCTGCTTCTCCTCGCCGCTTACACTTGTATCATATGGATTTGTCACTTGTAAAGGAGATGTTAGAGCATGCAAATTTACAGCAGCTGCTAGAAAATGCTAAGGCAGAAGGTAGAAAGATTCAAATATGATTGTAATATTATAAAGCAGATAATGGAACAAATTAAGAGGCTGGGAAATTTTCTTTGGGTGGTCCCCCACTGCCATCAGCATCTTCAAAGCACTGTTGCACCCTGTAGTAGTTCTACTGCTAAAGTAAATCTGTGTGTGCTTTGCCATAGTAGCAACTTGTTACTGGATGAGGCAGGAGAAACTCTGCATTGACAACAAGGTGCAAGGATTGAGGTTGGCCAAATGCCTCCTACCACAGTCACTGGCAAGAATGTGTTGGCCTCTGTGTTTGCCACCAAGAAGAGCCTTTAGCTCTGCTGTTGGCGGCAACCCAGCAGGTGTTGAGCAGTGGGGACACATGCCATGCCAGACTTTGATGTGAGGGATGGCCTCCTTTGGTATAAGGGGGACATCCAGGAGGGAAGGACAGGCCAAGCAGCCTGTGGTTGGCAGGAGAAATGATCTAGTCCATATCCCCTGCTCACGCAGGGTCACCTAAGCAGGTTTCATCATTAGCATAAGTAACTATTATAAGTAATTATAATAATATAATGCATTATAAAAGTAAATCCCCTGTCAGGTTAACTTCCTTGACCTTTTGGAGACTAAACGAGCAATTAACCACATCTTGCAAATGACTGAAGAACTTCAGTGATTTCATCTTTTTTCAACTGAATTATGTTTTGAGTCCTGTAAGTTCATACATTAATATTTAACCGAGCTTTTTGAGCTAACTGGTCAAGTGTCATTTCTGTGATCTGAAAATTAATGATGTGCATATAAATAAGGGTGGATTTACAGCTTCGACATCAGGCTCTTCTGACACTTGACTTCTCGTTCTCAGTCAACCATGGAGCTCCTGGGAATGACCACTATTTTCTTGCTGATCTGCATCTCATGCATTCTTCTTGTCACCACATGGAGAAACATCTCACAAAATGGGAAGCAGCCTCCTGGACCCATCACACTTCCCCTCCTGGAAACATATTCCAGCTGAACCCAAAGAACTTGCTTGAGAGCTTGAGAAAGGTAAGGGACTCCTTCTTTCCTAAGTTGTCTCCATTGCTTATAAAACAAAGTCAAGTCTAGACTGTCTCAGTTTAACTCACAAACTTAATTTGCATTCACCAAATGTCAGACTCAAACAGAAACAAAATGTTTCCCGGAAATGCATGCTTCTGAAGCCTATGTATTCCAATGATATTATATCTAAGTCTATGTAGTTCAAGTCTAAGTCTATATATTTGCAATAATCATACTATGCTGTTCTTTGTGTTCCTATTTCCTACAGCTTAGTGAGAAGTATGGTCCGGGCTTCACAATATATTTAGGGCCCACAAAAGGTTGTGGTGCTGTATGGCTATGATGTTGTGAAAGAAGCTCTGATTGATCAGGCAGATGACTTCAGCAGAAGAGGCAACCTGCCACCCTTTAAAAGATTCTTCAAAGGCACAGGTATATCCCCAGTAATGTTAGCACAAAAATACTTTCAGTGCTTCAGCAACACCGAGGAGGAATAGCTGAGAGGGCAGTGGAGAAGGGAATGGTGGATTTCATTTACTCCTTTTAGCAATAAAAAGCTAAAAGCCCCGGAGTCAAGTGGTCTCCTGGAGAACTCTCTAAGGTCCCAGGCTGGATTCACTGAGTGCCTTTTCATTTTCAGCGTGCTTCAAATTCTGACTAAAATTATGCTCATCAATTATGATTCTAAGAACTTAGGTTCATTCTCCCATTTATGAAAATATTGACAATATACACACAGCAAAAGTAACCAACAGAAGGGAGTTCCAGAGATAACAAAGATGAGATAATATAGGCTGTGCCAGTCAGGGCCACATTCAAGATTAGGCCTTGGACTTATTCACTAGGGCAGTTCTGAGTACATTTTCTGCTGATTTTAAGTGTCTGTGGCCAAGAAATATTCAGTGCCAGTGCTACTTTCTTATTTGCATCCAAACGTATGTTTCCTCATGGAGGTCTCTTTTCCCTTCATCAGGTATTGTGACCAGCAATGGGGAGACCTGGAAGCAGCTCCAACGATTTGCACTCACCACCCTGAGGGATTTTGGGATGGGGAAGAGGAGCAGTGAGGGGCGAATCCAGGAGGAAGCTTATTTTCTGGTGGAGAGGATCAGGAGCACACATGGTAGGACTGGGGTTTGTGCTTACTGTGATATGCAGCATATCTGCAGTGAGACAAGGAGGGTGTAGTGCTGCTTTACTAAATCTATGACCCAAGAAGTAGGCATATGGTTGGAAAGGAACTTAAGATCATCTATTTCCAATCCCCCTGCCATGGGCAGGAGCACTTCACACTAAACCATGTGGCCCAATCTTCTGTCCAACCCATCCTTGAACACCGTCAGGGATGGAGTTTTCACAGTTTCCCTGGGCAGCCCATTCCAGTGCCTCACCACCCTCACAGTAAAGAATTTCTTCTTTAGCCAAATTTAAACTTCCCCTGTTTAAGTTTTAACCACTTACCCCTTGTTCTGTCACTACAGTCCCTAATGAGGAGTCCCTCCCCACCATCCTCATAGACCCCCTTCAGATACTGGAAGGCTGCTATGAGGTCTCCATCCAGGCTTCTCTTCTCCAGGCTGAACAGCCCCAGCATTCTCAGCCTATCTTCATATGGGAGGTGCTCCAGTCCCGTGATGATCCTCGTGGCCTTCCCCGGACTTGTTCCAACAGTTCCATGTCCTTTTTATGCTGAGGACACCAGACCTGCACACAATACTCCAGGTGAGGTCTCACAAGAGCCGAGCAGAGGGGCAAGATCACATCCTTTGACCTGCTTGTGAAGCTTCTTTTGATGCAACCCAGGATACGGTTGGCTTTCTGGGCTGCGAGCACACACTGAAGCCGGCTCATGTTCATTTTCTCATCAAACAGCACCCCCAAGTTCTTCTCCACAGGGCTGCTCTGAATCTCTTCTCTGACCAACCTGTGCCTGTGCCTGGGATTGCTTCAACCCAGGTGTAACACCTTGAACTTGTCTTGGTTAAACTTCATGAGGTTGGCATCAGCTCACCTCATAAGTGCATCAAGGTCCCTCTGGATGGCATTCCTTCCCTCCAGGGTATCAACCGAACCACACAGCTTGGTGTCATCGGCAAACTTGCTGAGGGCGCACTCAATCCCACTGTCCATGTTCAGCGACAAAGACGTTGAACAAGATTGGTCCCAGCACTGATCCCTGACGGACACCACTCGTTACTGGTCTCCAACTGGACATTGAGCCATTAACCGCAACTCTTTGTGTGCAGCCATCCAGCCAGTTCTTTATCCAGAGTGGTCCACCTATCAAATGGATGTCTCTCCCATTTACAGACAAGGATGTTTTGTGGGACCATCTAGAACGCTTTGCACAAGTCCAGGGAGATGACATCGATTGCTTTGCCCCTTTCCATCAGTTCTGTACTCCCATCATGGAAGGCCACAAAACTGGTCCGGCAGGATTTCCCCTTAGTGAAGCCATGCTGGCTATCACCAAGCACCTTGTTTTTCATGTGCCTTAGCATGCTGTCCAGGAGAATCTGCTCCAAGATTTTGCCAGGCACAGAGGTGAGACCTACTCATCTGTAGTTCCCTGGATCATCCATTTACCCCTTCTTGAAAATGGCGGTTATATTTCCCTTTTTCCAGTCGTCCAGAACTTCACCTGACTGCCATGATTTTTCAAATATGATGGACTGTGGCTTAGCAGCTTCATTTGCCAGCTCCTTCAGGACCCACGGATGGATTTCATCAGGACCCATGGACTTGTGCACGTTCAGATTTTTAAGATGGTCTCAAACCTGATCCTCTTCTACAGTGGTCATCAGGTCTTCATTCTCGCAGTCCCTGTGTCTGCCTTCGAAGACTTGGGTGGTGTGGTCAGAGCATTTGCCAGTGATGACCGAGGCAAAGAAGTCATTAAGAACCTCAGCCTTCTCCAAATTCAGGGTAGCCAGTTCTCCTGATAGTTCTGGAGGGGGCCCGCGTTGTCTCAAGTCTGTCTTTTATTTGCACTGTACCTATGGAATCGCTTCCTGCTATCTTCCACATCCCTAGCCATATTTAATTTTAACTGGTTTTTAGCTTTCCTAACCTGGTCCCTAGCTTCCTAGACAACATTCCTATATTCTCCCTAGGCCGCCTGTCCTTGCTTCCACCTTTTATAAGCCTTTTTTTCCCTCTAAGTTTCCTCAGCAGCTCCTTATCCATCTATGGAGGTCTCCTGGCTCTCCTGCTCTGCTTCCTCCTAGTTGGGATGTAACACTCTTGTGCTTGTAGCAGGTGATCTTTAAATACCAACCAACAGTCTTGGGGCTGTTGCAATGGGAACAGGGGCTATAAGCTATTTTTGAGGGCAAGGTATAAGGTAATCACCTTGGTTTTAACCTATAAATGCATTTTCTGGTAACATATAAAACAATGTTTCTTCTTAGTATCTCTCCTGACAGTGGCACAGTAGCAGCCTGGACCACAGGTTTCCTTCCCAAAGCCAGTCTTCAATGCGCGCTTATTCTGCAGGGAGTGGGGAGGGGGACAAGACAATGGGTCTAAAAGGATGCTGAAACATCACTGCTTTCCATGAGCCACTAGGAAATTTAGTCTGGCTTCACAGATAAACATTCCTGCTACAGATCAGGGAAAATACTCTCACCTGCATTGCTCTTATGCTTTTACTAGCACAGCAGTGCTGTACATCCTAGGCACTACTGTAAGCCTCCACCTCTGGCTCACGTTGTTATGGCATCTTTTACTGTGTACTAAAAGCCTTTGTATGCAAAAAGTAAGTAAGTCATTTTCTGACTCCTCTTTTTGGGGGGATTTGATACCTTTTCATGTTGTTGTTTCTCCTCTTGAGACCTTGAAATGCACCCTGTCACTGCCTGAAATTGTAACTTTACTTTCTTTCCTGGGTCTAATCTTGCTTTTTAAACCAGACTTTGATCACAGGCATTCAAATCCCTAGAAGGGGTTTATACTGTTGAGGTTACATTAATATAGTTCATAAACAGGGTGAAGTAACCTAAACACATGGCTCAGGCAAAGTCCTTCTGTTTTCATCAGGTTTTGGTGGGAATCTTTAGGCCATTTCTAGTAACCAGTCTGTAAGTTCAGATGACACAAGACAGATTTGTGTCATCTGAAAAGAAACCAATCCCCCCAGACCACTGCTCTCCTGAGAAAACGTCAAAAGATATAGTTAAACGACTGATACATGGAAATTATTTCACTTCAAGTAGAGAAGAAAAATTTGAGTAAGCCCTTCACCATCCTCTCGAAGGACTGCAAAACTCTGGGTCTCAAGAGGATGCAAAGCTCTTGGTAGTGTCAGAGGAGGGGAGGATACCTGAAACACTGAAAGCAATATACCTCGGTTTTTTTTTGTTGTTGCAGACAAACCCTTGAACCCCGGCAGATTCCTGACCCATGCTGTCTCCAACATCATCTGCTCCATTGTCTTTGGGGATCGGTTTGACTATGTGGACAAGAAATTTTTAACTTTAATTGATTTTCTATATGAAGTACCAGAACGCTATACAAACACAGGGGTTTACAGTTATATTGAATACATTTGTTAATGATGATAATATTTAATTAATGGATAATTATTCATGTTATTATTTTTAAGTAGATTGGATTTTCCCAAATTTGGATAAATTTTCTGAAAGCCAAAGAGCAGTTAAATAACCAGTTCCTGTTGTTTCTTCTTACCTTATGGAACTGCTGTTGCATGTCCATAGAAGGATATAATTGCAGGAGTTGCTCAACTGACATTCATTCTTGACTATAGTGAAACCATAAAGTAAAGTGCATTAAAATCCACTTGAAAAATAGTACTTCCAAGACAGTTGAATTGCCTCATTTTCCTAGTTAACAGTTAGGGAACATTTTATGCTCTCCACATTAATCAGAAAGTGCTTTTCCATCATTTTGTTTTTACAGCTACACAATTTCTTCCCAACTCTCATGGATATTTTACCCGGGCCTCATCAAGAAATGTTGAAAAATATTGATGAAGTTGATAAATTTGTTTTAGAAATCACAGCACAATGCCAGGAAACCTGGGATCCTAGTTGTCCTCGAGATTTCATCGATGCTTTCCTTAACAAAAGGGACCAGGTAATTTTAACAGCTAGAGATTTACAGGCTTATAAGAAAACCACCACTTGAATCCCACCTTCTTGCCAGTTGTGGCAGGGCACTGGGTTGTTGCAAATACAAAGGGAAACTTGCTTTTCTTGGCACATCAACTTCACTCTATCCTCTCCACTTTCTTATCTAGGACATTTAAACACAGAATTAACAACTGTAGCCATCTAAATTTGATGGAATTCCATGCTCCTCCCATATTAAAAAAGGTTTAAGTTGTCATCTAGTAAAAGTTCCATTCTGAAAACACTTTGCCAAATCTTCTGCCAGGAGAAAGGGAATGGTCACTCAGAATTCACAGTTGAGTACCTGACCAGAACCACGCTTGATTTGTTCCTCACGGGAACAGGGACCAACAGCACCACCCTGAGACATGCACTTCTGATTCTCCAGAAATACCCAGAGATACAAGGTAATAGAAAAGGAAATAAATAAAAACTTTAGCAGGTCATGGGATCAGTTTGGACAATTCCTGTCACTACCACATGTGGCAATGGTTCCCTGACTAAGGAACCCTTCATTTGCAGTGTAGACATGTGTATTACTCTAAGTTCTATTCACAGAAAAGAGATACTACTACTAAGTACATTCCTGTATTGATGGTGCCCTAAAAGCAAGTTTTGCTGTAAACGTAGGAGAGGTTTAAGCAAACAGATGTGGGACTTGACCATTCAACACTTACTCATTTCCTAACAGAGAAAGTTCAGAGGGAGATTGACCGTGTGATCGGCCTAGACCGAAGCCCCTGCATGGCAGATCGGAGCCAGATGCCCTACACAGATGTTGTGATCCATGAAATCCAGAGATACATTGATTTAGTTCCACTTAATGTCCCACGTACCATCATCAAAGACACCAAGTTCAGAAACTGTTATTCCAAAGGTCTGAAAGAACTCATAACCTTTTGAGAACAATGACGTGTTCTATTCACTGTATTTTATTTTATTTTCAAAGACACTGAAATTTGATCCAGAATTCAATAGTTTTGTTCGCAAGGGGATTCTGCATGTTATTCAGTTCAATGCTTTGTACCTGAAAAAAAAGGAAAAAAAAATAAAAGGAACATTTAATCCTCTCTGTGAAGAGGGAGATGGCTTTCTATTTGATTTTATTTTTCAAGTAAATATAAGCAAACTTCTAATTTATTTAGAAGAAATATTAAATACTCTAATCACACTCATCATTAACATCCACAAAAAAAGCGCAACTTTGCCATATTATTGGCACACATTTTGAGACATTAAATGCTTATTTTAAAGTGGTTAAGCTTTGACTACCCCTCTACTACACTCTGGGAAAATCTCAGTGATTCTTTGCTTTAAAATGTCTCCATTTTAACTTTTTCTACTCTTCTTGTTAATACAGGACACTACAGTATTTCCTATGCTGGGTCCCATCCTACATGACAGCAAAGAATTTCCAAATCCAGAAAAATTTGACCCAGGACATTTCCTGAATGCAAATGGTACATTTAAGAAGAGTGACTTCTTCATGCCATTCTCTGCAGGTAAGATCTCTTTCTATTTCATATTCTAGACTATCCTCTCCTAAGACCTCTTTAGTGGCTCTGTCCCCATGGCCTGTACAGTGATGTCTGTTGACCTATTAGAGGCACTTCTGGGCAGCTCTGATACCTACACTAGAGTTTCAGCTGACTTTCCTTTTTAGCAATCACAGAGATTCCTCCAATGCATTCTACAAGAAGAGACGTACAAGGTAGGACTCATCCACGCAACTCTCTCTCCAAGCAGAAAATGAGAAACCAAAGCCTTCAAACTGCCTTTGCCCACTGAGCACTTTCAATGTTCTTGACGCTTAGCTCCTAGTTTAATTTGTTTACCTGAAATGCTGCATGTCCATTCTGAGATGCTTGAACTTTCATGGAACAATGGTTTAAAATACCCCACTCTGCCCTCACCTTTTATCATTTTCCACTTGCAGGCAAAAGCATCTCTGCAGGAGAAGGTCTGGCCCAGATGGAGCTATTCATATTTCTAACATCCATCCTGCAGAACTTTACTTTGTAATTACAATGGGATCACTGACTGAACCTGCCAATCGGTCTTGCCTGGTGACATTATTCCCCAGCACTTTTGTCTTACAGTTACAAATGAACACAACAGCAGCTTGCATTTTGGGAGCTGAGTGAAAATATGTGGTTCATCCTGCAGGGTTCATGTCAGGAAAGAGCAGGAAAATAATGGCAAACCTCTTCCAGACAGTCACTGGGGAGCTCAGTGGTTAGGATAGAGGTACATGTTTCACTACCACTGCAAGAAAGGAAGGTGACATTTACTCCAGGTGCATTTGGGCAATGTATAAGCAGGTATTGGGGTCTGAGTGAAATTCTATACTTTGAATTAAACAAAAAAAGTCATTGAATCATAGAACAGGCCAGATGGGAGGGGATCTTGAAAGATCATCTAATCCAACCTTTGTGGAAAAGGGAGCCTATCTGCTGCCTTCAAGGGACATTCATCCAAGAGGCACTGACGTAATGCCAATCTGAGCAGTAACAATGCCCGTCAAAGCAGCCCCTAGCAAAGTTCAGGTTCTGCACACTCCCATGTGGGAAGAAAACAGATAGGTATTTCAGGGTCAGGTGTTACTCAGTAAAGTTATTCCTTCCTTTAGATCTTGTTAAAAATCAGACTTGGTGCATTTGTTGCAATCACGGCTATGATGTTTGAGTAATCAATGTTTGATCTAAAGTTCCCAGCTAATAATTTTAGAGAGAATGACCACTTCCAAAGCTATCATTGCCTACCTCCTTTGGTGTACCAGACACACCTTGGACAGTAGTGAGTTCTCAGTGAGCTTAAGGGATGACCCCAGTTCAGAGAAAATGTTCTGAGGATGCAGACCAGCTGCAGCTTGCTGCCTAGGTAGACTGGCTCTGGAGACCCTTACCACTTTTCTCCATCCTACTGACACGTTTCTGTCTCTCTGCTGGTATTCACCCTTCCCAGGACATTTGACTTTCTCACAGCCTTTTCCTATTCCCTCCCCACAGGCTGTTCTCTCCAAACTCTCCAGACAGCTCTCTCAAACTGTGGACAAAACCACCACAAACTCTTCCTCTAGAGCAGCTGATTTGACACCTTTTGTCCTACCACGTGTCTTTAATCCAACTTTTCTGTGCCAGACAACACCACACAGCTTCTGGGTAGAGAAGAGGACGAATTACAGGAGCAACTGAACTGAAGACTCATTTAAAGGGCCAATATTTGTCTAGGATGTTCAACTACTCAGTAGAACAGACCAATCACTGTAGGACCTAATTCGTGTTTTGTAGGTAACTGGATGTTGTTAGAGTTTCAGTAGAATTGTGTCAGCATGGGTCCTCTTTGGCTCTATAGGAATTTTCCATAGTCCTTATATGGAGAATTTACCAAATTTCAGCTCCCCCTAGTTCTTAGTGGGTACTGAATGCTTAACACCCTTTGACAGATGAAACATCCCTGTTCTGCCAGTAGATGAATAAAAAGCTCTGCTCAGGAGCTGACACCACGTGGATCACTTCTATAGCATTTTGAGTCCCCACCACAGAACCTCTGAAAATCTAGGGAACACAAAACATGGGTTCCAAGCTTCCAAGAAGGACACATTTTGTGGTGCATTTTGTGAATGTGGGCTATGCATTGCATCCTTGTGCTCCACACCAATTGGGGAACAACTATATAGAGGCAACTATCACTGAGTTTTGGAGAATATCCTGTCAGACACAGGTCTGGTCCTAACCATCACATAGACGCCTGGCCTATGACGTCAGTCGCTAGTTCCAGTCCTCACGCAACTCCTCTGACTTGTCAATGTAACAACATCAGGCAGAGATCTTAGTCTGCCACAGGCAGATCAAGAACATTCTAGATATCACATTAGTTTCTAAAAAGAGATCTAGCAGTAGGTAAGTCCAAGGAAGTGAATACACCATTAGCAGCAGCTAATAACCCATCTGAAACTAGGAGGTTTAAAAAGAAAGAGCACAGCCTGTACCAGAAAGTGTCTGTCTAATTACAATGGGATCACTGACTGAACCTGCCAATCGGTCTTGCCTGGTGACATTCTTCCCCAGCACTTTTGTCTTAAAGTTACCAAATGAACACAACAGCAGCTTGCATTTTGGGAGCTGAGTGAAAATATGTGGTTCATCCTGCAGGGTTCATGTCAGGAAAGAGCAGGAAAATAATGGCAAACCTCTTCCAGACAATCACTGGGGAGCTCAGTGGTTAGGATAGAGGTACATGTTTCACTACCACTGCAAGAAAGGAAGGTGACATTTACTTACCACACAGTGCGAGATCCTGGCAAGTGCCATCAGGATGTCTGCTCCTTCTCTTTCTTGTGTCTTCAATATGGATCTTACAGACAGAGTAACGCATCCTCCCTCGTTTCTCCCATTGCCAGTTCCTTTTCTTTCCTTCTTCCCTGTACAAAGCCGGATCTCTCTTATGTCAGTATCTGTCTAGGAAAGAAATGGCGAATGCTGGTGTCTGCTAACGAATCCACCAGAGGCTTAGAGCTTGGGATATATCACTCTCCTGCCTCAAGAAGAAGTGAACCTGCCATGCAAAACCAGAAGTGCTGAATGTATCAAGGCAAGAGCTGTGTCTAATATTACCAAATATATGGCACAGCCTAGTTCTGTCATTCTTGCTCAATATCAGTAATAGCTGTTCTCTAACAGTGTTGCTGGAGAGCTCAATGTGCCAGGAGGTGGCCAGTAGGAACAATGAGAAATTCTCAGGCAAGCAGGATTTGAACACGAACTTGTGCGCAGAGGGAGCTTCTTCATGCCCTTCTACCTAAGCATTTATTTAAACCAAGAGGTGACCTAATGCAAAGGCAGAAGTACCGAACACAAGTGAGCACACCGTATCCAAGTAGCAGAGTTTGCATGTTTGGGGTCTGATTTCATGGAGACAAGGATAAATTAGCGCTAGTTAAAGCAAACAAGCAAAAAGATAAATAAAACTTTAGTGATCTGGTGTTGGCCCCAGCAGTCAGAAATGTGATGGACTATGATTACCAGCTCTGTTGGAAAAGAGGGCCTGGTAGGGGAAATAAGGGCTCATCTTGCTGGTGCTGGTATTGTCCAAGTCTGTAAATAGATAGATTTTAATATAATATTGCTGCCCTTTAGTGCTTTGGAAAAGAATCTACTCACAATTACTAGTTGTAAACAGATAAAAATAAACTACTTCCAAAATAATCTCTACTCACATGTGCTTAAAAAGACAAACCAAACCAAACCCAAATGACTAAACACTTCAAACACTCTGCTGCTTCTGATTTTACAAGGGATAGCACAGGCCTGTGAGAAGCAGCTGAAAATAATCACTTCAGATCCCTTTCCCCCCTGACCTTCCAAAGCAAGTTATTGCATATCTGTTCAAGTAAAAACAATTACTGTGTTAGAAATCTCTTCACACAAATGAGAACTGTACATCTGCAGTCTCTGGGGACATCAAACAGAAGCAGCAACACTTTCTCCAGTGTCCCCATGATGTCACTGTATAGGAGAATTAACCTTCCCAGTGTTTGCCAGGCAAAGGCATACTCAGATACTCAGAATTTAATTCTTCAGCAGGTAAAGCTCTTCTCTCCTGCCACCGCTGAAGGCAGTCAGCATCTTATCCATTTTTTATCCATCTGTCTGGACAACTGCAACATCAGCTTTTAATTTTCAAGAAAGGTCTAGCAGTAAGGGAAGGAAATTCAGGTCTTGTTGTCAGATCACAGAATGGACACCCTTGTCGGAGTTTTGCCTCTAGTTTCCAGAGTGGGTACGAACAAATCTCTATAGATTAGATTATATATATGTAGTATGGAGTGCCTTGTTCTTTCTCTCCAGTGAGAAGACTTGCAATAGCTGATCTTCTTTGGCATATGTTGAAAAACCAGATGATGTTTTCATATATTGTTCTTTCATTTATATTTCCTTGATTCTATGACATCTGTGGCTTTTGCCTTTGCAATGCCATTCTACCAAGTCGTGGTATATCTAGCATATTAATATATTGAAATGAAAGAAGAAGTGCCTGTTTCACATGAACAGTTCATGCCATAAACAGTTCATTGGCAGTTGTAATATTGGCAGCATTACAGATGCTATCTCATTTCACATCACACAGATTCAGTTCTCTGTCTTCACTGTGATCACTATAAATTGTACATCACAGGGAATGTGACTAAGTAGGAATGCCCGTCCTACATTCGTACCTGTATACTTGGCAACTCATGTAAACTCTTTTTCTTTATTTTGCCTGTATGTAAGATTGCTATGGTGATCTTTGCATACTTTATAAAACAACATCAAGATGCAAGCTGCTGTTCAGCTAGGAAATGGCACTGGGAGAATCCAAGTATTTAATTTGCCCTCTCTTGCCACAAAGGAGAGCTCTGTAAGCACTGCTGGGGTTCTGGTAAAGTGTTGTAGGGTCAGTCTACCCTTCCCCCACCTTGTTACTGACAGTGGAAATTTCCAAGGTTTTTGGCCAGCTCTGACTTCAGTCCATAATATGTTTCATATAAATGAGTGAAATAAAACAGATATGTACAAGACATTTGGGATTATAGGGCTTGTAGAAACAGGTTTTTCATTGAATGGTGTTCTTCTGGGATCATAGATAAACAACATTTCAGCATTCTACGTCTTTATTTTGCAATATATATCGTAATTTCACAAAACTTCCTTATAATCACACAGGAGAGGACCCATCTGCCCAGCCATTGTTAAACTCCATCCCCACCGTAGGAGACAATATGTACTGGGGCAAGAATAGAGGAGATGATCATCTTCTAACAGAAAAATCCCCACTGGTTTATGCTTTGCAGTACAAACAGGTGACGATAAAACTGAGAATACGGAAGAGAGAGATACACAGTAATTGTTTTTACTTGAACAGATACGCAATAACTTGCTTTGGAAGGTCAGGGGGGAAAGGGATCTGAAGTGAATATTTTCAGCTGCTTCTCACAGGCCTGTGCTATCACTTGTAAAATCAGAAGCAACAATTTGAAGTATTTGTTCATGTGGGTTTGGTTTGTCTTTTTAAGCCCATTTGAGTAGAGATTATTTTACACATAGTTTATTTTAATGAGCTTTCCTTAGCCACAGGAGAGGTGCAGCAATGCAATGTAGAGGTATGTGAAGTGTATTTGAGAGACCATAAGAGATGTTCTGACTGCTGACCTGAAGTTATCGTTGGGGTCAGAAGATAATCTAGTATGTTGAGTGTCCCTGTACCGTCTGTCAGTTTCAGTGTCAAGAGCAGTGTTTTGAGTGTTGTGGATGATTGGCCATTGCCGCCTTATCTTCAGCAACTACCAGCCTTTGCCTCAGGATACAGTAGAGGGAAGGCAGAAAAGCTATTTGTTGCTAGTCTGTTGATACAGGAAACACAAGTGGGCAAGATTCTAGGGGTGCTCTAAACTGATGTAGCTGATTTAAAATAATTGATAGCTTTATGAATTTATACCCTCCTGAATTATACCGTTTATGAATTTGTACCCACTCAGATCTATATTTAGCATTTGCCTTTATAGGTCTCGCTAATGATTTTCCTGCTTTCTGTCCATTCTTGGAAAACTCATGCTTCCCTTGCCCTGCATGTGTTTAGGGCTAGTAATTGTGGGTAAATTCTTTTCCAAAGCACTAGAGGGCAGCAACAGGATGAGCCCTCGTTTCCCCTACCGGGCCCTGTTATCCAACAGAGCTGATAATCATGGGCAATCACAGTTCTGAGTGCTGGCACCAACACCATATCACTAATGTTTCAATTGTCTTTTTGCTTGTTTGTTTTAATGAGTCCTCATTTATCCTTGTGTGCATGAAAGCAGACCCCAAACACGCAAAGTCTGCCACTTGGATATGGTCTGCTGGCTTGTGCTGAGTACTTCTGCCTTTGCATTATATCACCTCTTGGTTTAAATACATGCTTAGGTGGAATGGCACAAAGAAGCTCCCTCTGTGCACAAGTTCGTGTTTGAGTCCTTCTTCCCTGAGGCTTTCTCATTGTTGCTGCTGGCCACCTCCTGGCACATTGAGCTCTCCAGCAGCACTGTTAGAGAACAGCTATTACTGATATTGAGCAAGAATGACAGAACTGAGCTGTGCCATCTATTTGGTGACATTAGACACAGCTCTTGCCTTGATACACTCAGCACTTTTGGTTTTGCATGGCAGGTTCACTTTTACTTGAGGCCGGATAGCAATACATCCCAAGCTCTAAGCCTCTGGTGGATTTGTTAGCAGACACCAGCATTTGCCATTGCTTTCCTAGGCAGATACTGACATAAGAGAGATCCGGCTTTGTACAGGGAAGAAGGAAAGAAAAGGAACTGGCAATGGGAGAATCCAGGGAGTATATTTTATTCTGTCTGAAAGATCCATATTGAAGACATGAGAAAGAGAAGGAGCAGGCATGCTTATGGCACTTGCCAGGACCTCACACTGCACGGGAAGTAATGTCACCTTCCTTTCTTGAAGTGGTAGTGAAACATGTACCTCTATCTTAACCACTGAGCTATTCAGTGATTTTCTGGTAGAGATTTATTTGCCTCTGCCTTTGTAATTATTTTCCTGCTCTTTCCTGACATGAACCCTGCAGGATGAACTGCATATTTTCACTCACCTCCTGAAATGCAAGCTGCTGTTGTGTTCATTTGGTAACTGTAAGACAAATGTACTGGGGAAGAATATCACCAGGCAAGACCGATTGGCAGGTTCAGGCAGAGATCCCATTGTAATTAGACAGGCATTTTCTGGTGCAGGCTGTGCTTTTCTTTTTAAACCTCCTAGTTTCAGATGGGTTATTAGTTGCTGCTAATGGTGTATTCACTTCCTTAGACTTACCTACTGCTAGATGTCTTTTGCAGGTGCTGCTCCTGAAGTGTCTTTTCCTTCCCATAAATGTCATAGCTTATGATTTCTTCTGTACTTTTTGCTTTCTTGATTGGAAACAGCATATAGAAAACCATGAACAAAAGCAGTCAGTGCCCCCTCATTTTACCTGTGTTTTCAGGTAATAATGATATCAAGTTGTCTAGGGGAAAGTCAAAAGCAGGATTTGGTGTGCTAAGAGATGATCTGGAACTCCTAGGGGTCTTCTTGATGCTCTCACCATATTCACCCTTTCTGATGTTTTCTCACCCAAGACTTTGCTCAGTGAGAGAGCACACAGGTAACCACCATGGTTTGTGTTTGAAGTCTTTATTCTCAGAAGCAATACATGTATCTGCTCTCTCCTAGCATGGCTATTTTTCACATCTGGCTAAAAAATGCACACGCTTTTAGAAACTAATGTGACCTCCAGAATGTTCTTGATCTGCCTGTGTCAGACTGAGATCTCTGCCTTCTCTTGTTACACTGACAAGTCAGAGCAGTTGCATGAGGACTGGAACTGAAGATTGACTTCTTAAGCCAGGGGTCTATGTGGTGGTTAGACCTGTGTCTGACAAGATGTTATCTAAAAGCCTGTGATAGCTGAATGTATACAGCTGCTCCACAACTGGTGTGGAGCACAGGGATGCAATACACTGCTCATATTCACAAAATGCACCACAAAACCTCTTGAAAAGGGTGTAAGGTGGTCAAAAGTTCTGAGAAGAATGAATATCAGCAGAGAGACAAAAACCTGTCAGTAGTTTGGAGAAAAGTGGTAAGTGTCTCCAGAATCAGTCTATCTAAGCTGCAACCTGCAGCTGGTCTGCAGGCTCAGAGCATTTTTCTCTGAGCTGGGAACATCCCTCAAGCCCTCTAAGAAGTCACTACTGTCCAAGGTGTGTGGGGTAGGTCACACCCCACACGAGGTGGGGAAAAGGATAGCTCTGGAAGTGATCATTCTCTCCAAAATCATTATCTGGGAACTTTAGAACAAACATTGATTATTCAAATCTCAAAGCCTTGATTTCAACATATACAAATGTTCCCAGTCTGATTTTCAAGAAGAACTAAATGCAAGAATGGCTTCACTGAGTCACGTCTGACCCTGAAATACCTGAGAGATACCTGAGGCAGGGTCTGTGGAAACCGTGGAGTAGAAGTGTCTGGTCCTGCTGTGCTGAGAGGATCAAGTGATAAGGACAGCAGCAGCAGTGCTCAGAGCACTAGTCCACACACCCTGACTTGTCAGCATGTCAGAAACCAGGTGGGAACCTCACCCAGGAGAGGTGTGCACAAAGGAGAGCCTGTCTCCTCTTGCACAGGGAGCTGTCTCCTTCCCTATGTAGATTACTACTCTGTCTCTTGTTTGGAGCTAGCCATGACGATTATAAAAGCACCATACAATTTTCTTGATTAAATATGTTTTTCACTATAAAGCATCTAGCAAATTATCTGAGTGTTTCAGTATTAACAGATTGAGAAATGACTGTCATTCATCCAGAGACTTTCATGAGTGTGGCATGTGACAGCAGTCTCCACTTGGTTAGCGTGGAACAAAAGAGACCTCATAAGGTTGGGGCATATTAGCCACAGAGGTAATTATAGGGGTAATGTCAATGTCCTTGTGATCCACAACAGGTTTCAAAGTAAAGTTCTGCAGGATGGATGTTAGAAATATGAATAGCTCCATCCGGGCCAGACCTTCTCCTGCACAGATGCGTTTGCCTGCAAGCGGAAAATAAGAAAATGTGAGGAAGAGTGGGGTAGTTTTAACCATTGTTCCATGAAAGTTCAAGCATCTCAGAATGGACATGCAGCATTTGGGGCAAACAAATTAAACTAGGAGCTAAGCATCAAGAACATTGAAAGTGCTCAGTGGGCAAAGGCAGTTTGAAGGCTTTGGTTTCTCATTTTCTGCTTGGAGAGAGAGTTGTGTGGATGGTTCCCACTTCCTACATCTGTTGTGCCACAGTTCAGTGGAAGAGTTTCTGTGATCGCTAAAAAGGGAAGTCAACAGAAACTCCAGTACACGGATCAGAGCTGCCCAGAAGTAACTGTAATGGATCACCAGACATCACTGTACAGGCCATGGTGACAGAGCCACTAAAATCTTTAAAGAGGTCTTAAGGGAGGATAGCCTAGTATATGAAATAGAAAGAGATCTTACCTGCAGAGAATGGCATGAAGAAGTCACTCTTTTTAAATGTACCATTTGCATTCAGGAAATGTCCTGGGTCAAATTTTTCTGGATTTGGAAATTCTTTGCTATCATGTAGGACTGGAGTCAGCAGAGGTAATACCATTGTGTCCTGAATTAACAAGGAGAGGGGAAAAATGTTAAACTGGAGAAATTTTAAAGCAAAGAAGCATTGAGAATTTCCCAGAGTAGGTGGGTACTCAAAGCTTAACCAGTTTAAAATGAGCATTTCATAAATCAAAATGCATGCCATTAGTATGGCAAACATGACCTTTTTGTGTGAATTTTAGTGGTGAGCCTGATTAGATTATTGAATATTTCTTCTAAATAAATTAGAATTTTGCTTATATCTACATGAAAAAAATCAAATAGAAAGCCATCTCCCTCTTCACACAGAGGACTAAATGCTTCTTAAATTTTTTTTTCCTTTTTTCAGGTACAAGGCATTAAACTCAGTAATATGCAGAATCCCCTCGCAGACAGAATTATTCTAATTCTAGATCAAATTTCAGTGTTTTTGAAAATAAAATAAAATACAGTGAATAGAACATGTCATTGTTTTCAAAAGATTATGAAATTTCTCAGACCTTTGGAATGAAATAGCTTCTGAACTTGGTGTCTTTGATCACAGCATGTGGGACATTAAGTGGAACTAAATCAATGAATCTCTGGATTTCATGGATTACAGCATCTGTGTAGGGCATCTGACTCCGATCTGCCATGCAGGGGCTTCGGTCTCGGCCAATCACATGGTCAATCTCCTTCTGAACTTTCTCTGTTGTTAGGAAATAAGTAAGCATTGAATGGTCAAGTCCCGCACCTGTTTGCCTAAACCTCTCTCCGTATTTACAGCAAAACTTGCTTTTAGCGCACCATCGATATAGGAAAGTGCTTAGTGGTAGTATCCCTTTTCTGTGAATAGAACATAGGGTAATACACATGTCTACACTGCAAATGAAGGGTTCCTTAGGGATCTGTTGTCACATGTGGTAGTGACAGGAATCGTCCAAACTGATCCCACGACCTGACAAAGTTTTTACTTATTTCCTTTTCTATTACCTTGTATCTCTGGGTATTTCTGGAGAGCCAGAAGTCCATGTCTCAGGGTGGTGCTGGTTGTTCCTGTTCCTGCGAGGAACAAGTCAAGTGTGGATCTGGTCAGGGACTCAACTGTGAATACTGAGTGACCATTCTCTTTCTCCTGGAGGAAGATTTGGTAGAATGTTTTCAGAATGACAAATGTAAGCAGTTTGTTTGAAAAGGAAATTCCTGTACTCATAAAGTATGTTTAAAAATACATAGAATCACAGAATCATAGAATAGTTAGGGTTGGAAAGAACCTTAAGGTCATCTAGTTCCAACCCCACCTGCCATGGGCAGGGACACCTCACACTAAATCGTGTCACCCAAGCCCTCGTCCAGCCTAGTCTTGAATACTGCCAGGGATGGAGCATTCACAGCCTCCCTGGGCAACCTATTCCAGTGCCTCACCACCCTAACAGGAAAGAATTTCCTCCTTATATCCAATGTAAACTTCCCCTGTTTAAGTTTTAACCTGTTACCCCTTTTCCTATCACTACATTCCCTAATGAAGAGTCCCTCCCCAGCATCCCTATAGGCCCTATAGGATGGTGTTTTTAGTAAATAAAGCATGAAAAGTCTTTAATATGGGAGGAGCATGGAATTCCATCAAATTTAGATGGCTACAGTTGTTAATTCTGTGTTTAAAAGTCCTAGATAAGATAGTGGAGAGGACAGGATGAAGTTGATGTGCCAAGAAAAGCAAGTTTCCCCTTGTATTTGCATAAGCCCAGTGCCCTGCCACACCTACATTACCTGGTCCATTTTGTTAAGGAAAGCATCGATGAAATCTCGAGGACAACTAGGATCCCAGGTTTCCTGGTGTTGTGCTGTGATTTCTAAAATAAATTTATCAACTTTGCCAATATTTTTCAACATTTCTTGATGAGGCCCAGGTAGAAACTCCATGAGAGTTGGGAAGAAATTGTATAGCTGTAAAAACAAAATGATGGAAAAGCACATTCTGATTAATGTGGATACAATAAAGTGTTCCATAACTGTTAACTATGAAAATGAGGCAATTCAACTGTTTTGGAGGTGTTATTATTTAACTGTATCCTACTTTACTTTTACTTTATTGTTTCACTGTAGTCAAGGATGGATTTCAGTTGAGCAACTTTTGCAATTATATCCTTCTTTGGACATATAATGGCAGTTTGATAAGGTAAGAAGAAGCAGCAGGAATTAGTTATTTAACCGCTGGTTTGGCTTTCAGAAAATTTATCCAAATTTAAAATCCAATCCAGTTAAAAATAATAACATGAAAAAATTATCCATTAATAAAGTATTATCATCATTAACAAATGTATTCAATTTAACTGTACACACCTGTGTTTGTATAGTATTCTGGTACTTAGTGTTTTCTTCTAGCAAATCAATTAAAGTTAAAAAATTTTTGTCCTCATAGTCAAACCGATCCCCAAAGACAATGGAGCAGATGATGTTGGAGACAGCATGGATCAGGAATCTGCCAGGGTTGAAGGGTCTCTCTGCAACAAGAAAAAAAAAGAGGTATATCTTGCTTTCAGTGTTTCAGGCATCTTCCCCTCCTCTAGCACTACAGGGAGCTTTGCATCCTCTTGAAACCCAGAGTTTTGCAGTCCTTTGAAAGGGTGGTGAAGGGCTTACACAATTTTTCCTTCTCTACTTGAAGTGAACTCATTTCCCTGTATGAGTCGTTTAAGAATCTCTTTTGACGTGTTCTCAGGAGACCATTGGTCTGGAGGGGGTTGGTTTCTTTTCAGATGACACAAGTGTATCTTGTGTCTTCTGAACTTACAGACTGGTTACTAGAAATGGCCTGAAGATTCCCAGTGAAACCAGAAGGACTTTGCCTGAGCCATGTCTTTAGGTTACTGCACCCTATTAATGAACTCTATTCGTTTAACCTCAGTTGTATAGCTCTCTTCTAGGGATTCGAATGCCTGTGATCGAAGTCTAGTTTAAAAAGCAAGATTAGACCCAGGAAAGAAAGGAAAGTTACAATTTCAGATAGCGATAGGGTGCATTTCAAGGTCTCAAGAGGAGATACAAAGCATGAAAAGGTATCAAATCCCAAAAGAAAAACAAGGAGTCAGAAAATTTCAATTGGGCAGTATTGAGGATCAACCTATTCCAAGGAGCAATGGCAGCAACCCTTCTCTGCCTGTCTAATGACTCCCTAGCCATTGAAGACTCAGCAGATGTCTCCTCAGAGTTTGTGAATGTATAACGTCATGGTTTAAGCCCAGTCGGTAACCCAGAACCATGCAGCCGCTAGTCCACTCCCCCGCTTCTTGCTCATCCCTGCTCCCAGAGGGATGGCAAGGAGAATCAAAAGAATGTAACTCCCGCTGGTTTAGATAAGAACAGTCCAGTAACTGAGGTACAACACAAAACCACTACTGCTACCACCAATAACAATGATAAGGGAAATAACAAGGGAACAGAATACAATCACTCACCACCCGCTGACCAATACACAGCCTGACCCGAGCAGTGATCTAACCCTTCTGGGTGACTGCCCCCACTTTATATACTACGCATGACATGCTGTGGTATGGAATACCTCTTTGGTTAGTTTGGGTCAGGTGTCCTGTCCCTGACTCATTCCGACTTCCCCTCCTCCCTGGCAGAGCATGAGACTCAGAAATTCCTTGGTTAGAATAAACATTACTGAGCAATAACTAAACCCATCAGTGTTATCAGCGTTGTTCCCAGGCTGGAAGTTAAAACCACAGCACTGCACCAGCTACAAAGAAGGAGAAAAGTGGCTGTTACTGCTGAACCCAGTATGGTGTCCGCCCCTTATGCCATACCATGCATGTCATGACCAGATCCCACATTTTTCAATATGCCATCACTTTTGTCTCATATATATATATGTGTGTGTATATATATATATATATATATATATATATATACATCCACAGGGAGGGAGAGAGATCATTCTTTAGTGCCTGGACCAACCCCTATAAAGCTGCTGAGTTCATCCAGACCATGTAACAGTCTTTCAGAGTAGGAGACACAGTGTGCAGTGTTGTATTGTTGCCTGCTGATGACACTGCAGAACTCGTCTGGTTTCATCAAAGTTCATTCTTTGTTGGGATGATGGTCGGAGGGAAGTCAAGGCCAGTTGCTGGTGACCTGAAGAGATCTAGTTGGTGTGCTATAAAAGTGCAACATAGCAGGCAACAGCATATAATTGAGTTCATTGGCTGTTTTCCCCTAAAATCAAATCCCCTTGAGGTACGTATGAGACTTCCCCATCTTCCCGCATTATTCACCAAGTATATCTGGGTCCCTGAGCAAAAGCAATTCCACAAGTGGATTTGCTTTTACCTGAAGCAGGAATAACCCAGACTGTCTTCCCCAGCAAATTCTTCATGTGCACCACAGGAACTTTATCCCCTTCTACAATATGTAAAAGTTCCGACTGGGCTGGGACAACCCTGTTGACAGATCCTCCGGTGTTGACCAGCCAGGTGGCTTTCGGTAAATAAGTATCCCAATGTTTGAAAGTCCCACCACCCATTGCTCTCAGTGTAGTTTTTAACAGCCCATTGTACCGTTCGATTTTCCCAGAGGCTGGTGCATGGTAGAGGATGTGATATACCCACTCAGTGCCATGCTCTTTGGCCCAAGTGCCTATAAGGTTGTTCAGAAATCAGTCCCATTGTCTGACTCAGTTCTCTCTGGGGTGCCGTGTTGCCACAAAATCTGTTTCTCAAGGCCCAGGATAGTGTTCCGGGCAGTGGCATGGGGCACAGCTGTTTCCAGCCACCCGGTGGTTGCTTCCACCATGGTAAGCACATGGCACTTGCCTTGGCGAGTTGGTGGGAGTGTGATATAGTCAATCTGCCAGGCCTCCCCATATTTGTACTTCAGCCATCGTCCTCCATACCAAAGTTTAGCTTGCTTAACTGCAGCGCATGTTTCACACTCGTGAATAACCTGGGCAATAGTGTCCGTTGTTAAATCCACCCCTCGATCACTAAACAATCTATATGTTGCATCTCTGCCCTGATGGCCTGAAGTGTCATGGACCCACCAGGCCAAAAATAATTCACCCTTATGTTGCCAATCTAGGTCCATCTGAGCCACTTCAATCTTAGCAGCTTTATCCACTTGTTGGTTGTTCTGGTGCTCCTCAGTCACCCAACTCTTGGGTACATGAGCATCTACGTGGTGTACCTTCACCACCAGGTTATGCACCTGGGCAGCAGTATCTTGCCACAGTTGCAGCAGCCCAGATGGGTTTACCTCTGCGTTGCCAGTTGCTCTGCTTCCATTGCTGCACCCACCTCCAGAGGGCATTTCCCACCATCCATGAGTTAGTATAGAGATAAAGTACTAGCCACTTTTCTTGTTCAGCAATGTCCAAGGCCAGCTGGATGGCTTTCACCTCAGCAAACTGACTCAATTCACCCTCTCGGTCAGCAGTTTCTGCAACTTGTCTTAGGGGACTCCATACAGCTGCCTTTCATCTCCGATGTTTTCCCACAGTATGGCAGGACCCTTCAGTAAAAAAGGCATATTGCTTTTCACTTTCTGACAGTTTTTTTCCTAAAACTTTGCCCTCTGGCCAGTCCATCATGGCTTCTAGAATGCCTGGACAAACTGGGATTTCATATACGAACTCGTTGTATATTTAGTGCAGCCCACTTACTCCATGTAGCATCTGTTGCATGATGTGTAGAGGAGACCTTGCCTTTGTACATCCAGCCCAGCACGAGTAACCAGGCTGCCAGGAGGAGCTGTGCTTCAGTGCCAATCGCTTCTGAAGCAGCTCGAACCCCTTCATAGTCTACTAATACCTCTTTTTCAGTTGGGGTATAGCTGGCCTCAGATCCTCTGTATCCCTGACTCCAAAGGCCAAGGGGTTAACCTCAAGTCTCCCCTGGAGCTTTCTGCCAGAGGCTCCAGGTAGGACCATTCTCCCCGACTGCGGTGTAGAGTACATTTTTTACCTCTGGCCTGGTGCGGACTGGTCCAAGGGCTACTGCATGAACTAGCTTGTGTTTAATTTGCTCAAAGGCTTGTTGTTGCTCAGGGCCCCATTTGAAATCATTCTTCTTTCGGGTCACATGATACAGAGGGCTTACAATTAAACTGCAATTTGAGATGTGCATTTTCCAGAACCCCACAGCACGCAAGAAAGCTTGTGTTTCTTTCTGATTAGTTGGTGGAGACATTGCTGATATCTTGTTGATCACATCTGTGGGGATCTGGCGATGTCCATCTTGCCATTTTATTCCCCAAAATTACATCTCCTGTGCAAGTCCCTTAACCTTACTCCGTTCTATGGCAAAACTGGCTTTTAGCAGGATTTGGATTATTTTCCTCCCTTTCTCATAAACTTCCGCTGTATCTCCCCACGTGATAATGTCATCAATGTATTGCAGGTGCTCTGGAGCTTGCCCCTGTTCCAGTGCAGTCTGGATCAGTCTATGGCAGATGGTAGGGCTGTGTTTCTGCCCCTGGGGCAGTTGGTTCCAAGTGTACTGGACGCCCCTCCAAGTAAAAGCGAACTGTGGCCTGCACTCTGCTGCCAAACGAATTGAGAAAAATGCATTGAGCAATATCAATCGCGGCATAGCACTTGGCTGCCTTTGACTCCAGTTCATGCTGAAGTTTTAGCGTGTCCAGTACGGCAGCACTCGATGGTGGTGTGACTTCATTCAGGCCACAATAGTCTACTGTTAGTCTCCACTCACTGTTAGACTTTCGCAGTGGCCATATGGGGCTGTTAAAGGGTGAGCGGGTCCTTCTGATCACTCCTTGTCTCTCCATTCTATGAATCACCCTAAGGACAGGAATCAGGGAGTCTCAGTGCAATATTGTCGTCGGTGCGCTGCTGTGTTCGCAATTGCCACTTGTTGTTCTTCGACCTTCAGCAACCCCACAACAGAAGGATCCTCTGAAAAAACAGGCAAGGTGGACAGCTGCTCAATTTCCTCTGTCTCCAAAGCAGAAACACCAAAAGCCCATCAGTACCCTTTTGGGTCTTTGAAGTATCCTCTCCTGAAGTAGTCCATGGCAAGGATGCATGGAGCCTTTGGACCAGTCACAATGGGGTGCTTTGGCCACTTCCTCACAGTCAGGCTGATTTCAGCCTCCAGTACAGTCAACTCTTGGGATCCTCCTGTCACTCCAGAAATATAGATGGGTTCCACCCCTTGACAGCCTGCTTGCTTCAGGGTACACTGTGCACTGGTATCTACTAGATCCTTATATTCCTGTGGGACTGATGTGCCAGGCCATCTGATCCACACAGTCCGGTAAATCCAATTGTCCCCTACCTCCACCTGGCTGGAGGCATGGCCCCTCTAATAGTCATCACAACATTGGTCACTTACATCTTGTTGACAGCGATTAGGCTTCTTTGTCACAGGAGCTGGAGTAAAGACAGCTCCTCCACTGCATCTGGGAACCTGCTCACCAGAGACTGAAGCCACAGCTTTCATGGGATGATCATCTTTGACATTTGTTCTCCTCTTTGATTCATACACCCGTTCCTCCAGAGCTGAGTTAGGTTTTCCATCCCACTTTCTCATGTCTTCTCCGTGATCCCACAGGTAAAACCATGGGGTGGCCCGTGGCATATACCTCCTGTATCTTCTCTCTCGAGCAGCAAGACGCCTTTTGTTAATAGCTGAGATGTGGGTTGGTACATGTGGGGAGCTGGATAGATTGGATAGATCGTCTCTCAATTGTTTGAACTTCTGGGACAGTTTTTTCACAGTTGCAATGATGGAAGGGTTGAGATTGTCTTCAAACTCTCAGAGCTGATGAATCAGTTCATCCACTATTGGTGGTGCTATGTCATGCCAGGTCATTGATGCCTGTCCTGGGTTTAGCAGTAGCAGTCAGTTTTTCTCCTTCTTGGTAGCTGGTGCAGTGTCGTGTTTTGACTTTCAGCCTGGGAACAGTGCTGATAATACCGATGTTTTCAGTTGTTGCCAAGTAATGTTTACCCTGACCAAGGACTTTGTGAGGCTCATGCTCTGCCAGGGAGGAGGGGAAGTAGGGAGGAAGCAGAGACAGGACACCTGACCCAAGCTAGCCAAAGAGGTATTCCATACCACAGCACGTCATGCCCGGGGGGGGTAACTGGGAGTTACCCGGACAGACACAGGGTCTTCTGGGTTGGACTCGTTTCTCGGCAGGTGGTATTGTGCTCTCTTCCCTTGTTATTTTCTCTTATCATTGTTGTCGTTGGTGGTAGCGGTGGTGATTTGTGTTGTACATTGGTTGCTGGACTGTTCTTGTCTCAACCCGTAGGAGTTGCACTCTTTTGATCCTCCTCCCCGTTCCTCCGGGAGTGGGGAAGCAGAGAGCCCCGGTGCGGGGGGGGGGACGACAGACCTCGATTGTTGTCAGCTCGGCACCACTCACTGGGAATGAGTGAACAAGCTGTCTGGCTAGGTTTTAAACCACGACAATGCCAAAGGGTGGGCATATGATGCTGGTGCACTCTGTAAATTTTGGCAACGTGGGCTGTGTACATCTTTAACCTGTCTTTAACTTTATCAGGGTTCACTCTAAATTTAATCCAAGCCTGTGGCTGCTCACATACAGCAGTCCACAGCAGAGGTTCCTGGGAACAAGTGTCGATCATATAAAGGGTATCTGTGTTTCAGCAGTTAACCAAGACAAAAGAGACTCAGTGGGACTGAGCACAGGTGATGCGACAACAATGAGAATTCAAGATTTCATCTCCTTTAAAAATATATCTGCTTTTTCAACACAAATACTTAAACCCTGCGGTCAAAATCATGTCAAGGGCAAGGAACTAGAGATTCAGATAAGAAGTAGGACTGGTGGTTGATTTATTATAGAATCATAGAATCATAGAATAGTTAGGCTTGGAAAGGACCTTAAGATCATCGAGTTTCAACCCCCCTGCCATGGACAGGGACACCTCACACTAAACCATGTCTCCCAAGTCTCTGTCCAACCTGGCCTTGAACACTGCCAGGGGTGGAGCATTCACAACTTCCTTGGGCAAGACATTCCAGTGCCTCACCACCCTAACAGTAAAGAACTTCTTCCTTATATCCAATCTAAACTTCCCCTGTTTAAGTTTTAACCCGTTACCCATTGTCCTATCACTACAGTCCCTAATGAACAGTCCCTCCCCACCATCCTTTTAGAGTAGAGGGGCAGGATCACCTCCTTTGACCTGCTGGTCACGTTCCTTTTGATGCAGCCCAGGATACGGTTGGCTTTCTGGGCTGCAAGCGCACACTGCCAACTCATGTTAAGTTTCTCATCTGCCAACACCCCCAAGTCCTTCTCTGCAGGGCTGCTCTGAATCTCTTCTCTGCCCAACCTCTAGCTGTGCCTGGGGTTGCTCCGATCCAGCTGTAGGACCTTGCACGTGTCATGGTTAAACTTCATGAGGTTGGCATTGCCCCACCTCACAAGCGTGTCAAGGTCCCTCTGGATGGCATTCCTTCCCTCCAGCATATCAACCAAACCACACAACTTGGTGTCATCAGCAAACTTGCTGAGGGTGTGCTCAATCCCACTTTCCATGTCACTGACAAAGATGTTGAACAAGACCGGTCCCAACACCGACCCCTGAGGGACACCACTCGTTACTGGTCTCCAGCCAGACATTGAGCCATTGACCACAACTCTTCGCATGCGACCATCCAGCCAGTTCTTTATCCACCGAGTGGTCCATCTATCAAATTGATGTCTCTCCAATTTGGAGACAAGAATGTCATGTGGGACAGTGTCAGTCACTTTCCACAAGTCCAGGCTGATGACATCGACTGCTTTGCCGCTGTCCCTCAGTTCCGTAGCTCCAACCTAAAAGCCCACCAAATTGATCAGGCATGATCTATCCTTAATGAAGCCATGCTGGCTGTCACCAAGCACCTTGTTGATTTTCATGTGCCTCAGCATGCCTTTCAGGAGAATCTGCACCAAGATTTTGCCAGGCACAGAGGTGAGACTGACTGGTCTGTAATTCCCTTTGTGAAAATGGGGGCCTTCTCTAAATCCAGGGTAGCCAGTTCTCCAGATGTTTTCTGGAGAGGGACCACATTGTCCCTAGCCTCTTGGTCCTCCTATATCATAGTCTAACCCTAGACAAGACCCAAACATGACTCTGCTTAACTCTCAAGATCAGACAAAATGGTCGTGGGTAAAACACACTCTGCATGCATACCAACATGGTGGTCCGCATCACAATTAGCAGGCAGGTCTCAAGGGTACCAAAAGGCCATTCAAAACCTTCAGAACTCTCAAATGATGCTGTAAATGGGGGGGGGGGGGGGGGGGAGAGGAGGCAGGGAAGGTAAGGGAATGTCTCCTTCACAGGTTGAACACCTGAGGAGGAAAAAAAGATATGTAATTGCTAAAAACTTCCATTATATACCTCCCAAAGTATAGAGGTGGAGACCACACTGGGAACGCAAGCCAGATCAAAAGCATAATCAATAAGCCTATTGTATTACAAGTCATTACCATAAAGTACAGCAAAACAAAAAACTTTGCCCAAGTTAAGTTTTTCCACAGCTGAAATTGTTAGAAAAAGAGTTAAATTTTACGATAAAATGATTATATAGAGCAAGAGAAATAACTACATTTGAAAAGTTTTCGAATCAAGAGTAGACTTCTGTATATGAAAAGAATGCTGTAACTTTGCTGTGGTAGCCTCAGCAGTAGAAACTAACGTAACACCGAGAAGGATACAGGATGCCTGGCCTAAGACCTTGTAGTTTAGAACAGGGAAGCCTTGTCTAACTGTGCATCTTGATAATACAGACATTCATAATTTTTGTATTACTTACAAGAAAGCTTTGTCTAGAAATGGAAACCATGTATCTTAAGCAGCAGAAAGTTTCATCTCTGCAATATGGGTAGCTTTGTGAAATCATTGCAACATAAAAGGACAAGCCAAGCGAGAAAGTGAAAATGCTGACATCCACATAATGGTTGGAGCCTGTCCAAAGAGCAGAAGGGTGAAAAGAATAAGGGGAGGAAGACTCCTTACTTCACCTGAGGAAGACTCCTTACTTCATCGGGACAACCACCAGAGGGGGCTGCGCAAGTGTAGAAGAGGCTGATATCGTAATGGACTAATGAAGTAATCCTTAATGCATATGTATTAGTTACGAAATTTTAGTGTATAAATTGCGAATGCGATGTGACGGGGTTAAAGCCAGATTTGGGCGCATGCCCCTGGTTTCCCAGCGCTGCAAGAAAGCACCTCATATAACCATTCTGGTGGTTATGTGTCAGTTCTTACACTAACATTCTGGCGACCCAGATGGGACCTCGCGGGCACTGCTGAGGCAGATCGCGTCTTGATCCTGCTCCACCGGCACCGAGAAATTCTTGGGGAGCCATCAGCCGCAACTGACCTCCGCTGCTCACAACGGGCCTCTGATACGGTAAGAAAGGTGCTTTTTTTTCTGATTCGGTCGCGGTGCCGATCTCTGGCAAAGTATGGTTTGGTAAAAGCCCGCCTGATAGACACAGCAAAAAGCTGCGTTTGGTTGGGCTAGTGGTAAAAGCCTGCCTGTTAGACGCGGCGAAAAGCTGCATTTGGCTGGGCTAGTGGTAAAGCCTGCCTGTTAGACGTGGCGAAAGCTGCGCTTGGTTGGGCAGGGAGCTCCCGGGGTAAGCCTAGGCGCCGTCTGTTAGACAGTAGCGAAAGCTCTGCAGGTTCGGCAAATTTGGTCTGGTTTTGGGTTTGGTTTTGTGCTGCGGGATCAGCATCTGTCTAGCTAGACATTGTAACTCAGTGGTGAAAAATGGTGTGTGTGTGTGTGTGGTGTCTTCAAACTTTCAGAGCTGATGAATCAGTTCATCCACTGTTGGTGGTGCTACGTCATTCCAGGTTATTGCTGCCAAACAGTGGGCATATGATGCGGGTGCACTCTGTGGAAATCTTCATCTGATTCTACAAATGCTTTCTCAGCATGCAGTCTTCAATAGGTCATCTCTGCAATGGCTGATTCCCTCAGAAACTGGATGCCTGTCTCTATCATCGTCCAGTTGGCTGACTGGCTCATGACATCGTCCTAGTATGGAAACATTTCTTTCAGAGCTGCCAAGAGCCACCTCCAAAGGCTGAAGGACTGTTTCCCTTTTGCAACTGCATTGTCAGTTCCCCCTTCCCTAGCAAGTGATCCCAGCTGCTTGGCTTCCCCACCTTCTAGTTTGTGACTGTTGGCCCCATTGTCCCAGCATCAGATCAGCAAGGTGATTGTGTGCTCCCCTGCATGATAGGTAAAATCTTTTTGCATATTCTGTAGCTCGGTTGTGGTCCTTGGTCAAGAAGTCACCTCTTCTTCTTCCTCTTCCTCTGATCTACATAATAATAACTCTTGTTCAGATGCTGTCCTGTGTAGTAAGTGCATTGGTTCTTCACCTTTCTTCACTGTACAGGTTGCCTTTTGTGCCTCTTGTTTGCTTTTCCCCTTGCATACAGGGGCAATCAATATTGGCACGAACTGCTCCTTTGGTTTAGCTTCAATGATTATCACTGTGGTTGGAGTGGCTGCAGTATCCGTTGTGGGGGTTAGTGCAGCCACTGTGCTTGTGGATTGAGTAGCACCAGCAGCTTTCTGTCTGTTTCTGTCAGGGTTTGAGAAGCTGCTGTACTTGTCGCTGGAGTTGGTGTTGTTGCTGTGCTTGGAGTTAGAGTATCTGTGTTTTCTGTTGTAGTCAGAGCCTAAGCAGCTGCCTGTGATGACAGCACACCTCATTTAAGTGTTTTACTAGTTTTTCTGGATTTTGCACTTGTTCAGTGGTGAAGTTCCAAAGCACTGTAAGGTCCTGCAGGGCTAGATACGTGCCCATATTATAGCACACCCTGCCATTCATGACTGTCCAGCCTCGGGGAAGATCTCTTGGTCTTCTTGTATCATAGTTGTCTAACCCTAGACAAGACCCAAATGCGACTCTGCTTGACTTTCGAGATGACGAAATGGTCGCGGGTAAAACACACTCCGCATGTACGCCAACATGGTGATCCCCATCACAATTAGAAGGCAGGTTTCAAGGGTACCAAAAGGCCATTCAAAACCTTCAGAACTCTGAAATGATGCTATAAATGGTCAGATGGGGGGCGGGGAGAGGGGGCTGGGAAGGTAAGGGAATGTCTCCTTCATAGGCTGAACACCTGAGGAGGAAAAAAAGATGTGTAATTGCTATACACTTCTATTATATACCTCCCAAAGTATAGAGGTGGTGACCACACGGGGAACGCAAGCCAGATCAAAATCATAATAAGTCTATTGTATTACAAGTCATTACCAATAAAGTACAGCAAAACAAGAACCTTACCCCAAGCCCCCCAGCCAATAAGACTAAACCAGCAAATACTGGCTGTAAGTAAGGGACAACATGCTGAAAATCTCAAATCAAGAGCAACAACTTTGAGAGCCAATAAATCAGCATTGTGACGAGTGACTATTAATCCAAAGCAATAAATGTTTATCACAAATACGATTAGACACACTCTGGTCAGATCTGTTGTTACCTCAACCCTTCGTGCCCCACATTGGGTGCCAAAAACAACTGTTGTGGTTTACACCCAGTCGGTAACACGGAACTATGCAGCTGCTCACCCACTCACCAACACGTTCCTCCTCCTGCTCCCGGAGGGATGGGGAGGAGAATTGAAAGAATGAAACTCCCATGGGTTTAGATAAGAACAGTCCAGTAACTAAGGTATAACACAAAACAACTACTGCTACCACCAATAATAATAATGATAAGGGAAATAGCAAGGGAACAGAATACAACCACTCACCACCTGCTGACCGATACCCAGCCTGACCCGAGCAGTGATCTAGGTCTTCCAGGTAAGAGCCCCCAGTATATATGCTGGGTATGACCTGCTGTTTTATGTAATACTTCTTTGGTTACTTTGGGTAAGGTGTCCTGTCTCTGCTTCTTCCTGACTTTCCCTCCTCCCTGGCTGAGCATGAGACTCAGAAAGTCCTTGGCCAAAGTAAATACTACTTAGAAACAACTAAAAACATCGGTGTTATCAGCGCTGTTCCCAGGCTGAAAGTCAAAAACACAGCACTGCACCAGCTACTAAGAAGGAGAAAAATGACTGCTACTGCTGAACCCAGGGCAGGTGTAAATCCTTGTGGCTTAAAGGTGAATGTGGTATTGTGATCCTTTGGCATCACAGAAATGGGAAGGGGCAGTGGAACTGATAAACTGAGGGAGGAGGTATGATTCTGTCCTCCTACCTACAGGTCACCATCTGCAAAGCTTGTCAAGCCGTAACATGAGCTGGACAGACAAGTTGAAGAACACGATGCATCAGCTGCAGGAGCTGACCTTGAAGACCACTAGCAGAATGAGACAGAGAAAGAGGAATGAATTGCAAAACATCACTTGGGGGACAACTGAAAAGAAACGACTTGAATACGTGTGCTTGCAACGTAGCTATTATTAGAGGCTGTGATTTTGTGTATAAACCAGCCACTTGCTGATAAGAAGCTACACCTTGTATCATATGGATTTGTCACTTGTAAAAGAGATGTTAGAGCATGCAAATTTACAGCAGCTGCTAGAAAATGCTAAAGCAGAAGGTAGAAAGATTCTAATATGATGGTGATATTATAAAGCCGGTAATGGAACAAATTAAGAGGGTGGGAGAACCCCACTGGAGGGGAATTTTCTCTGGCTGGTCCCCCACAGCCAAAAGCATGTTCAATGCACTGCTGCACCCTGTAGTAGTTACACTGTCAATGTAAATTAGCAGTATAACTATGTGCTGTGCCATAGTAGCAACTAGTTACTGGATGAGGCAGGAGAAACTCTGCATTGACAGCAAGGTGCAAGGATTGAGGTTGGCCAAATGCCTCCTACCACAGTCAAGGGCAAGAATGGGTTGGCCTCTGTGTTTCATACCAAGAAGGACCTTTAGCTCTGCTGTTGGCTGCAACCCAGCAGGTGTTGAGTGGTGGGGACACATGCCATGCCAGACCTTGATGTGAGGGATGGCCTCCTTTGGTATAAGAGGGACATCCAGGAGGGAAGGACAGGCCAAGCAGCCTGCAGTTGGCAGGAGAAATGATCTAGTCCATATCCCCTGCTCAAGCAGGGTCATCTAAAGCAGGTTTCATCATTAGCATAAGTAACTATTAGAAGTACTTATAATAATATAATACATTATAAAAGTAAAGCTCCTGTCAGGTTAACTTCCTTGATCTTTTGGAGAATAAACAAGCAATTAACCACATCTTGCAAATGACTAAAGAACTTCAGTGATTTCATCTTTTTTCAACTGTGTTATGTTTTGAGTCCTGTAAGTTCATACATTAATATTTAACCAAGCTTTTCAGCTAGCTGGACAAATGTCATTTCTGTGATCTGAAAACTAATGACGTGGTTTGCATCTTATCTCTTGTACTAGCTGTGTAGTATGTTACAAATGTATGCCAGCAACATAGTGACTTACTGATGGTGAAGCCACAGCTCAGGTCACATGAAGGCTGCTGTCAGGTTAACCTCCTTGACCTTTTGGAGGCTAAACAAGCAATTTGCCATGTATTGCAAATGACTAAAGAAATTTAGTGATTTCATCCTTTCCAGCTGAATTATGTTATGGGTCCTGTAAGTTCATACATTAATACTTAACCAAGGTTTTTGAGCTAGCTGGTCAAATGTCATTTCTGTGATCTGAAAACTAATGATGTGGTTTGCATCTTATCTCTTGTACTAGCTGTGTAGCATGTTACAATTGTGGGCGTTGTTACATAAATTCTTGAATGCTGAACTTAGCACTGAACCTTAATTCCTGCTGATCACAGCAGATCCTTTGTCAAATTGTTGCCAGAAGTAAGGCAGAGGTTGATGCTGTGATTTTTTATAAGGCTCAAACAAAAGTCCTCTTTGAAAGCAGTAGGAGTTTAGTAGCTGAGAGGTTGTTATTCACAGCAGAACAGGCAGGATGATTTCCACAGGTTACTCTGCTAACCTGCTGTGCTGGTTTTGCCTTGGGTAGAGTAAATTTTCTTCATAGCAGCTGGTATGAGCCTATGTTTTGGATTGTGCTGGAGCTGTTTGACAATAAGAAGGTGTCCTTTTTCACACAGACCCAATCTGGAAGAGAACAGAAGCAGGTGAATTAAACAGCAAGTGCAGGTCCCAGGTTAAGTGCTACATACAAACACAGGGTGGGACCCCAGGAGCTGGCCCAAAGAAGCCTTCAGGCAGGCCCAGTAAAACAACAGCCTCCAGAAGACATTGAGAGGAAGGCCTGGATTTTGAAAGATCAGTTCATGCAGTGGCATCCCACCCTGTCAATCTGAGCTCAAACTCACAGGTGGACCCAGAGAATGATGCCATTTCATAGCAAGAGCAGAGGCCCCAGCATCTGCTTTTATACCTCAATGAGAAGCAAGCAGAGTTTCTCAAGTGCTTCTTCTGAATGTGAACCATATCAGGATGGGTCTTTCAAACTCAGATGATCGTTTCATTCTCAAATAGCCTTTCATACTCAAATAATTCCTATGTTTCTGCCATCAGAGATGATTCAAGACCTTTGCAAGTTGAATAACTTTTTCCCTTAATGACAATAAAACTGAAAGTTCTCAGTGATATGATCACTGTTCTAGACATAGTCTAGAAAGCTCATCTCGATTTCACTTATCTGCCCACTTCTGGTTTTCAGTTACCTTGTGTGCGGTATTCGGAGCTGTGCTCATTGTGCCAGAAATTGCAGAATTTGTTGCTGATAAAGAACGTCATCAGGACCAGGAGAGATGCACAGTGAATCAGTGTCATCTGCCTCAAAACAGATCCCTAGCAATTAGACACATAAATTTGTACAAGTCTCCTGAGCCTCCCTTTTTAGTCACGGGACAACAAATAAACTCCTTCAGTGACGACTGACTCATTTCACACTAACATAGGAGATAAGAACAGTCAGATGACCCATCCTCTGGAAGTATCACTGCTTCTGTGCTAACAGGGGAGACTAGGTGATTTGTACACCTAGCTTTTTAATATCGAAATGTAGGTGGGAAATGTTTCTTTCCTTGCTGCTGTAGAATCTGTTAGTCCTCAGCTAATTGGACTAAAGATAAAACCTGCCCATCCTTTATGTCCCATGTTGACAGCTCAGTAGCAAACAAAGTCTGGTGTTCACAGTATATCTGGCTATTTCTGTACACATGAAAGTGCACACATGAGCACTCAACAGCTGATTGAACCAATGTGCATGCAAGTTCTAACCAATGAGATGGTGCAGGAAAGAAAATGCCTTTCATTATCGGGGAGAGAAATAAGATAGAGATGCATAGATGGATTGATACGATATGATGTAATATGATAGATATGATATGTAGGAATATATTCCTTTTTATATATACATCTATATACATCTGTTTATAAGTTTAAGACTTCCTTCCAGTGTCATACCACCAAAGGGGTGAGTATCATTTCAGTTATGTATCATGAAAGACATAGTGTGATGGGCTGAGTATTAGCCCAGTGACAGCCTGTTTTGCTGGCTCAGAAGAACTGAAATGGTCCCTGGTGTGGTCATTTAGATGGGATCTGTCTCACCTGACTTAATTGTCTGAAAGTCTGGATGAGCTCCCTCTCTCGTGTGTGGAGAGAAATAGTCCAGAGGACACTGACACCCATTTAATGCTCACCCACCACCAACAGGTGATGGACAGAGACCCAGCTGTCTGAGGTGAAGAGCAGGAGAGTGGTCAGTCTGACCAGAGCCTATGGGGAGATGAAGAAGGGGTCTTCTGTGGAGCAAGATCTACCCAGGAAGCATAGGAATGGGGACTTCTCACCCCTGGTGGGGATATTGGCTTCTCAGCTGGAGGTGGGGAGGGGTGGGAGAACACAGGGAAATGAAACCAAAATAAAAGCATGTTGTTTCAAATGAGTTGTCCAGGGAGATTTTCCTACAGAGGAACTCTGACCCACACCCTTTTTCTTGACAGCATTACCCACTGTATTTGAACACGAGTTTCATAGACAGGAAATACGCGTTCTTTGTTAATCAGAGGTTAACATAGAAATAATAGTGCTTGTCAGTGATTCCCACTCCAAGTGAGTTTAAGAGCAATTTCATGTCTTTTTCTCATTACACAGAGATTTTCTTCAGTGATGAAACTAATTGTTGTTTTATTTTTTTTTTTATTTCAGTAATGTTCCTGTTCTCTTCCTTAAGATGCAGCTGTTGTCAGCTTCCATTCTGTATACTCCAAGTCCTCTTCTCTTGTTTGTTTCCCTACTGGGGCTTCCCTTGATCGGTATTAACATTGCTTTAAGACTATTACAAAATTCACAGAAGTGAACTTTAATAACTTTCATTAACCTTGCTAGCACAAGAGTTATTCATGCCCTTGACACTTAAGCAGTGTCAGAAAATAAGTATAATTTGCACCTATTAGATTCTATAGAATCATAGAATCATAGAATACTTAGGGTTGGAGTGGACCTCACTTCATAACTACTTCACTGGTTTACGTCACTATTGGTTTCCTGAAGCCTGAGTTATGCTATTTAGTAATTATGTGTCTAGTTGAGGAAAGGTTTACCTCTTACTCAGGCTTCTTCCTATACTTACTTAGTTTTAAGAAGGCATCATCCACCCAGGCCTGGCCAGCATCACACCTGAGTGCCTGATGATCACACACTGCCTTCCACATCCCCCTGTACAATGATGTAGAAGCTCCTCTGACTTCGCCTAGTCATCTTGCCTTAACTACCATGTTCAAGTGCTCCAAGAGAGGATCGGTATCTCTCTACATAAAGTCACAGAAAAAGGTAACATACAGCCTAATGCCATGCCTTGTCATTGGGACTGACAAGAAAGTGGGAGAATGGTGGGGGCTCTATGAGTCCACGTACAGAGTTTTCAATAGATCACTGGCACGTTACAGACACTAGATACGACGTACAGACAACATTTGGCAACTGAGTCCTGGGATCAGCTCTTTGGTCTCAAGTGACTCAATCTGCTCTACTTCTCTGCCAGAAAACATACACTGTTCTCACTCTGCTTGTAGGGGGTTGGATTCCTGTTGGAGAAGAAGTGGGAAGCATAGTATTTATTTAAGATTTTACATTCTATTAAATAATATTAATTAAATCAATTGTTCTTTCAAGCTCTTTTCAGGGTGCCTTTATATTTCACTGATCTTCACACCTTCTATGGATCTTCAACTAGTTTGTAGAAGCATCAGAAAGGAGACTGCAGGTTGCTGCATGGATCTGTGGTTTGGGGAGAATCTGTGACCCTGCAAATGCTGTAGACAGTATGGTTTGCCTGGTTGAAATATTTAATTAGGACAACCTGAGTGTGCTCCTGAGAATCTGCATGTGTGACTTGGGTGCATGTCCTGGGTTCATCAGTAGCAGTCATTTTTTCTCCTTTGTAGCAGCTGGTGCAGTGCTGTGTTTTCAACTTTCAGCCGGGAACAACGCTAGTAACTGTCATGGTTTAAACCCAGTCAGGTAACTCGTTCACTCACTCCCCTGCCCTTCTTTCCCTCCCCCTACTCCCGGAGGGACGGAGAGGAGAATCGAAAAGAATGCAACTCCCATGGGTTGAGATAAGAACAGTTTAGTAACTAAGGTATAACACAAATCACTACTGCTACCACCAATGATAATAACAAGGAAATAACAAGGGAAGAGAGTACAACACCTCAGCACCAGCCGACCGATAACTTGCCCCCCTCAGCCCGACCAAGCACCGACCGATACCTCCTCCAACCCTGCAGTCTCCCAGCCCTTCCGGGTAACTCCCAGTTACATCCTGGGCATGACGTGCTGTGGTATGGAATACCTCTTTGGTCAGTTTGGGTCAGGTGTCCTGTCTCTGCTTCCTCCCGGCTTCCCCTCCTCCCTGGCAGAGCATGAGGCTCACAAAGTCCTTGGCCAAACCAAAACATCACTACCAGTTCTGCTCCCAGGCTGAAAGTCAAAACACAGCACTGCACCAGCTACCAAGAAGGGGAAAAATGACTGCTACTGCTGAACCCATGACACCGATGTTTTTAGTTGTTGCTCAGTCATGTTTACTCTGACCAAGGACTTTCTGTGTCTCATGCTCTGCCAGGGAGGAGGGGAAGTCGGGAGGAAGCACGGACAGGACACCTGACCTGGCGCAGAATATATATGGACTCAGTCAGAGATCAATATGATCAGACAAAAAGCTGTTTATTACAAAGCCTTAACTCCTTATATACTGGTCCTGCCAGGTCAAACCCAGCCGATGTCCCTGAGGCTCCGCGTTTTCCGCTTTCTTCGGTGCCACGCACTTTAATTCCTTCAGTTTCAATATGAAAAATAGGGGGGGGTCCCTGTTCGGGTGCCATTTGCCGCAGAATATATATGGACTCAGTCAGAGATCAGTATGATCAGACAAAAAGCTGTTTATTACAAAGCCTTAACCCCTTAAATACTATTTCTTACATGCACTTTCAGTGATTTGGCATATTATGATTGGATACATGTCTTGAAGACCCTTTGCAACTAGCATATAGTTGGTTAAGCACAGGTGTGGGAACTTGACCTCGAAAGCTTGCCAACAGTCCACAGTCCTCATTAACTCAGTGAAATCCAGCTTCTTCTTATCTTGTTTGCTTAGGCTTCCTCGGGCCTCTCATGGCCTTGCTGTATCTTTCAGGATTTTCAGAGTTTATGTACCAATTATCCATTCTCCTGTGAGAACACTGCCTCCACACTGACCCAGACTAACCGAGGAAGTATTCCATACTGCAGCACGTCATGCCCAGGATGTAAACTGGGGGTTACCCAGAAGGGCTAGATCACTGATCGGTCGGGCTGTGTATTGGTCGGCAGGTGGTGAGCAGCTGTATTCTCTCCACTTGTTATTTCCCTTATCATTATTATTATTGGTGGTAGCAGCAGTGGTTTGTGTTATACCTTAGTTACTGAACTGTTCTTATCTCTCCCCATGGGAGTTATGCCCTTTGATTCTCCTTGCCATAGCTCTGGGAGCTGGGGGAGGAAGGAGGGGAAGGAGCGAGTGAGCGAGCTGCATGGCTGACTGCATTTAAACTCTGACAGTTCTTTAATGGCACTCAACGTGTGGCCCAAAGGGTTGAAATAATGACAGATATGACCAGTGTGTGTCTAATCATATTTGTGATAAGCATTCATTGTTTCAGATTAATAGTCACCCATCACAATGCTGATGTATTGGCTCTCAAAGTTGTTGCTCTTGATCTCATAGTTTCAGTATGTGGTACCATGCTTACAGCTGGTATTTGCTGTGTTAGTGTTTATTGGCTGGGGGCCTTGGGGTAAGGTTCTTGTTTTGTTGTACTTTATGGTAATGACTTGTAATACAATAGCATCACTGATCATGAAACAGATCTGGCTTGCATTCCCAGTGTGGTCACCACCTCTATACTTTGGGAGGTATATAATGGAAGTGTATAGCAATTACAAATCTTTTTTCCCTTCCTTGCGTGGTCAGGCTATGAGGGAGACATTCCTACACCCCCTAGTGACAAATACAGCAGCTACTCAAACTCGGACCGCAGCAGACAGCGCAGCTACTTCAGCTTCAAGCACAGCAGCTACACCAATCCCAGAGACAATTACAGCAGCAATAACAGAGGAAATGGGGTGGGGGAGCGAGTGAGCTATGTGGCTGAGTTTAAACCACGAAAGTACAATTGTAGAATTTCATTCTAGAAATGGAAGTGGAATGCCTAGGAAGAACATGCAGTGACACACTTTTTCAATCACAGCACCTCCCTCCACTGTGCTCAGATACTAGAGGGGCAGGCAGATGTCAATCTCGGCATGAGGACAAACAGAGTTTACACACATACATAGCAGCTAGGCATTTTGAGTTTGTTGGACAGCATTTGAACATGACTTCTTTAGTCCTGCATGAATGATTACCTGAAGGTGGAGAGGTTAAAAAAAAAATTATGTAAACAATGAGTTCACCCGTAGTTTGTTCATTCTTATCTTGAGCTGATTAATAAGTAATCTCTCAGAAGGAATAGGAAGGCACTATTGGCTAATTTCACCCATGTGCTTTCAATTCACAGCATATAAATAAGGGTGTATTTACACGTCCAACATCAGGCTTTTCTGACACTTGACTTCTCTTCCTCAGTTCACCATGGAGCTCCTGGGAATGACCACTATTTTCTTGCTGATCTGCATCTCATGCCTTCTTCTCATCACCACATGGAGAAACATGTCACAAAATGGGAAGCAGCCTCCTGGTCCCTTTGCGCTCCCCCTTGCTGGAAACATATTCCAGCTGAACCCAAAGAACTTGCCTGAGAGCATGAAGAGGGTAAGGTACTATTTCCTTCTTTCCTATATTGTCTAAATTGCATATAAAATAAGGTCAAGTCTAGACTGTTTCAACTTAATTCACAAGCTTAGATTGCATTGACCAAATGTCAGACACAAACAGAAACAAAAGATTTCCAGAAATGCATGCTTCTGAAGTCAATGTTATTACAATAATATAATATCTAAGACAATGTAGCGCAAGTCTAAGGCTATATATTTGCAATAATCATCCTATGCTGTTCTTTGTGTTCCTCTTTCTTATAGCTTAGTGAGAAATATGGTCCTGTCTTCACAATACATTTAGGGCCACAGAAGATTGTGGTGCTGTATGGCTATGATGTTGTGAAAGAAGCTTTGATTGATTGGGCGGATAACTTCAGTGGAAGAGGCAACCTGCCACTCTTTAAAAGAGTCTTCAAAGGCACAGGTATGTCCCCAGTAATGTTAACACACAAAGCTAAGGCTTTCAGTGCTTCAGCAACACTTAAGAGGAACAGCTGAGAGAATAGTGGAGGAAGGAATGGTGGATTTCATTTACTACTTTTAGCAATAAAGGACTAAAAGCCCAACTCATTACTTGGACCCTTGAGTAAAGTGGTCCCCTGGAGAATTCTCTAAGGTCCCAGTCCGGTTTCACTGAGTGCCTTTCTATTTTCATCATGCTTCAAATTCTGGTGAAAAGCTTGCTCGTCAAATGTGCCTCTAAGAAATTAAGTTCGTTCTCCCATTTCTGAAATATGGACGATATATACAGAGCTAAATTAACCAACAAAAGGAAAGTCCAGAGACAGTAAAAATGAGATAATACAGGCTGTGCCAATCAGGGCCACATTCAAGATCAGACCATGTACTTATTCACTAGGGCATTTCCGAGAATGTTTTGTGCTGATTTTCAGTGTCTGTGGCCAAGAAATATTCAGTACCAGTGCTACTTTCTTATTTACATCCTAATGCATCTGTTTCTTCATGGACGTCTATTTTTACTTTATCAGGTATTTTGACCAGCAATGGGGAGACCTGGAAGCAGCTCCGACGATTTACACTCACCACCCTGAGGGATTTTGGGATGGGGAAGAGGAGCAGTGAGGGGCGAATCCAGGAGGAAGCTCATTTTCTGGTGGAGAGGATCAGGAACACACATGGTAGGACTATGCTTTGTGCTTCCTGGGACACCCTGCATATCTGCAGCAAGACAATGAGGGTGTAGTGCTTCTTCAACAAATCTATGACCCAAGAAGTGGGCCTTAGCTTTCCTAACCTGGTCCCTAGCTTCCTGGACAACATCCCTGTATTGTCCCCAGGCTTCCTGTCCTTGCTTCCACCTTTTATAAGCCTCTTTTTTCCCTCTAAGTTTCCTCAGCAGCTCCTTATCCATCCAAGCAGGTCTCCTGGCCCTCCTGCCGCACTTCCTTGTAGTCAGGATGCAACAGTCCTGAGCTTGTTATCTTGCCCTACCAGCCTGAGCTTGTTACCTTACCCTACCAGCCAATAGTCCTGCCCCCCCCCCCCCCCCCCACCCCCTAGGGCTATATCCCATGGAACCTTACTAAGCAGGTTCCTGAGGAGGCCAAAATCTGCTCTCTTGATGTCCAGGGCAGTGAACGTTCCGTGTGCCCTTCTCACTGTCCCGAGGTTCTCAAATTCTACCATCTCACGAATGCTACAACCAAGGCTGCCCTGGAGCATCACATTTCCAATCAGCGATAGAGTTGCATAACCATCCTCAAGAGGAAGTCACCTTCCAATTCAGCTCCTGGCACTCCGCCAGCGGAACTGTGGAACTGGACACCAGAATTGTACTTAATACTCCAACTGAGGTCTCACAAGAGCAGAGTAGAGGGGCAGGATCACCTCTTTCAACTTGCTGGTCACGCTTCTTTTGATGAAGCCCAGGATATGGTTGCATTTCTGTGCTGCGAGTGTGCACTGAAACCGACTCATGTTAAGTTTCTCATGAACCAGAACCCGCAAGTCATTCTCTGCAATTTAGCTCCGAATCTCTTCTCTGCCCAAACCGTAGCTGTGTCTGGGATTGCTGTGGCCCAGGTGTAGGACCTTGTACTTGGCTTGCTTGAACTTCCTAAGTTTCACCCTTTAACCTGTTTAGCTTGATGAGCAAGACCAGAAGTGGCAAAGGGAATGGCTTGGCCCCAAAGCCAAGACTTTGGTGGAATTCAGCCATGGAGACAAGGCTGGGGACTGCCACGTAACCAATCATCATGCACTTCCTTGTCTTGTCTCCTGCAGCTCTAAGTCAGTGCATCTTGAATAAATGAGTGACCACAGAACTCATTACAGATATTTTGGTCTGGGTCCTGTTCATCTGAATGTTAGACAATACCTCCCAGTACTGGTAGGACTGTGCAATGGGAACAGGGGATATAAGCTGCTTTTGAGGGGAAGGCAGAAGGTAAGCACCTTGGGTTTAACCTATAAATGCATTTATTTTGGTAGTGCATAAGACCGTTACTTCTTAGTACCTCTTCTGACAGTGGCACAGTAGCATCCTGCACCACAGGCTTCGTTTCCACAGCCAGTCTTCAATGTGTGCTTATTCTGCAGGGGGTGGGGAGGGGGGACAAGAAAATGGTCTAAAAGGATGCTGAAGCATCACTGTTTTCCATGAGCCACCTGTCCTGGGTTCAGCAGTAGCAGTCATTTTTCTCCTTCTTAGTAGCTGGAGGTAGGGGACAATTGGATTTACCGGACTGTGTGGATCAGATGGCCTGGCACATCAGTCCCACAGGAATATAAGGATCTAGTAGATACCAGTGCACAGTGTACCCTGAAGCAAGCAGGCTGTCAAGGGGTGGAACCCATCTATATTTCTGGAGTGACAGGAGGATCCCAAGAGTTGACTGTACTGGAGGCTGAAATCAGCCTGACTGTGAGGAAGTGGCCAAAGCACCCCATTGTGACTGGTCCAAAGGCTCCATGCATCCTTGCCATGGACTACTTCAGGAGAGGATACTTCAAAGACCCAAAAGGGTACTGATGGGCTTTTGGTGTTTCTGCTTTGGAGACAGAGGAAATTGAGCAGCTGTCCACCTTGCCTGTTTTTTCAGAGGATCCTTCTGTTGTGGGGTTGCTGAAGGTCGAAGAACAACAAGTGGCAATTGCGAACACAGCAGCGCACCGACGACAATATTGCACTGAGACTCCCTGATTCCTGTCCATAGGGTGATTCATAGAATGGAGAGACAAGGAGTGATCAGAAGGACCCGCTCACCCTTTAACAGCCCCATATGGCCACTGCGAAAGTCTAACAGTGAGTGGAGACTAACAGTAGACTATTGTGGCCTGAATGAAGTCACACCACCATCGAGTGCTGCCGTACTGGACATGCTAAAACTTCAGCATGAACTGGAGTCAAAGGCAGCCAAGTGCTATGCCGCGATTGATATTGCTCAATGCATTTTTCTCAATTCGTTTGGCAGCAGAGTGCAGGCCACAGTTCGCTTTTACTTGGAGGGGCGTCCAGTACACTTGGAACCAACTGCCCCAGGGGCGGAAACACAGCCCTACCATCTGCCATAGACTGATCCAGACTGCACTGGAACAGGGGCAAGCTCCAGAGCACCTGCAATACATTGATGACATTATCACGTGGGGAGATACAGCGGAAGTTTTTGAGAAAGGGAGGAAAATAATCCAAATCCTGCTAAAAGCCAGTTTTGCCATAGAACGGAGTAAGGTTAAGGGACTTGCACAGGAGATGTAATTTTGGGGAATAAAATGGCAAGATGGACATCGCCAGATCCCCACAGATGTGATCAACAAGATATCAGCAATGTCTCCACCAACTAATCAGAAAGAAACACAAGCTTTCTTGCGTGCTGTGGGGTTCTGGAAAATGCACATCTCAAATTGCAGTTTAATTGTAAGCCCTCTGTATCATGTGACCCGAAAGAAGAATGATTTCAAATGGGGCCCTGAGCAACAGCAAGCCTTTGAGCAAATTAAACACAAGCTAGTTCATGCAGTAGCCCTTGGACCAGTCCGCACCAGGCCAGAGGTAAAAAATGTACTCTACACCGCAGTCGGGGAGAATGGTCCTACCTGGAGCCTCTGGCAGAAAGCTCCAGGGGAGACTTGAGGTTAACCCCTTGGCCTTTGGAGTCAGGGATACAGAGGATCTGAGGCCAGCTATACCCCAACTGAAAAAGAGATATTAGTAGACTATGAAGGGGTTCGAGCTGCTTCAGAAGCGATTGGCACTGAAGCACAGCTCCTCCTGGCAGCCTGGTTACTCGTGCTGGGCTGGATGTACAAAGGCAAGGTCTCCTCTACACATCATGCAACAGATGCTACATGGAGTAAGTGGGCTGCACTAAATATACAACGAGTTCGTATATGAAATCCCAGTTTGTCCAGGCATTCTAGAAGCCATGATGGACTGGCCAGAGGGCAAAGTTTTAGGAAAAAAACTGTCAGAAAGTGAAAAGCAATATGCCTTTTTTACTGAAGGGTCCTGCCATACTGTGGGAAAACATCGGAGATGAAAGGCAGCTGTATGGAGTCCCCTAAGACAAGTTGCAGAAACTGCTGACCGAGAGGGTGAATTGAGTCAGTTTGCTGAGGTGAAAGCCATCCAGCTGGCCTTGGACATTGCTGAACAAGAAAAGTGGCTAGTACTTTATCTCTATACTAACTCATGGATGGTGGGAAATGCCCTCTGGAGGTGGGTGCAGCAATGGAAGCAGAGCAACTGGCAACGCAGAGGTAAACCCATCTGGGCTGCTGCAACTGTGGCAAGATACTGCTGCCCAGGTGCATAACCTGGTGGTGAAGGTACACCACGTAGATGCTCATGTACCCAAGAGTTGGGTGACTGAGGAGCACCAGAACAACCAACAAGTGGATAAAGCTGCTAAGATTGAAGTGGCTCAGATGGACCTAGATTGGCAACATAAGGGTGAATTATTTTTGGCCTGGTGGGTCCATGACACTTCAGGCCATCAGGGCAGAGATGCAACATATAGATTGTTTAGTGATCGAGGGGTGGATTTAACAACGGACACTATTGCCCAGGTTATTCACGAGTGTGAAACATGCGCTGCAGTTAAGCAAGCTAAACTTTGGTATGGAGGACGATGGCTGAAGTACAAATATGGGGAGGCCTGGCAGATTGACTATATCACACTCCCACCAACTCGCCAAGGCAAGTGCCATGTGCTTACCATGGTGGAAGCAACCACCGGGTGGCTGGAAACAGCTGTGCCCCATGCCACTGCCCGGAACACTATCCTGGGCCTTGAGAAACAGATTTTGTGGCAACACGGCACCCCAGAGAGAACTGAGTCAGACAATGGGACTGATTTCTGAACAACCTTATAGGCACTTGGGCCAAAGAGCATGGCACTGAGTGGGTATATCACATCCTCTACCATGCACCAGCCTCTGGGAAAATCGAACGGTACAATGGGCTGTTAAAAACTACACTGAGAGCAATGGGTGGTGGGACTTTCAAACATTGGGATACTTATTTACCGAAAGCCACCTGGCTGGTCAACACCGGAGGATCTGTCAACAGGGTTGTCCCAGCCCAGTCGGAACTTTTACATATTGTAGAAGGGGATAAAGTTCCTGTGGTGCACATGAAGAATTTGCTGGGGAAGACAGTCTGGGTTATTCCTGCTTCAGGTAAAAGCAAATCCACTTGTGGAATTGCTTTTGCTCAGGGACCCAGATATACTTGGTGAATAATGCGGGAAGATGGGGAAGTCTCATACGTACCTCAAGGGGATTTGATTTTAGGGGAAAACAGCCAATGAACTCAATTATATGCTGTTGCCTGCTATGTTGCACTTTTATAGCACACCAACTAGATCTCTTCAGGTCACCAGCAACTGGCCTTGACTTCCCTCCGACCATCATCCCAACAAAGAATGAACTTTGATGAAACCAGACGAGTTCTGCAGTGTCATCAGCAGGCAACAATACAACACTGCACACTGTGTCTCCTACTCTGAAAGACTGTTACATGGTCTGGATGAACTCAGCAGCTTTATAGGGGTTGGTCCAGGCACTAAAGAATGATCTCTCTCCCTCCCTGTGGATGTATATATATATATATATATATATATATATATACACACACATATATATATATGAGACAAAAGTGATGGCATATTGAAAAATGTGGGATCTGGTCATGACATGCATGGTATGGCATAAGGGGCGGACACCATACTGGGTTCAGCAGTAACAGCCACTTTTCTCCTTCTTTGTAGCTGGTGCAGTGCTGTGGTTTTAACTTCCAGCCTGGGAACAACGCTGATAACACTGATGGGTTTAGTTATTGCTCAGTAATGTTTATTCTAACCAAGGAATTTCTGAGTCTCATGCTCTGCCAGGGAGGAGGGGAAGTCGGAATGAGTCAGGGACAGGACACCTGACCCAAACTAACCAAAGAGGTATTCCATACCACAGCATGTCATGCGTAGTATATAAAGTGGGGGCAGTCACCCAGAAGGGTTAGATCACTGCTCGGGTCAGGCTGTGTATTGGTCAGCGGGTGGTGAGTGATTGTATTCTGTTCCCTTGTTATTTCCCTTATCATTGTTATTGGTGGTAGCAGTAGTGGTTTTGTGTTGTACCTCAGTTACTGGACTGTTCTTATCTAAACCAGCGGGAGTTACATTCTTTTGATTCTCCTTGCCATCCCTCTGGGAGCAGGGATGAGCAAGAAGCGGGGGAGTGGACTAGCGGCTGCATGGTTCTGGGTTACCGACTGGGCTTAAACCATGACGTTATACATTCACAAACTCTGAGGAGACATCTGCTGAGTCTTCAATGGCTAGGGAGTCATTAGACAGGCAGAGAAGGGTTGCTGCCATTGCTCCTTGGAATAGGTTGATCCTCAATACTGCCCAATTGAAATTTTCTGACTCCTTGTTTTTCTTTTGGGATTTGATACCTTTTCATGCTTTGTATCTCCTCTTGAGACCTTGAAATGCACCCTATCGCTATCTGAAATTGTAACTTTCCTTTCTTTCCTGGGTCTAATCTTGCTTTTTAAACTAGACTTCGATCACAGGCATTCGAATCCCTAGAAGAGAGCTATACAACTGAGGTTAAACGAATAGAGTTCATTAATAGGGTGCAGTAACCTAAAGACATGGCTCAGGCAAAGTCCTTCTGGTTTCACTGGGAATCTTCAGGCCATTTCTAGTAACCAGTCTGTAAGTTCAGAAGACACAAGATACACTTGTGTCATCTGAAAAGAAACCAACCCCCTCCAGACCAATGGTCTCCTGAGAACACGTCAAAAGAGATTCTTAAACGACTCATACAGGGAAATGAGTTCACTTCAAGTAGAGAAGGAAAAATTGTGTAAGCCCTTCACCACCCTTTCAAAGGACTGCAAAACTCTGGGTTTCAAGAGGATGCAAAGCTCCCTGTAGTGCTAGAGGAGGGGAAGATGCCTGAAACACTGAAAGCAAGATATACCTCTTTTTTTTTCTTGTTGCAGAGAGACCCTTCAACCCTGGCAGATTCCTGATCCATGCTGTCTCCAACATCATCTGCTCCATTGTCTTTGGGGATCGGTTTGACTATGAGGACAAAAATTTTTTAACTTTAATTGATTTGCTAGAAGAAAACACTAAGTACCAGAATACTATACAAACACAGGTGTGTACAGTTAAATTGAATACATTTGTTAATGATGATAATACTTTATTAATGGATAATTTTTCATGTTATTATTTTTAACTGGATTGGATTTTAAATTTGGATAAATTTTCTGAAAGCCAAACCAGCGGTTAAATAACTAATTCCTGCTGCTTCTTCTTACCTTATCAAACTGCCATTATATGTCCAAAGAAGGATATAATTGCAAAAGTTGCTCAACTGAAATCCATCCTTGACTACAGTGAAACAATAAAGTAAAAGTAAAGTAGGATACAGTTAAATAATAACACCTCCAAAACAGTTGAATTGCCTCATTTTCATAGTTAACAGTTATGGAACACTTTATTGTATCCACATTAATCAGAATGTGCTTTTCCATCATTTTGTTTTTACAGCTATACAATTTCTTCCCAACTCTCATGGAGTTTCTACCTGGGCCTCATCAAGAAATGTTGAAAAATATTGGCAAAGTTGATAAATTTATTTTAGAAATCACAGCACAACACCAGGAAACCTGGGATCCTAGTTGTCCTCGAGATTTCATCGATGCTTTCCTTAACAAAATGGACCAGGTAATGTAGGTGTGGCAGGGCACTGGGCTTATGCAAATACAAGGGGAAACTTGCTTTTCTTGGCACATCAACTTCATCCTGTCCTCTCCACTATCTTATCTAGGACTTTTAAACACAGAATTAACAACTGTAGCCATCTAAATTTGATGGAATTCCATGCTCCTCCCATATTAAAGACTTTTCATGCTTTATTTACTAAAAACACCATCCTATAGGGCCTATAGGGATGCTGGGGAGGGACTCTTCATTAGGGAATGTAGTGATAGGAAAAGGGGTAACAGGTTAAAACTTAAACAGGGGAAGTTTACATTGGATATAAGGAGGAAATTCTTTCCTGTTAGGGTGGTGAGGCACTGGAATAGGTTGCCCAGGGAGGCTGTGAATGCTCCATCCCCGGCAGTATTCAAGACTAGGCTGGACGAGGGCTTGGGTGACACGATTTAGTGTGAGGTGTCCCTGCCCATGGCAGGTGGGGTTGGAACTAGATGACCTTAAGGTTCTTTCCAACCCTAACTATTCTATGATTCTGTGATTCTATGTATTTTTAAACATACTTTATGAGTACAGGAATTTCCTTTTCAAACAAACTGCTTACATTTGTCATTCTGAAAACATTCTACCAAATCTTCCTCCAGGAGAAAGAGAATGGTCACTCAGTATTCACAGTTGAGTCCCTGACCAGATCCACACTTGACTTGTTCCTCGCAGGAACAGGAACAACCAGCACCACCCTGAGACATGGACTTCTGGCTCTCCAGAAATACCCAGAGATACAAGGTAATAGAAAAGGAAATAAGTAAAAACTTTGTCAGGTCGTGGGATCAGTTTGGACGATTCCTGTCACTACCACATGTGACAACAGATCCCTAAGGAACCCTTCATTTGCAGTGTAGACATGTGTATTACCCTATGTTCTATTCACAGAAAAGGGATACTACCACTAAGCACTTTCCTATATCGATGGTGCGCTAAAAGCAAGTTTTGCTGTAAATACGGAGAGAGGTTTAGGCAAACAGGTGCGGGACTTGACCATTCAATGCTTACTTATTTCCTAACAACAGAGAAAGTTCAGAAGGAGATTGACCATGTGATTGGCCGAGACCGAAGCCCCTGCATGGCAGATCGGAGTCAGATGCCCTACACAGATGCTGTAATCCATGAAATCCAGAGATTCATTGATTTAGTTCCACTTAATGTCCCACATGCTGTGATCAAAGACACCAAGTTCAGAAGCTATTTCATTCCAAAGGTCTGAGAAATTTCATAATCTTTTGAAAACAATGACATGTTCTATTCACTGTATTTTATTTTATTTTCAAAAACACTGAAATTTGATCTAGAATTAGAATAATTCTGTCTGCGAGGGGATTCTGCATATTACTGAGTTTAATGCCTTGTACCTGAAAAAAGGAAAAAAAAATTTAAGAAGCATTTAGTCCTCTGTGTGAAGAGGGAGATGGCTTTCTATTTGATTTTTTTCATGTAGATATAAGCAAAATTCTAATTTATTTAGAAGAAATATTCAATAATCTAATCAGGCTCACCACTAAAATTCACACAAAAAGGTCATGTTTGCCATACTAATGGCATGCATTTTGATTTATGAAATGCTCATTTTAAACTGGTTAAGCTTTGAGTACCCACCTACTCTGGGAAATTCTCAATGCTTCTTTGCTTTAAAATTTCTCCAGTTTAACATTTTTCCCCTCTCCTTGTTAATTCAGGACACAATGGTATTACCTCTGCTGACTCCAGTCCTACATGATAGCAAAGAATTTCCAAATCCAGAAAAATTTGACCCAGGACATTTCCTGAATGCAAATGGTACATTTAAAAAGAGTGACTTCTTCATGCCATTCTCTGCAGGTAAGATCTCTTTCTATTTCATATACTAGGCTATCCTCCCTTAAGACCTCTTTAAAGATTTTAGTGGCTCTGTCACCATGGCCTGTACAGTGATGTCTGGTGATCCATTACAGTTACTTCTGGGCAGCTCTGATCCGTGTACTGGAGTTTCTGTTGACTTCCCTTTTTAGCGATCACAGAAACTCTTCCACTGAACTGTGGCACAACAGATGTAGGAAGTGGGAACCATCCACACAACTCTCTCTCCAAGCAGAAAATGAGAAACCAAAGCCTTCAAACTGCCTTTGCCCACTGAGCACTTTCAATGTTCTTGATGCTTAGCTCCTAGTTTAATTTGTTTGCCCCAAATGCTGCATGTCCATTCTGAGATGCTTGAACTTTCATGGAACAATGGTTAAAACTACCCCACTCTTCCTCACATTTTCTTATTTTCCGCTTGCAGGCAAACGCATCTGTGCAGGAGAAGGTCTGGCCCGGATGGAGCTATTCATATTTCTAACATCCATCCTGCAGAACTTTACTTTGAAACCTGTTGTGGATCACAAGGACATTGACATTACCCCTATAATTACCTCTGTGGCTAATATGCCCCAACCTTATGAGGTCTCTTTTGTTCCACGCTAACCAAGTGGAGACTGCTGTCACATGCCACACTCATGAAAGTCTCTGGATGAATGACAGTCATTTCTCAATCTGTTAATACTGAAACACTCAGATAATTTGCTAGATGCTTTATAGTGAAAAACATATTTAATCAAGAAAATTGTATGGTGCTTTTATAATCGTCATGGCTAGCTCCAAACAAGAGACAGAGTAGTAATCTACATAGGGAAGGAGACAGCTCCCTGTGCAAGAGGAGACAGGCTCTCCTTTGTGCACACCTCTCCTGGGTGAGGTTCCCACCTGGTTTCTGACATGCTGACAAGTCAGGGTGTGTGGACTAGTGCTCTGAGCACTGCTGCTGCTGTCCTTATCACTTGATCCTCTCAGCACAGCAGGACCAGACACTTCTACTCCACGGTTTCCACAGACCCTGCCTCAGGTATCTCTCAGGTATTTCAGGGTCAGACGTGACTCAGTGAAGCCATTCTTGCATTTAGTTCTTCTTGAAAATCAGACTGGGAACATTTGTATATGTTGAAATCAAGGCTTTGAGATTTGAATAATCAATGTTTGTTCTAAAGTTCCCAGATAATGATTTTGGAGAGAATGATCACTTCCAGAGCTATCCTTTTCCCCACCTCGTGTGGGGTGTGACCTACCCCACACACCTTGGACAGTAGTGACTTCTTAGAGGGCTTGAGGGATGTTCCCAGCTCAGAGAAAAATGCTCTGAGCCTGCAGACCAGCTGCAGGTTGCAGCTTAGATAGACTGATTCTGGAGACACTTACCACTTTTCTCCAAACTACTGACAGGTTTTTGTCTCTCTGCTGATATTCATTCTTCTCAGAACTTTTGACCACCTTACACCCTTTTCAAGAGGTTTTGTGGTGCATTTTGTGAATATGAGCAGTGTATTGCATCCCTGTGCTCCACACCAGTTGTGGAGCAGCTGTATACATTCAGCTATCACAGGCTTTTAGATAACATCTTGTCAGACACAGGTCTAACCACCACATAGACCCCTGGCTTAAGAAGTCAATCTTTAGTTCCAGTCCTCATGCAACTGCTCTGACTTGTCAGTGTAACAAGAGAAGGCAGAGATCTCAGTCTGACACAGGCAGATCAAGAACATTCTGGAGGTCACATTAGTTTCTAAAAGCGTGTGCATTTTTTAGCCAGATGTGAAAAATAGCCATGCTAGGAGAGAGCAGATACATGTATTGCTTCTGAGAATAAAGACTTCAAACACAAACCATGGTGGTTACCTGTGTGCTCTCTCACTGAGCAAAGTCTTGGGTGAGAAAACATCAGAAAGGGTGAATATGGTGAGAGCATCAAGAAGACCCCTAGGAGTTCCAGATCATCTCTTAGCACACCAAATCCTGCTTTTGACTTTCCCCTAGACAACTTGATATCATTATTACCTGAAAACACAGGTAAAATGAGGGGGCACTGACTGCTTTTGTTCATGGTTTTCTATATGCTGTTTCCAATCAAGAAAGCAAAAAGTACAGAAGAAATCATAAGCTATGACATTTATGGGAAGGAAAAGACACTTCAGGAGCAGCACCTGCAAAAGACATCTAGCAGTAGGTAAGTCTAAGGAAGTGAATACACCATTAGCAGCAACTAATAACCCATCTGAAACTAGGAGGTTTAAAAAGAAAAGCACAGCCTGCACCAGAAAATGCCTGTCTAATTACAATGGGATCTCTGCCTGAACCTGCCAATCGGTCTTGCCTGGTGATATTCTTCCCCAGTACATTTGTCTTACAGTTACCAAATGAACACAACAGCAGCTTGCATTTCAGGAGGTGAGTGAAAATATGCAGTTCATCCTGCAGGGTTCATGTCAGGAAAGAGCAGGAAAATAATTACAAAGGCAGAGGCAAATAAATCTCTACCAGAAAATCACTGAATAGCTCAGTGGTTAAGATAGAGGTACATGTTTCACTACCACTTCAAGAAAGGAAGGTGACATTACTTCCCGTGCAGTGTGAGGTCCTGGCAAGTGCCATAAGCATGCCTGCTCCTTCTCTTTCTCATGTCTTCAATATGGATCTTTCAGACAGAATAAAATATACTCCCTGGATTCTCCCATTGCCAGTTCCTTTTCTTTCCTTCTTCCCTGTACAAAGCCGGATCTCTCTTATGTCAGTATCTGCCTAGGAAAGCAATGGCAAATGCTGGTGTCTGCTAACAAATCCACCAGAGGCTTAGAGCTTGGGATGTATTGCTATCCGGCCTCAAGTAAAAGTGAACCTGCCATGCAAAACCAAAAGTGCTGAGTGTATCAAGGCAAGAGGTGTGTCTAATGTCACCAAATAGATGGCACAGCTCAGTTCTGTCATTCTTGCTCAATATCAGTAATAGCTGTTCTCTAACAGTGTTGCTGGAGAGCTCAATGTGCCAGGAGGTGGCCAGCAGCAACAATGAGAAAGCCTCAGGGAAGAAGGACTCAAACACGAACTTGTGCACAGAGGGAGCTTCTTTGTGCCATTCCACCTAAGCATGTATTTAAACCAAGAGGTGATATAATGCAAAGGCAGAAGTACTCAGCACAAGCCAGCAGACCATATCCAAGTGGCAGACTTTGCGTGTTTGGGGTCTGCTTTCATGCACACAAGGATAAATGAGGACTCATTAAAACAAACAAGCAAAAAGACAATTGAAACATTAGTGATATGGTGTTGGTGCCAGCACTCAGAACTGTGATTGCCCATGATTATCAGCTCTGTTGGATAACAGGGCCCGGTAGGGGAAACGAGGGCTCATCCTGTTGCTGGTGTTGTCCAAGTCTGTAAATAGATAATTTTAATATAATATTGCTGCCCTCTAGTGCTTTGGAAAAGAATTTACCCACAATTACTAGCCCTAAACACATGCAGGGCAAGGGAAGCATGAGTTTTCCAAGAATGGACAGAAAGCAGGAAAATCATTAGCGAGACCTATAAAGGCAAATGCTAAATATAGATCTGAGTGGGTACAAATTCATAAACGGTATAATTCAGGAGGGTATAAATTCATAAAGCTATCAATTATTTTAAATCAGCTACATCAGTTTAGAGCACCCCTAGAATCTTGCCCACTTGTGTTTCCTGTATCAACAGACTAGCAACAAATAGCTTTTCTGCCTTCCCTCTACTGTATCCTGAGGCAAAGGCTGGTAGTTGCTGAAGATAAGGCGGCAATGGCCGATCATCCACAACACTCAAAACACTGCTCTTGACACTGAAACTGACAGACGGTACAGGGACACTCAACATACTAGATTATCTTCTGACCCCAACGATAACTTCAGGTCAGCAGTCAGAACATCTCTTATGGTCTCTCAAATACACTTCACATACCTCTACATTGCATTGCTGCACCTCTCCTGTGGCTAAGGAAAGCTCATTAAAATAAACTATGTGTAAAATAATCTCTACTCAAATGGGCTTAAAAAGACAAACCAAACCCACATGAACAAATACTTCAAATTGTTGCTTCTGATTTTACAAGTGATAGCACAGGCCTCTGAGAAGCAGCTGAAAATATTCACTTCAGATCCCTTTCCCCCCTGACCTTCCAAAGCAAGTTATTGCGTATCTGTTCAAGTAAAAACAATTACTGTGTATCTCTCTCTTCCGTATTCTCAGTTTTATCGTCACCTGTTTGTACTGCAAAGCATAAACCAGTGGGAATTTTTCTGTTAGAAGATGATCATCTCCTCTATTCTTGCCCCAGTACATATTGTCTCCTACGGTGGGGATGGAGTTTAACAATGACTGGGCAGATGGGTCCTCTCCTGTGTGATTATAAGGAAGTTTTGTGAAATTATGATATATATTGCAAAATAAAGACGTAGAATGCTGAAATGTTGTTTATCTATGATCCCAGAAGAACACCATTCAATGAAAAACCTGTTTCTACAAGCCCTATAATCCCAAATGTCTTGTACATATCTGTTTTATTTCACTCATTTATATGAAACATATTATGGACTGAAGTCAGAGCTGGCCAAAAACCTTGGAAATTTCCACTGTCAGTAACAAGGTGGGGGAAGGGTAGACTGACCCTACAACACTTTACCAGAACCCCAGCAGTGCTTACAGAGCTCTCCTTTGTGGCAAGAGAGGGCAAATTAAATACTTGGATTCTCCCAGTGCCATTTCCTAGCTGAACAGCAGCTTGCATCTTGATGTTGTTTTATAAAGTATGCAAAGATCACCATAGCAATCTTACATACAGGCAAAATAAAGAAGAAGAGTTTACATGAGTTGCCAAGTATACAGGTACGAATGTAGGACGGGCATTCCTACTTAGTCACATTCCCTGTGATGTACAATTTATAGTGATCACAGTGAAGACAGAGAACTGAATCTGTGTGATGTGAAATGAGATAGCATCTGTAATGCTGCCAATATTACAACTGCCAATGAACTGTTTATGGCATGAACTGTTCATGTGAAACAGGCACTTCTTCTTTCATTTCAATATATTAATATGCTAGATATACCACGACTTGGTAGAATGGCATTGCAAAGGCAAAAGCCACAGATGTCATAGAATCAAGGAAATATAAATGAAAGAACAATATATGAAAACATCATCTGGTTTTTCAACATATGCCAAAGAAGATCAGCTATTGCAAGTCTTCTCACTGGAGAGAAAGAACAAGGCACTCCATACTACATATATATAATCTAATCTATAGAGATTTGTTCGTACCCACTCTGGAAACTAGAGGCAAAACTCCGACAAGGGTGTCCATTCTGTGATCTGACAACAAGACCTGAATTTCCTTCCCTTACTGCTAGACCTTTCTTGAAAATTAAAAGCTGATGTTGCAGTTGTCCAGACAAATGGACAAAAAATGGATAAGATGCTGACTGCCTTCAGCGGTGGCAGGAGAGCTTTACCTGCTGAAGAATTAAATTCTGAGTATCTGAGTATGCCTTTGCCTGGCAAACACTGGGAAGGTTAATTCTCCTATACAGTGACATCATGGGGACACTGGAGAAAGTGTTGCTGCTTCTGTTTGATGTCCCCAGAGACTGCAGATGTACAGTTCTCATTTGTGTGAAGAGATTTCTAACACAGTAATTGTTTTTACTTGAACAGATATGCAATAACTTGCTTTGGAAGGTCAGGGGGGAAAGGGATCTGAAGTGATTATTTTCAGCTGCTTCTCACAGGCCTGTGCTATCCCTTGTAAAATCAGAAGCAGCAGAGTGTTTGAAGTGTTTAGTCATTTGGGTTTGGTTTGGTTTGTCTTTTTAAGCACATGTGAGTAGAGATTATTTTGGAAGTAGTTTATTTTTATCTGTTTACAACTAGTAATTGTGAGTAGATTCTTTTCCAAAGCACTAAAGGGCAGCAATATTATATTAAAATCTATCTATTTACAGACTTGGACAATACCAGCACCAGCAAGATGAGCCCTTATTTCCCCTACCAGGCCCTCTTTTCCAACAGAGCTGGTAATCATAGTCCATCACATTTCTGACTGCTGGGGCCAACACCAGATCACTAAAGTTTTATTTATCTTTTTGCTTGTTTGCTTTAACTAGCGCTAATTTATCCTTGTCTCCATGAAATCAGACCCCAAACATGCAAACTCTGCTACTTGGATACGGTGTGCTCACTTGTGTTCGGTACTTCTGCCTTTGCATTAGGTCACCTCTTGGTTTAAATAAATGCTTAGGTAGAAGGGCATGAAGAAGCTCCCTCTGCGCACAAGTTCGTGTTCAAATCCTGCTTGCCTGAGAATTTCTCATTGTTCCTACTGGCCACCTCCTGGCACATTGAGCTCTCCAGCAACACTGTTAGAGAACAGCTATTACTGATATTGAGCAAGAATGACAGAACTAGGCTGTGCCATATATTTGGTAATATTAGACACAGCTCTTGCCTTGATACATTCAGCACTTCTGGTTTTGCATGGCAGGTTCACTTCTTCTTGAGGCAGGAGAGTGATATATCCCAAGCTCTAAGCCTCTGGTGGATTCGTTAGCAGACACCAGCATTCGCCATTTCTTTCCTAGACAGATACTGACATAAGAGAGATCCGGCTTTGTACAGGGAAGAAGGAAAGAAAAGGAACTGGCAATGGGAGAAACGAGGGAGGATGCGTTACTCTGTCTGTAAGATCCATATTGAAGACACAAGAAAGAGAAGGAGCAGACATCCTGATGGCACTTGCCAGGATCTCGCACTGTGTGGTAAGTAAATGTCACCTTCCTTTCTTGCAGTGGTAGTGAAACATGTACCTCTATCCTAACCACTGAGCTCCCCAGTGATTGTCTGGAAGAGGTTTGCCATTATTTTCCTGCTCTTTCCTGACATGAACCCTGCAGGATGAACCACATATTTTCACTCAGCTCCCAAAATGCAAGCTGCTGTTGTGTTCATTTGGTAACTTTAAGACAAAAGTGCTGGGGAAGAATGTCACCAGGCAAGACCGATTGGCAGGTTCAGTCAGTGATCCCATTGTAATTAGACAGACACTTTCTGGTACAGGCTGTGCTCTTTCTTTTTAAACCTCCTAGTTTCAGATGGGTTATTAGCTGCTGCTAATGGTGTATTCACTTCCTTGGACTTACCTACTGCTAGATCTCTTTTTAGAAACTAATGTGATATCTAGAATGTTCTTGATCTGCCTGTGGCAGACTAAGATCTCTGCCTGATGTTGTTACATTGACAAGTCAGAGGAGTTGCGTGAGGACTGGAACTAGCGACTGACGTCATAGGCCAGGCGTCTATGTGATGGTTAGGACCAGACCTGTGTCTGACAGGATATTCTCCAAAACTCAGTGATAGTTGCCTCTATATAGTTGTTCCCCAATTGGTGTGGAGCACAAGGATGCAATGCATAGCCCACATTCACAAAATGCACCACAAAATGTGTCCTTCTTGGAAGCTTGGAACCCATGTTTTGTGTTCCCTAGATTTTCAGAGGTTCTGTGGTGGGGACTCAAAATGCTATAGAAGTGATCCACGTGGTGTCAGCTCCTGAGCAGAGCTTTTTATTCATCTACTGGCAGAACAGGGATGTTTCATCTGTCAAAGGGTGTTAAGCATTCAGTACCCACTAAGAACTAGGGGGAGCTGAAATTTGGTAAATTCTCCATATAAGGACTATGGAAAATTCCTATAGAGCCAAAGAGGACCCATGCTGACACAATTCTACTGAAACTCTAACAACATCCAGTTACCTACAAAACACGAATTAGGTCCTACAGTGATTGGTCTGTTCTACTGAGTAGTTGAACATCCTAGACAAATATTGGCCCTTTAAATGAGTCTTCAGTTCAGTTGCTCCTGTAATTCGTCCTCTTCTCTACCCAGAAGCTGTGTGGTGTTGTCTGGCACAGAAAAGTTGGATTAAAGACACGTGGTAGGACAAAAGGTGTCAAATCAGCTGCTCTAGAGGAAGAGTTTGTGGTGGTTTTGTCCACAGTTTGAGAGAGCTGTCTGGAGAGTTTGGAGAGAACAGCCTGTGGGGAGGGAATAGGAAAAGGCTGTGAGAAAGTCAAATGTCCTGGGAAGGGTGAATACCAGCAGAGAGACAGAAACGTGTCAGTAGGATGGAGAAAAGTGGTAAGGGTCTCCAGAGCCAGTCTATCTAGGCAGCAAGCTGCAGCTGGTCTGCATCCTCAGAACATTTTCTCTGAACTGGGGTCATCCCTTAAGCTCACTGAGAACTCACTACTGTCCAAGGTGTGTCTGGTACACCAAAGGAGGTAGGCAATGATAGCTTTGGAAGTGGTCATTCTCTCTAAAATTATTAGCTGGGAACTTTAGATCAAACATTGATTACTCAAACATCATAGCCGTGATTGCAACAAATGCACCAAGTCTGATTTTTAACAAGATCTAAAGGAAGGAATAACTTTACTGAGTAACACCTGACCCTGAAATACCTATCTGTTTTCTTCCCACATGGGAGTGTGCAGAACCTGAACTTTGCTAGGGGCTGCTTTGACGGGCATTGTTACTGCTCAGATTGGCATTACGTCAGTGCCTCTTGGATGAATGTCCCTTGAAGGCAGCAGATAGGCTCCCTTTTCCACAAAGGTTGGATTAGATGATCTTTCAAGATCCCCTCCCATCTGGCCTGTTCTATGATTCAATGACTTTTTTTGTTTAATTCAAAGTATAGAATTTCACTCAGACCCCAATACCTGCTTATACATTGCCCAAATGCACCTGGAGTAGGTGAAGGAATTTATCATGAACTGTACTGCTATGACCTGTACATCCCATCTGCCCCTGCCATGGGATGCTCAGGTCAGGGTCCCCTGCCATGGTTAAGCTCAGCGGGTAACACAGACCCACGCAGCCACTTTCTCTATATGCCCTCTTTTTCCTCCTCCTGCTCCCAGAGGTATGGGGAGGAGAATCGAAAGAATGCAACTCCCATGGGTTGAGATAAGAAAAGTCCAGTAACTAAGGTGTAACACAAATCACTACTGCTACCACCAATGATAATAATGATAAGGGAAATAACAAGGGAACAGAATACAACCACTCACCACCTGCCAACTGATACCCAGCCCGACACTAGCAGCGATCTCTCCCTTCTGGGTAACAGCCCCCAGTTTATATACTGGGCATAACGTGCTGCGCTATGGAATACCTCTTTGGTTAGTTTGGGTCAGGTGTCCTGTCTCTGCTTCCTCCCTACTTCCCCTCCTCCCTGGCAGAGCATGAGACTCAGAAAGTCCTTGGTTGGAGGAAACATTTCTGAGCAACGACTAAAAACATCGATGTTATCAGTGCTGTTCCCAGGCTGAAAGTCAAAAACACAGCTCTGCACCAGCTACTAAAAAGGAGAAAAATGACTGCTACTGCTGAATCCAGGACAGTATCTACCCCTTATTCCATACCATTCCCGTCATGCTCACATCCCACATTTTTCAGTATACCATCTCTTTTGTCTCATATAAATATATGTATATACACTCCTACACACAGAAAAAGAGAGAGAGATCATTCCTTAGTCCATGGACCAATTCCTATAAAGCTGCTGAATTTACCCCTTCCATGCGGTCGCGTTCCATCTCTTGCAACAGTCTTTCTGAGCAGCCCACAGAGCATTTGCCACCATCCATGATCCAGTAAAGAGATAAAGTACTGGCTACTGTTCTCGTTCAGCAGTATCCTCCAGTCTCCCCTGGAGCTTTCTGCCAGAGGCTCCAGGTAGGACCATTCTCCACAGCTTTAGTGTAGAGTACATTTTTTGGACTATGCTATAAAAAGGCAAACTGATGGTCACGGGGCTGCTCGTGCACTTTTGTTTCAACTAGCATATGAGGGTGCAGCTGGGGATTGTGGGGCTGTGTTAGCCCCAGTCAGAGGAAAAACTACAGACACTGCCGAGTTTGTTGAGACCTGTTGGGATGTACGAGCAGAGGCTCGTAGGGCTCCTGTATTGGCTGCTGCATGAATTATGCTGGTTTTGTTGGTCATATTAGGTCACATTCCAACTGGCCTGGCACTTTAACTGTGGGTAATGATATAGCTGACTCCTTGACTGTTAACATTGTGCAGTTTACTTCTGCAGCTGCTTCACATTCCTTTTTTCTCATCAGAATGCCTCTGTTTTAAAGAAAAACTTTAACCTGTCTTCTTCTCAAGCAAAGCAAATTGTCAGGTATTGCCCTGTCAGTCAACAGCTCGATCATAATTTGCCATGGCAAATCTATTACATTATAATAATTTGTACATCTTGTAGAAAGGGATAGGTCTTCTTTGTCACAGGAGCTGGAATAAAATCAGGTCCTCCACTCCGTCTGGGAACCTGCTCACCAGAGACTGAAGCTGCAGCTTTCATGTGATGATCATCTTTGACTTTTGCTCTCCTCTTCAATTCACGCACCCGTTCCTCCAGAGCTGAGGTAGATTTTTCATCCCACTTTCTCATGTCTTCTCCATGATCCCGCAGGTAAAACCGTAGGGTGGCCCGTGGCGTGTACCTCCTATATCTTTTCTCTTGAGCAGTAGGAAGACTTTTGTTAACAGCTGAGAGGTGTGTTGGTACACATGGGGAGCTGGATAGATTGAATAGATCGTCCCTCAATTGTTTGAACTTCTGGGACAGTTTTTCCACAGCTGTGTCCTGGGTTCAGCAGTAGCAGTCATTTTTCTCCTTGGTAGCTGGTGCAGTGCTGTGTTCTGACTTTCGGCATGGGAACAGAGCTGATAACAAGGATGTTTTGGTTTGGCCAAGGACTTTGTGAGCCTCATGCTCTGACAGGGAGGAGGGGAAGCCGGGAGGAAGCAGAGACAGGACACCTGACCCAAGCTAGCCAAAGAGTTATTCCATACCACAGCACGTCATGCCCAGGATGTAACTGGGAGTTACACGGAAGGGCTGGTAGACTGCAGGGCTGGAGGAGGTATCGGTCAGTGCTTGGTCGGGCTGGGGGGGGCGAGTTATTGGTCGGCTGGTGGTGAGGTGATGTATTCTCTTCCCTTGTTATTTCCTTTATCATTGTTACTATTGGTGGTAGCAGTAGTGATTTGTGTTATACCTTAGTTACTGTACTGCTCTTATCTCAACCCGTGGGAGTTGCATTCTTTTTGACTCTCCTCTCTGTCCCTCTGGGAGTAGGGGGAGGGCAAGAAGCGGGGGGAACTGAGTGAACGAGTTGCCTGACTGGGTTTAAACCATGACAAGCTGTAATGATGGAAAGGGTGAAATTGTCTTCGAACTCTCAGAGCTGACGAATCGTTTCATCCATTGTTGGTGGTACTATGTCATTCCAGGTTATTGCTGCCAACGAGGGGTATACAATGAGGGTGCACTCTGTAAATTTCTGCCACGTGAGTCGTGTACCTTAGACTTCATCTGGCTCTACAGATGAATTCCCAGAAGCCGGCCTGCGACAGATCATCTCTGCAATGGCTGATTCCCTCAGAGACTGGATGCCTGTCTCTATCATGGTCCAGTTGGCTGAAGGACTCATAACCTTGTCCTTGTACGGAAACCTTTCTTTCACAGCTGCCAAGAGCCGCCTCCAAAGGCTGAGGGACCATTTCCCTTTTGAAATTGCTTTGTCATTTCCCCCTTCCCTATCAAGTGATCCCAACTGCTTGGCTTTGCCATTTTCTATATCTTGACCGTCGGCCCCATTGTCCCAGCATCGGATCAACCAGGTGATTATGTGTTCCCCTGCATGACAGGTAAAATCTTTTTGCATATTCTGTAGCTCGGTTGTGGTCCTTGGTCAAGAAGTCACCTCTTCTTCTTCCTCTTCCTCTGATCTACATAATAATAACTCTTGTTCAGATGCTGTCCTGTGTAGTAAGTGCATTGGTTCTTCACCTTTCTTCTCTGTATGGGTTGCTTTTTTTGCCTCTTTGTTTTTCCGCTTGCGTAGAGGGGCAACCAATATTGGCACTGATTTGTCCTCTGGTTTAGCTGCAGTGATTATCATTGTGGTTGGAGTGGCTGCAGTATCTGTTGTGGGGGTTAGTGCAGCTGCTGTGCTTGTGGATTGAGTAGCACCAGCAGCTGCACTGTCTTTTGCAGTCAGGGTTTGAGTAGCTGCTGTACTTGTCACTGGGGTTGGTGTAGTTGCTGTGATTGGAGTTAGGGTATCTGCGTTGTCTGTTGTAGTCAGAGTAGATGCTCTATTTGGAGTTGGAGAAGCTTCATTGCCTGTTGCTTTTCGATCAGATCCAGAGACATCTTTTTTTCCCTTTGAAGTTGCTGGATAGTGTTGAGCAGGGCTCTGTGAGCATAGGCCAAGCCCCAGCACATTGCCATGATTTGTCCCTCTCTGGTATGACTGCGATGACAACGCATCTCATTTAAGTGTTTTACTAGTTTTTCTGGATTTTGCACTTGTTCAGTGGTGAATTTCCAAAGCACTAGAGGGGCTCACTGGCCTAGATACTTGCTCATAGTATCCCACACACCCTGCCACTCATGACTGTCCAGCCCCAGGGAAAATCTCTTGGCCATCCTATATTGTCATTCTCCTGGGTTCAGCAGTAGCAGTCATATTTTCTCCTTCTTAGTAGCTGGTGCAGAGCTCTGTTTTTGACTTTCAGTCTGGGAACAGCACTGATAACACTGATGTTTTTAGTTACTGCTAAAATGTTTAGTCTGACCAAAGTCTCTCTGAGTCTCATGCTTTTCCAGGGAGGAGGGGAAGTCGGGAGGAAGAGAGACAGGACAGCTGACCCAAACTAGCCAAAGAGGTATCATTCCATGATATCGGATTCCATCTCTTGTAACAGTCTTTCAGAGCAGCCCACAGGGCTTTTGCCACCATCAATGATCCAGTAAAGAGATAAAGTACTGGCTACTGTTCTCGTTCAGCAATGTCCTCGAGTCTCCCCTGGAGCTTTCTGCCAGAGGCTCCAGGTAGGACCGTTCTCCCCAGCTGCGGTGTACAGTACATTTTTTACATCTGGCCTGGTGCGGACTGGTCCAAGGGCTACTGCATGAACTATCTCGCGTTTAATTTGCTCAAAGGCTTGTTGTTGCTCAGGGCCCCATTTGAAATCATTCTTCTTTCGGGTCACATGATACAGAGGGCTTACAATCAAACTGTAATTCGGGATGTGCATTCTCCAGAACCCCACAGCACGCAAGAAAGCTTGTGTTTCTTTCTTATTAGTTGGTGGAGACATTGCTGATATCTTTTTGATCACATCTGTGGGGATCTGGCGACGTCCATCTTGCCATTTGATTCCCAATAATTGAATCTCCTGTGCAAGTCCCTTGACCTTACTCTGTCTTATGGCAAAACCGGCTTTCAACACAATTTGGATTATTTTCCTCCCTTTCTCAAAAACTTCTGCTGTATCTCCCCACATGATAATGTCATCAATGTATTGCAGGTGCTCTGGAGCTTGCCCCTGTTCCAGTGCTGTCTGGATCAGTCTATGGCAGATGGTAGGGCTGTGTTTCCACCCCTGGGGCAGTAGGTAGGCAGTAGGCAGTAGGGTACTGGACGCCCCTCCAAGTCAAAGTGAACTGTGGCCTGCACTCTGCTGCCAAATGAACTGAGAAAAATGCATTGGCAATATCAATTGTGGTGTCCCACTCAGCTGCCTTTGACTCCAGTTCATACTGAAGTTCTAGTATGTCTGGTACGGCAGCACTCAGTGGTGATGTGACTTCATTCAGGACACAATAGTCCATTGTTAGTCTCCACACTCCATTAGACTTTTGCACTGGCCATATGGGGCCATTAAAGAGTGAGTGTGTTCTTCTGATCACCCCTTGTCTCTCCAGTCTACGGATCAGCCTATGGATGGGTATCACAGAGTCTCGGTGCAATATTGCTGCCAGTGCACTGTTGTGTTCGCGATTGGCAATTGTTATTCGACTTTCAGCAACCCCGCAACAGAAGGATCCTCTGAGAGACCAGGCAAGGTGGACAGCTGCTCAATTTCCTCTGTCTCCAAAGCAGCAATACCAATAGCCTATTGGTACCCTTTTGGGTCTTTGAAGTACCTTCTTCTGAGGCAGTCTATGCCAAGGATGCATGGAGCCTTTGAACCAGTCACAATGGGGTGCTTTTGCCACTTCCTCACAGTCAGGCTGATTTCAGCCTCCAGTACAGTCAGCTCTTGGGATCACAAGCATATGTAGAAATGGGTCTCATATGAGGAACATGTTTTGTATTAGTAACAAATGATATTTGCACAGCACATATTCTGAGGCATTTTGGAATATATTTTACATGTGTATTTTTGGTTTTCCAAACTTCAGGCACTTAAATCTGGAAAATTTCACTTGTTTCTTCCAATGTAACATTAAACCATCAAACTGTTCTTCAGTCATTCAGAAAGCTAATGAAAATTGATAGGAATGAAATTGATAGGATCATAAATGCAATATTTTTCCATTACAAAGACTGGAATGCTCCTGTCATTCCTTTGGAGTCTGTTTTGTTTCAATAAGGACATTTTTGCTTGTCCCTGTTCTCCTGGGTTCAGCAGTAGCAGTCATATTTTTTTTTTTTGTCCTTCTCAGTAGCTGGTGCAGTGCTGTGTTTTTTGGCTTTCAGCCTGGGAACAGCACTGATAACACCGATGTTTTTAGTTACTGCTAAAATGTTTAGTTTGACCAAGGACTTTGTGAGCCTCATGCTCTGCCAGGGAGGAAGAGAAACCAGGAGGAAGCAGAGACAGGACACCTGACCGAAACTAGCCAAAGAGGTATTCCATACTACAGCATGTCATGCCCAGGATGTAACTGGGAGTTACCCGAAAGGGCTGGATCACTGCTGGGTGGGGCTAGGTATCGGTATCGGTCGGTGAGTGGTATTGTATTCTCTTCCCTTGTTATTTCCTTTATCATTATTATTATTGGTGGTAGCAGTTGTGATTTGTGTTATACCTTAGTTACTGTACTGCTCTTATCTCAACCCATGGGAGTTACATTCTTTCAATTTTCCTTCCCTCTGGGAGCAGGGGGAACAAAGGTAAGGGGGGAGTACACAGCTCCACATTACCTTCCACATGCTCTGTGTGACACCGTCAGCGGAGCAGCTTCCTGTCACTGAGGCAATATGTGGCACACACTAGTGTCCTGGGTTCAGCAATAGCAGTCACTTTTTCTCCATCTTAGTAGCTGGTGCACTGCTACTCTCATTGCTACTCTCTTGCTTTCTGGCAAGGTTCTGTGCTGAGGTTTCCTGCTTGCAGCACTCTGAGACCTCTCCTTCAGGGATGATGATGGGCCTGTGCAGCTTGGAGCTGCTCTTCTGCGCTCTTATTTTGCCTACAGCCCTCTTCTCCTCTTGGCCTCCAGTTACATAGCCTGTGAGCCATTCAAAATTCAGGACATGCAACTAGTATTTGCGCTGGTGATTCTCTAACTCAGTGGCTCATTTTCCCAAAGACAGAAGACTTCAGTCTGCAAAATATGGACCCATGAAAAAAAACTAACAAAGAAACAAATTTCCCTGCCCCCGATCGTGGCACAAACCACAATGTCATAAGGATGAATCCAGTACTGAGGCTAGGGCTTGGGGAAATTGGATTCAGACATAGGAAACTCTTTATTATGTAAAAAAGGGGGTGATGATGTTCCTTTTTTTTTTCTCTTTTTCCTTTATTAAGGCTGAAATATGTTTAGGCAGGCCTTCACACTTACTTGATCTGTAGGTCACCACAGGTACATCTGGGTCAAATAATAACAGTCCTTCTTTAATAGCTTTTAGTCTGAAGAGTCAATGTACCTTACATTAAAAGGTACAACGAAAGAGGTCATGGTACATTGAAAGTACATTGAAAGAGGTCATGGAAGTTCACTCTTCATTTTCAGTGAAAGGTATTTGAAAAGTCTGATGTTGGATCCTTTCACCTGATGCCTGGATTAACTGAGTTCATTAAGAAACATTTAACCAACCCATCTGCACTGATGATAAACCAAATAAAGTTCTCACCAAGTCCTTGTAAAATATCAGATAGGCTGTGCAATATGTCTGCCTAGTTCTTACATATACATTGCTTTGCTTCCAGTGGCTGTAATCATCAGAACTATCAAATATTAACCGAATGAACTGTACTGTACCACAGGCAGATTACTGTGCATCTTTTGCTTTAGCACTACTGGGCAATTTACTTCAGTTACTATCTCTATTTGAAAGTTGCATAGCAAGAAGGCAGGAGTACATACACAGATTTTATTTTTTTTAATTGACAAATTTTCATTGAAATGTCATATATTTCACAGCTCTTAAGTAGGGAAAATAACTCACAGTTCATTTTCTCCACTTCCACTATTCCAAATGAGTTTAAGCCAAAGGCTAGGGGACATTTTTCATGTTTATGAGAGAAACTGCATTAGGCACCATAATTTCCAGACGAGGTGATATGTGCAGGAGAAGATGGTGGCTGGGAGGAGGAGATGAGCCACCTTCATAGCCAAAGGAGGCAGGGATGAGAGCTGCAGCAGAAGAGGCTTTACATGGGCCCTGTTCACTCAGTGGTCCCACACATGAAACCTGTAGTGGGAAAGGACTGAAAGAGCTTGTTGCATGCTTTGGCTGGGGTAGGAGATAGGGTAGGAGAATCAAGATGTGATTCTGGACAGCTGACACAGAAGATAATGATCCCTGTGGGCTCTAAACCAATCACTTTTAAACATTAAATGAAAAACAAATACTATGATTAGCTTGGGAAAACTCACTTCAGACAGAAGTACACACCCATCTTGCTTTGATCAAGTGAATTCTGGCTTTGGTGCATTGACAAGTTCATATTTCACGTCACCTTCCAAGCTATTGGTGATTGTGTCCTGCACAGAAAGCACTTGCTGTTCATCTGCTATCCAGTACTGCTTGTGAGTTGATGCAAGTTCTTATTCCTTGTAGGATCCAGGTCATGAATGGTGCCTCAGGTGACCATTTGCAGGTAGAACATTTCATGGCTGATTTCCACTGTGATGAGTAGAAAAGACATCCTAGAAACTCCTCCTCAACCCTGCAAATTCTCCTTTTCCCTCTGTCACCATGTTGCTGATATAGGGCCTCACACAGCGAATGACCTGGGGTCTATGGCCAAGGCAAAACTGGTCCTCCCTGGCTCACCCATCTCTTTCCTTGTACCCCATAGCCCCATTGCAGACTCACCAGTTTAGCTTCCATAGAGAAAGGTCTCTCCGAGGCAGTACCCTCAACCATGTCCAGGGCTCTCTGCACTTCTCTTTGACTTGAAGTATGTTAAACACACTTCCTTCACTTTCTTCCATTTTCTGACACAGCCCCTCTTCCTCAATTTATACTGTATTTCCTCCATTACCATTTGGAGTAGAGAAACACGATTTACACTTTTAACTACTTGCTGCATTTTGGCGCAGTTCGGAGAAAAGCCCAACAGACAGATACTAATACCTGGCAACTTGAAGTTAAAATGCTGATGGTTTCTGAAATGTTCTTCATTCAAAAAAAAGAGCCTCCAAAATGGTAAGAAAATGTGTAAATCCATCTGTGGGAACTTGTCTGGAAGCCTATCCTGATGAGAGGAATAGCCAATAGTGAGATCTCCTGCAGATATCACAGTGGGCACTCTGCCCATGATGGCAGTGTTATAGTTAGGGACAGCTGATAAAGTTGCCTTTTCAATTCTTTTGTCTCCCAGGACATGGACCTTTTGAGTGACCTGCTCTACACAAGGGTAGTTCTGCAGCTTGGTTCAGGATGGACCCCACTGCTTATGCAGGCAATCAGCATTGCCCTCAGCAATCTCAGGAGCTCAGCTAAGCTCAGACACCTTTGAATTTTGGCAGCCTTCACTGTGGTGCCTCCCATCACCATGTCTAGCACTGGGACTGACTTTTCCTGTTTCCTGACCTTTTCTGCCTGACTTCGGGGAGCACCTGTTCTTTCTTAATGCTGACCACAGTCTAGAGTTAAGCATCTTGGCTTTCTTCAGAGATGATGGGGTATGCCAGCAACATAGTGATTTACTGATGGTGAAGCCACAGTTCAGGTCACATGAAGGCTGCTGTCAGGTTAACCTCCTTGATCTTTTGGAGGCTAAACAAGCAATTTGCCATGTATTGCAAATGACTAAAGAAATTTAGTGATTTCATCCTTTCCAGCTGAATTATGTTATGGGTCCTGTAAGTTCATACATTAATACTTAACCAAGGTTTTTGAGCTAGCTGGTCAAATGTCATTTCTGTGATCTGAAAACTAATGATGTGGTTTGCATCTTATCTCTTGTACTAGCTGTGTAGCATGTTACAATTGTGGGCGTTGTTACATAAATTCTTGAATGCTGAACTTAGCACTGAACCTTAATTCCTGCTGATCACAGCAGATCCTTCGTCAAATTGCTGCCAGAAGTAAGGCAGAGGTTGATGCTGTGATTTTTTATAAGGCTCAAACAAAAGTCCTCTTTGAAAGCAGTAGGAGTTTAGTAGCTGAGAGGTTGTTATTCACAGCAGAACAGGCAGGATGATTTCCACAGGTTACTCTGCTAACCTGCTGTGCTGGTTTTGCCTTGGGTAGAGTAAATTTTCTTCATAGCAGCTGGTATGAGTCTATGTTTTGGATTGTGCTGGAGCTGTTTGACAATAAGGTGTTCTTTCTCACACAGACCCAATCTGGAAGAGAACAGAAGCAGGTGAATTAAACAGCAAGTGCAGGTCCCAGGTTAAGTGCTACATACAAACACAGGGTGGGACCCCAGGAGCTGGCCCAAAGAAGCCTCCAGGCAGGCCCAGTAAAACAACAGCCTCCAGAAGACATTGAGAGGAAGGCCTGGATTTTGAAAGATCAGTTCATGCAGTGGCACCCCACCCTGTCAATCTGAGCTCAAACTCACAGGTGGACCCAGAGAATGATGCCATTTCATAGCAAGAGCAGAGGCCCCAGCATCTGCTTTTATACCTCAATGAGAAGCAAGCAGAGTTTCTCAAGTGCTTCTTCTGAATGTGAACCATATCAGGATGGGTCTTTCAAACTCAGATGATCGTTTCATTCTCAAATAGCCTTTCATACTCAAATAATTCCTATGTTTCTGCCATCGGAGGTGACCCAAGACCTTTGCAAGTTAAATCTCTATCCAGTGAAACTCACAGATCCCTCTAGGGAGTTCTGCCTTTATCCCAACACCAGTTTTAAACACTTCAGGGATTATGCAAGTAATTAGATGAGCAATAAAAAAGATGTGTCCAGATGTGGGAGTGATGCTGGAGCAATTTCCTGGTTTTCTGGTGCTTTGGGCTTCACAGAAATTTCAGGGCTGCCAATAGAGGAATGCAAGGCTCCTTCTCTGTAAGAGTAAAGGAAAAGGAAATACAAATATTTTTGGTTTTCCTTGATGACAATAAAACTGACTGTTTTCGTGACATAGTCGTTCTTCCATGCACAGCCTAGAAGGCTCATCTCAATTTCACTCATCTGAACACTTCTGGTTTTCAGTTACCTTGCGTGCGGTATTCAGAGCAGTGCCCATTGTGCCAGAAATTGCAGAATTTGTTGCTGATAAAGAACGTCATCAGGACCAGGAGAGATGCACAGTGAATCAGTGTCATCTGCCTCAAAACAGATCCCTAGCAATTAGACACATTAATTTGTACAAGTCTCCTGAGCCTCCCTTTTTAGTCAGGGGACAACAAATAAACTCCTTCAGTGACAACTGACTCATTTCACACTAACATAGGAGCATAAGAACAGTCAGATGACCCATCCTCTGGAAGTATCACTGCTTCTGTGCTAACAGGGGAGACTAGGTGATTTGTACACCTAGCTTTTTAATATCGAAATGTAGGTGGGAAATGTTTCTTTCCTTGCTGCTGTAGAATCTGTTAGTCCTCAGCTAATTGGACTAAAGATAAAACCTGCCCATCCTTTATGTCCCATGTTGACAGCTCAGTAGCAAACAAAGTCTGGTGTTCACTGTAAATCTGGCTATTTTTGTACACATGAAAATGCGGATGTGAGCACTAAACAACTGATTGAACCAATGTGGATGCAAGATATAAGTCAATGAGATGGTGCAGGAAAGAAAATGCCTTTCATTTTCTGGGAGAGAAAAAAGATGTAGATGGATAGATTGATATGACATGATATATAAGAATATATTGCTTTATATATATATATCTTCTTGTAAGTTTTAAGACTTCATACGAATATCATACCACCAAATGGGTGAGTATAATTTTGTTTATGTGTCATAAAAGATGTAGTGGGATGCCGTGAGTGCTAGCAGGTGGCAGAGCCTGCTTTCCTGCCTCAGATGAACTGAAATGGTCCCTGATGTTGTCATTTGCTTGAGGATCTGTCTCATCTGATTTAATTGCCTGAAAGTCTGGATGAGTTCCCTCTCCAGTGTGTGGAGAGAAATAGGCCTTGATATACAGACAACATTTGACAACTGAGTCCTGGGATCAGCTCTTTGGTCTCAAGTGACTCAATCTGCTCTACTTCTCTACCAGAAAACATACACTGTTCTCACCCTGCTTGTAGGGGGTTGGATTCCTGTTGGAGAAGAAGTGGGAAGCAGAGTATTTATTTAAAATTTTACATACTATCAAATAATATTAATTAAAGCAATGGTTCTTTTAAGCTCTTTTCAGGGTGCCTTTATATTTCGGTTACCTTCACAACTTCTGTGGATCTTCACGACTTCTATGGATCTTCAACCAGTTTCTAGAAGCATCAGAAAGGAGACTGCAGGTTGCTGCAGGAATCTGTGGTTTGGGGAGAATCTGTGAACATACAAATGTTGTAGATAGTATGGTTTGTCTGGTTGAAATATCAGATTAGGACAAGCGGTGTGTACTCCTCACAATCTGCATGGGTGACTTGGCTACAATTGCAAAAGTTCATTCTAGAAATGGAGGTGGAATGCCTAGGAAAAACGTGGAGTGATGCCCTTTTTCAATCACACCTGCCTCCACTGTGCTCAGATACTAGAGGGGCTGGCAGATGTCAATCTTGGCATGAGGGCAAACAGAGTTTAAGCACATATAAAGCAGCTATGCATTTGGAGTTTGTTTGACAGCATTAGAACGTAACTTCTTTATTCCTGCATGAATTATTAACCAGAGGTGAAGAGGTAAAAATATTATATAAACAAGGAGTTCATCCATAGTTTGTTCATTCTTATCTTGAGCTGATTAATAAGTAATCTCGTATCTCAGAAGGAATAGGAAGGCACTATTGGATAATTTCATCCATGTGCTTTGGATTCATGGCATATAAATTTGGACGGATTTACAGGTCCAACATCAGACTCTTCTGACACTTAACTTCTCTTCCTCAGTTCACCATGGAGCTCCTGGGAATGACCACTATTTTCTTGCTGATCTGCATCTCATGTCTTCTTCTCATCGCCACATGGAGAAACATGTCACAAAATGGGAAGCAGCCTCCTGGTCCCATCGCACTCCCCCTTGCTGGAAACATATTCCAGCTGAACCCAAAGAACTTGCCTGAGAGCTTGAGAAAGGTAAGGGACTGTCTCCTTCTTTCCTATGTTGTCTCCATTGCATATAAAACAAAGTCAAGTCTAGACTGTCTCAATTTAATTCACCAGCTTAATTTGCATTGACCAAATGTCAGACTCAAACAGAAAACAAAAGGTTTCTCAGAAATGCATGCTTCTGAAATCTATGTATTCTAATACTATAATATCTAAGTCTATGGAGTGCTATATATTTGCAATAATCATATGAGTCCTGTGCTGACTCCATGGCAGTACTGCAATTTGCAGTGGATTTGCAATCAAGCAGCTGATGTTCTTGCTATATTCACTACATTCCTCCTGGGCCCAACACCTCTTAATCAGTAGAAGGCTGAAGTGACTCTCCACTGATTTACTCATCCACTTTCCAGAGGTCTGGGGCACAGTAGATTATAGGGACAGCTGTGGTATGCTGTTCTTTGTGTTCCTCTTTCCTACAGCTTAGTGAGAAGTATGGTCCTGTCTTCACAATACATTTAGGCCCACAAAAGATTGTGGTGCTGTATGGCTATGATGTTGTGAAAGAAGCTCTGATTGATCAGGCAGATGACTTCAGCGGAAGAGGCAGCCTACCACTCCTTAAAAGACTCCTCAAAGGCACAGGTATGTCTCCCGTCACGTTAGCACACAAAGCTAAGGCTTTCAGTGCTTCAGCAACACTGAAGAGGAACAGCTGAGAGGGCAGTGGAGGAGGGAATGGTGGATTTCATTTAGTACTTTTAGCAACAGAAGACTAAAAGCCCAACTCATCACTTAGACCCTTGAGTAAAGTGGTCCCCTGGAGAACTCTCGAAGGTCCCAGTCCGGTTTCACTGAGTGCCTTTCTATATTCAGCATGTTTCAAATTCTGGCTAGAAGTTTGCTCATCAAATGTGCCTCTAAGAACTTAAGTTCGTTCTCCCATTTCTGAAAATCATAGAATCATAGAATAGTTAGGCTTGGAAAGGACCTTAAGATCATCAAATTTCAACCTCCCTGCCATGGGCAGGAGCACCTCACACTAAACCATGCCATGCAAGGCTTCATCCAACCTGGCCTTGAACATGTATCTGTTTCCTCATGGAGGTCTATTTTTCCTTCATCAGGCATTGTAACCAGCAATGGGGAGACCTGGAAGCAGCTCCGACGATTTGCACTCACCACCCTGAGGGATTTTGGGATGGGGAAGAGGAGCATTGAGGAGCGAATCCAGGAGGAAGCTCATTTTCTGGTGGAGAGGATCAGGAACACACATGGTAGGACTAGCGTTTGTGCTTACTGGGACACCCTGCGTATCTGCAATAAGACAAGGAGGGTGTAGTGCTGCTTCACCAAATCTATGACCCAAGAAGTGGGCATATGGCTGCAGTTTCTGCTCCCTGTTCCAAAAGCCAGTGTTACCACTGCTGGGAGTGGGTCAGTCAAAGACACTGTGACAGCATGGAGGGATAAATATAGGAGACTGGTGTTAGAAAGCATCCTTTAACCAGTTCTTGAAGAACAAGACCAGAAGTGGCAAAGGGAATGGCTTGGCCCCAAGGCCATTTGGTGGAATTCAGCCATGCAGACAAGGCTGGGGACTGCCATGTAGCTAAACATCGTACACTTCTTTGCCTTGTCTCCTGAATCTCTTGGTGGATCTTGAAGGAAAGGGTGATCAGAGACCTCATTTACAGATATTTCAGTCTGGGTCCACTCCATCTGGATAGCTGTGCTATCAAAACTAGACTTTGATCACAGGCATTCAAATCCCTAGGAGAGGGATATACAGTAGGTGTTACACCAATAGAGTTCATAAACAGGGTGCAATAACCTAAAGACACGGCTCAGTCAAAGTCCTTCTGGTTTCATTAGGTTTTGGTGGGAATCTTTAGGCCATTTCTAATAAACTGTAAGTTCAGATGACACAAGACAGATGTGTGTCATCTGGAAATGTGTCATCTGGAAAGAAACTTGTGTCATCTGGAAAGAAACCAAGCCACTCAGACCAATGCTCTCCTGAAAACAGGTCAAAAGAGATACTTAAACGACTTATACAGGGAAATGAGTTCATTTCCAGTAGAGAAGAAAAAATTGAGTAAGCCCTTCACCATCCTTTCAAAGGACTGCAAAACTCTGGGTCTCAAGAGGATGCAAAGCTCCCTGTAGTGTCAGAAGAGGGGAAGATGCCTGAAGTACTGAAAAAAAAGACAAGGATGATCAGGGGACTGGAGCACCTCCCGTATGAAGATAGGCTGAGAATGTTGGGGTTGTTCAGCCTGGAGAAAAGCAGGTTGTGTGGAGACCTTATAGCAGCCTTCCAGTATCTAAAGGGGACCTATAAGGATGATGCGGAGGGACCCTTCATTAGGGACTGTAGTGACAGGACAAGGGGTAACGGGTTAAATCTTGAACAGGGGAAGTTTAGACTGGATATGAGGAAGAAGCTCTTTACTGTAAGGGTGGTGAGGCAGTGGAATGGGTTGCACAGGGAAGTTTTGAATGCTCCATCCCTGGCAGTTTTCAAGGCCAGGGTGGACAGAGCCTTGAGTGACATGGTTTAGTGTGAGGTGTCCCTACCCATGGCAGAGGAGTTGGAACTTGATGATCTTAAGGTCCTTTCCAACCCTAACTATTTTCTGATTCTGTGATTCTGTACCTCCTTTTTGTTGTTGTTGTTGCAGAGAAAGCCTTCAACCCTGGCAGATTCCTGACCCACGCTGTCTCCAACATCATTTGCTCCATTGTCTTTGGGGATAGGTTTGACTATGAGGACAAGAAATTTTTAACTTTAATTTATTTGCTAGATGAAAACAATGAGTACCAGAATACTATACAAACACAGGTGTGTACAGTTAAATTGAATACATTTGTTAATTATAATAATTAACAAATACATTTGTTAATGATGATAATATTTTATTAATGGAGAATTATTCATGATACTATTTTTAATTGGATTGGATTTTCCCAAATTTGGATAAATTTTCTGAAAGCCAAAGAAGGATATAATTGCAAAAGTTGCTCAAGTGAAATCTGTCCTTGACTATAGTGAAACAATAAAGTAAAAGGCATTAAACTCCAGTTGAAAAATAACTCTTCCGAAACAGTTGAATTACCTCATTTTCATAGTTAACAGTTAGGGAACATTTTATGCTCTCCACATTAATCAGAATGTGCTTTTCCATCATTTTCTTTTTACAGCTATACAATTTCTTCCCAACTCTCATGGAGTTTTTACCTGGGCCTCATCAAAAAATGTTGAAAAATATTGATGAAGTTGATAAATTTATTTTAGAAATGATAGCACAACATCAGGAAACCTGGGATCCTAGTTGTCCTCGAGATTTCATTGATGCTTTTCTTAACAAAATGGACCAGGTAATGTAAGAGCTAGAGATTTACAGGCTTATAAGAAAACCCCCACTTCTTCCCAGTTGTGGCAGGGCACTGGGCTTTTGCAAATACAAGGGGAAACTGTCCTCTCCACTTTCTTATCTAGGACTTTTAAACACCAAATTAACAACTAGCCGTCCAAAGTTGATGGAATTCCATGCTCCTCACATATTTAAAAACCTATTCATACTTTTATTTACTAAAAATGCCATCAATGCTGGTGTTCTGAAAAGTGAGGGTCATATTTGTGAAAGGACATGAGATGTGTTTAAAAACATACATTATGGGTACAGGACTTTCCTTTTTAAACAAAATGCTTACATTTGTCATTCTGAAAACATTCTACCAAATCTTCCTCCAGGAGAAAGAGAATGGTCACTCAGTATTCACAGTTGAGTCCCTGACCAGATCCACACTTGACTTGTTCCTTGCAGGAACAGGGACCACCAGCACAACTCTGAGACATGCACTTCTGATTCTCCAGAAATACCCAGAGATACAAGGTAATAGAAAAGGAAATAAATAAAAACTTTAGCAGGTCATGGGATCAGTTTGGACAATTCCTGTCACTACCACATGTGGCAATGGTTCCCTGACTAAGGAACCCTTCATTTGCAGTGTAGACATGTGTATTACTCTAAGTTCTATTCACAGAAAAGAGATACTACTACTAAGTACATTCCTGTATTGATGGTGCCCTAAAAGCAAGTTTTGCTGTAAACATGGGGAGAGGTTTAGGCAAACAGATGTGGGACTTGACCATTCAACACTTACTTATTTCCTAACAGAGAAAGTTCAGAGGGAGATTGACCGTGTGATCGGCCGAGACCGAAGCCCCTGCATGGCAGATCGGAGTCAGATGCCGTATACAGATGCTGTGATCCATGAAATCCAGAGATTCATTGATTTCCTTCCACTTAATGTCCCACATGCCGTGATCAAAGACACCAAGTTCAGAAACTATTTTATTCCAAAGGTCTGAAGGAGTTCATAATCTTTTGAAAACAATGGTGTGTTCTATTCACTGAAATTCGATCCAGAATTCGAATAACGCTGTTTGCAAAGAAATCCTGGATGTTATTGAGTTTAATGCCTTGTACCTGAAAAAAGGAAAAAAAAAATTAAGAAGCATTTAGTCCTCTGTGTGAAGAGGGAGATGGCTTTCTATTTGATTTTATTTTTCATGTAGATATAAGCAAAATTCTAATTATATTCAATAATCTAATCAGACTCACCATCAAAATTCCCCCAAGAAGCCCAACTTTACCATACTAATGGCATGCATTTTGAGTCATTAAATGCTTATTTTAAAGTGGTTAAACTTTGACTACCCTTCTACTCAGTTCTGGGAAATTCTCAATGCTGCTTTGCTTTAAAATGTCTCCAGTTTAACATTTTATCCCTCTCATTATTAATTCAGGACACAATGATATTTCCTCTGCTGACTCCTGTCCTACATGATAGCAAAGAATTTCCAAATCCAGAAAAATTTGACCCAGGACATTTCCTGAATGCAAATGGCACATTTAAAAAGAGTGACTTCTTCATGCCATTCTCTGCAGGTAAGATCTCTTTCTATTTCATATACTAGGCTATCCTCTCTTAAGACCTCTATAGTGGCTCTGTCACCATGGCCTGTACAGTGATGTCTGGTGATTCACTAGAGTCACTTCTTGGCAGCTCTGATCCCTGCACTAGAGTTTCAGCTGACTTTCCTTTTTAAAAATCACAGAAATTCCTCCAATGCATTCTACAAGATGAGATGTACAAAGTAGGACTCATCCACACAACTCTCTCTCCAAGCAGAAAATGAGAAACCAAAGCCTTCAAACTGCCTTTGCTCACTGAGCGCTTTCATTGTATTTGACACTAAGCCCCTAGTTTAATTTACTCACCCAAAATGCTGCATGTCCATTCTGAGATGCCTGAACTTTCATGGAACAATGGTACCCCACTCTTCCTCATATTTTCTTGTTTTCCACTTGTAGGAAAACGCATCTGTGCAGGAGAAGGTCTGGCCCGGATGGAGCTATTCATATTTCTAACATCCATCCTGCAGAACTTTACTTTGAAACCTGTTGTGGATCACAAGGACATTGACATTGCCCCATTAATTACCTCTGCAGCTAGTATACCCCGACCGTATGAGGTCTCTTTTATTCCACGCTAACTAAGTGAAGATTGTTGTCACATACCACACTCATGAAAGCCCTGGTTGAATGACAGTCATTTCTTAATCTGTTGAGACTGAAACACTCAGATCATTGCAAGATACTTTATAGAAAGAAATACGTTTAATCAAAAAAATTGTATGGTGCTTTTATGTGGGGAATGCTGCAGAAGAAGCTGCGCCAGCAAACCTCAATGACAGCACGAACATCCTGATCCTCATCAGCTGCAAACCACAGGAGTCAAGAGAAGTCAAAGTTAGAACACCGAGATAAATCTCCGAGAACTGTAGATATTGAAACAAAGAAGTTACTGAAGACAAAGATGTAATGTTGTACCTGGGACTTCCCCAGGAGCTAATGAAAGTCTCCAATGTGGACTGAGGGGACAAAAGAACGTGTGTTCAAGGAAAATGTAAAGTAATAAAGTAGCAGAAAGTGGTAACAGAAAAATGTGCTTATACATCTGAGAACAAATAAGTTGTTCAAGCAAAGGCACATGAACAATAATGTGATTGGTTGAGAAAAGGGTATGATGTTGCAAAAGGTACTAAAAAGAAACTAACAGACACTAACAATTACAAACCGCTAGGCAAGGGTCTATAAAAAGACTGTAAGCTTGCTCAATAAATGGTTTCGATTGCATCACAACTGACGTCCGTGCCTCAGTTGCCACACTTTTATAATCATCATGGCCAGCTCTAAACAAGAGACAGAGGAAGCAACTACATAGGGAAGGAGACAGCTTCTTGTGCAAGAGGAGAGAGGCTCTCCTTTGTGCACACCTTTCCTGGGTGAGGCTTCTGACAACCTGACAAGTCAGGGTGTGTGGACTAGTGCTCTGAGAGCACTGCTGCTGCTGTCCTTGTCACTTGATCCTCTCAGCACAGCAGGACCAGACACTTCTATTCCACGGTTTCCACAGACCCTGCCTCAGGTATCTCTCTCTTCCGTATTCTCAGTTTTTGTTTGTACTGCAAAGCATAAACCAGTGGGAATTTTTCTGTTAAAAGATGATCATCTCCTCTATTCTTGCCCCAGTACATATTGTCTCCTATGGTGGGGATGGAGTTTAACAATGACTGGGCAGATGGGTCCTCTCCTCTGTGATTATAATGAAGTTTTGTGAAATTACGATATATATTGCAAAATAAAGACGTAGAATGCTGAAATGTTGTTTATCTATGATCCCAGAAGAACACCATTCAATGAAAAACCTGCTTCTACAAGCCCTATAATCCCAAATGTCTTGTACGTATCTGTTTTATTTCACTCATTTATATGAAACATATTATGGACTGAAGTCAGAGCTGGCCAAAAACCTTGGAAATTTCCACTGTCAGTAACAAGGTTGGGGAAGGGTCGACTGACCCTACAACACTTTACCAGAACCCCAGCTGTGATTATTTTCAGCTGCTTCTCACAGGCCTGTGCTATCACTTGTAAGATCAGAAGCAGCAGTGTTTGAAGTATTTGTTCATGTGGGTTTGGTTTGTTTTGTCTTTTTAAGCACATGTGAGTAGAGATTATTTTGCAAGTAGTTTATTTTAATGAGCTTTCCTTAGCCACAGGAGAGGTGCAGCAATGCAATGTAGAGGTATGTGAAGTGTATTTGAGAGACCATAAGAGATGTTCTGACTGCTGACCTGAAGTTATCGTTGGGGTCAGAAGATAATCTAGTATCTATATGTTGAGTGTCCCTGTACCACCTGTTAGTTTCAGTGTCAAGAGCAGTTTTGAGTGTTGTGGATAATCTGCCATAGCCACCTTATCTTCAGCGACTACCAGCCTTTGCCTCAGGATACAGTAAAGGGAAGGCAGAAGTCCTGTTTGTTGATTGTCTGTTGATACTGGAAACACAAGTGGGTAAGATTCTAAGGGTATTCTAAACAGATGCAGCTGATTTGAAATAATAGATGGCTTTATGAATTTATGCCCACTCAGATCTGTATTTACCCTTTGCCTTTATAGATCTTGCTAATAATTTCGCTGCTTTCTGTTCATTCCTGGAGAATGCATGCTTCCCTCACCCAGCACCTGTTTAGGGCTAGTAATTGCGGGTAAATTCTTTTCCAAAGCACTAGAGGGCAGCAATACGATATTAAAATCTATCTGCTTCCAGATTTGGACAATACCAGCACCAGCAAGATGAGCCCTCGTTTCCCCTACCAGGACCACTTTTCCAACACAGCTGGTAATCACGGGCAATCACAGTTCTGAGTGCTGGCACCAACACCATATCACTAATGTTTCAATTGTCTTTTTGCTTGTTTGTTTCAACCAGCCCTCATTTATCCTTGTCTGCGTGAAAGCAAATCCCAAACCAAAGTCTGCCACTTGGATATGGTGTGCTGGTTTGTGCTGAGTACTTCTGCCTTTGCATTATATCACCTCTTGGTTTAAATACATGCTTAGGTGGAATGGCACAAAGAAGCTCCCTCTGCACAAGTTCGTGTTTGAGTCCTTCTTCCCTGAGGCTTTCTCACTGCTCCTGCTGGCCACCTCCTAGCACATTCAGCTCTCCAGCAGCACTGTTAGAGAACAGCTATTACTGATATTGAGCAAGAATGACAGAACTGAGCTGTGCCATCTATTTGGTGACATTAGACACAGCTCTTGCCTTGATACACTCAGCACTTTTGGTTTTGCATGGCAGGTTCACTTCTTCTTGAGGCAGGAGAGCGATACATGCCAAGCTCTAAGCCTCTGGTGGATTTGTTAGCAGACACCAGCATTTGCCACTGCTTTCCTAGGCAGCTGCTGACATAAGAGAGATCCAGGTTTGTACAGGGAAGAAGGAAAGAAAAGGATCTGGCAATGGGAGAAAGCAGGGAGGATATTTTACTCTGTCCATAACATCCATACTGAAGACATAGAGAAGGAGCAGGCACCCTGATGGGACTTGCCAGGACCTCACACCGTGTGGTAAGTAACGTCACCTTTGTTTCTCGCAGTGGCAGTGAAACATCTAACCACTATCCTAACCACTCTATCCTAACCACTGAGCTCCCCAGTGATTTTCTGGAAGAGATTAATTTGTCTCTGCCTTTGCCATTATTTTCCTGCTCTTTCCTGACGTGCTCCCTGCAAGATGAACCACATATTTTGGCTCAGCTCCCCAAATCCAAGCTGCTAATGGTGTATTCACCTTCTTAGACTTACCTACTGCTAGATCTCTTTTTGCAGGTGTTGCTCCTGAAGTGTCTTTTCCTTCCCATAAATGGCAGAGCTTATGATTTCTTCTGTCCTTTTTGCTTTCTTGATTGGAAACAACATTCAGAAGCAGAAAACCATGAGAAAAAGCAGTCAGTGCCCCCTCATGTTACTTGTATTTTCAGGTAATAATGATATTGAGTTGTCTAGGGGAAAGTAAAAAGTAGGATTTGATGTGGTAAGAGTTGCTCTGGAACTCCTGGGGGTCTTCTTGACACTCTCAGTGTATTAACCCTTACTGACATTTTCTCATCCAAGACGGAGCTCAGTGAGAGAGCACACAGGAAACCACCATGGTTTGGGTTTGAAGTCTTTATTCTCAGAACAAATACATGTATCTGCTCTCTCCTAGCATGGGTATTTTCACATCTGGCTAAACAAATGCACACACTTGTAGAAACTAAAGTGCTGTCTACAATGCTCTTGATCTGCCTGTGGCAGACTAAGATCTCTCCCTGATCTTGTTACGCTGCCAAGACAGAGCAGTTGCATGAGGACTAGAACTAGCGACTGACTTCTTAAGTCAGCAGTATATGTGGTGGTTAGGACCAGACCTGCATCTGACAGGATATTCTCCAAACTCAGTGACAGTTGGATGTATATAGTTGTTCCCCAATTGGTGTGGAGCACAGGGATGCAATACATTGCCACATTCACAAAATGCACCACAAAATGTGTCCTTCTTGGAAGCTTGGAACCCATGGTTTATGTTCCCTAGATTTTCTCAGGTTCTCTGGTGGGGACTCAAAATGCTATAGAAATGATCCATGTTGTGTCAGCTTCTGAGCAGAACTTTTTATTCATCTACTGGCAGAACAGGGATGTTTCATCTGTCAAAGGGTGTTAAGCATTCAGTACCCACTAAGAACTAGGGGGAGCTGAAATCTAGTAAATACCAGCAGAGAGACAGAAAGCTGTCTGTAGTTTAGATAAATGAGAAGTGATAAGGATCTCCAGAACCAGCCTATCTAGGCTGCAACCTGCAGCTGGTCAGCAGACTCAGAGCATTCTCTGTACTGGGAACATCCCACACACCCTCTTAAGAAGTTGCTGCTGTCCAAGTTGTGTGGGGTAGGTCACACCCCACAGGAGGTGGGGAAAAGGATTACTTTTGAAGTGTTCATTCTCTCCAAAATTATTAGCTGGGAACTTTAGAGCAAACATTGATTATTCAAGTCTCAAAGGCTTGACTGCAACATTTACAAATGCACCCAGTCTGGTTTTTAACAAGAACTAAATGCAGGAATGGCTTCACTGAGTCACACCTTACCCTGAAATATCTCTGTTTTCTTCCAACACTGGAGGGTTTGCAGAACCTGAACTGTGCTCTGGGCTGGCAATGTCTCTGCTCAGATTGGCATTGTGTCAGTGCCTCTTGTATCAATGTTTGCTGCAGGCAGGGGTAGGCTTACTTTCCCACAAAGGTTTGCATCAGATGATTTTTCAAGATCCCTTCTGATCTGGCCTGTTCTATGATCTTTTCATTTAATTCAAAGTACAGAATTTCACTCACACCCTAATACCTGTTTATACATTGCCCAAATGCATCTGGAATAGGTGAAGGAGCTCGTCATGAAATGTATTGCTATGACCTCTACACCCATCTGCCCCTGCACCAAAGAATAAGGAGCAGATAGCTGTTGACAGCTTTATTATGACAGCTAACGAGAAGGTTGTGGAAGTTTGGAAGAAGGATGATTACTGCTGTTGCAAGAATTTCCTTGATGGAGATACCAGCATGCATGCCATGCAGAAACCTGTGAAAATTATCCGTTACACTTATAGCTGTCTACAAGCTGTCTACAAAAATACTTCCGAACTCTTTTATACATGGTTGTAACTGCAGATAAGCTGAGAATTGTACTGCTTTTTTTTTTATATTACTTTACTTTGTCGTATCTATGGCAATGTTGGTTTTCAGTAGAAGTCAACAACCTGCAACTTTTGCCCTGAATGAAGAAAACCATAGATTGTCACAGAAAACCCATTCCACTGAGCAAAAGGAAACAAATAGTATCACAGGGAATAGACAAGGGCAAGATTATAGATCTTGTCATGTTTGAGCATGGGATTAATTTCTTTTGAAGTTTATTTGGCCCTGGAGAAGGAGAGGACAATGACAGCTTTGGACAGAGGCATTTTCAAGTATGGGATGTTAACCATTGATAACAATACTGGTGAAAGTTTCTGCCAGATTATCTTCATCAATCCAGGCTTCCTCCATCAGTCTACCCAGGGTGCAAGCTGGGTGCGGAGGCAGTGTTCTCACAGGAGAATGGATAATTGGTACATAAACTCTGAATAATCCTGAAAGATACAGCAAGGCCATGAGAGGCCCGAAGAAGCTTAAGCAAGCAAGATAAGAAGAAGCTGGAATTCACTGAGCTAATGAGAACTGTGGACTGTTGGCAAGCTTTCGAGGTCAAGTTCTCACACCTGTGCTTAACCAATTACTTGTTAGTCACTAAGGATCTTCAAGACACATATCCAATCATAATATGCCAAATCACTGTAAGTGCATGTAAGAAATAGTATATAAGTAGTTAAGGCTTTGTAATAAATGGCTTTTGTCTGATCATACTGATCTCTGACTGGGTCCATATATTTTCAGTGGCAGCTGGGCCAACAGTTTGTTATAGAGGTGCATCAATTCAGTGAGGATTTTGACAGATTGCTTTACTTCAAAATATCTAAGGTGGTGCCTGTGCAGTCAGACCCCTTAATGAGACAGAACTGTCTAATTTAGGCATTTGTGTTCTCATAAATGAGTTCTTAGACACAGGTAATTTTGCATCAACTAGAAACACAGGCAAATAGACACTGTCTGTACTTCGTAATGGTAACAAATTCTGAGAGTTTTACCAATACAGTCTTGTGGCAGTGTTCCGGGTTCAGCAGTAGCAGTCATTTTTCTCCTTAGTAGCTGGTGCAGTGCTGTGTTTTTGACTTTCAGCCTGGGAACAGCACTGATAACACTGATGTTTTTAGTTGTTGCTCAGTCATGTTTACTCTGACCAAGGACTTTCTGAGCCTCATGCTCTGCCAGGGAGGGGAAGCCAGGAGGTAGCAGAGACAGGACACCTGACCCAAACTGACCAAAGAGGTATTCCATACCACAGCATGTCATGCCCAGTATATAAACTGGGGGCAGTTACCCAGAAGGGCTAGATCACTGTTCAGGTCAGGCTGGGTCTCAGTTGGCGGGTGGTGAGCGGTTACATTCTCTTCCTTTGTTGTTTCCCTTCTGATTACTCTTATTGGTGGTAGCAGCAGTGGTTTGTGTTATACCTTAGTTACTGGACTGTTCTTATCTCAATCCGTGGGAGTTACATTCTTTCGATTCTCTTACTCCTCCAGGTGTGTGGGGAGTAAGGGGTGGGGGGAAGTGATCGAGTGGCTGCGTGGTTCTGGGTTGCCAGCTGAGCTTAAACTACGACAGTTCTTTCTGGCATACAACGTGGGGCTCAAAGGGTTGAGATAACAACAGATCTGACCAGAGTGTGTCTAATCGTATATGTCATAACCATTCATTGTTTTGGATTAATTGTCACTTGTCACTTGTCACAATGCTGATTTATTGGCTCTCAAAATTGTTGCTCTCGATCTCAGAGTTTCAGCATATTGTACCTTACTTACAGCCAGTATTTGCTGGTTTAGTGTTTATTGGCTGGGGGGCCGGGGCTAAGGTTCTTGTTTCGCTCTACTTCGTGGCAATGACTTGTAATGCAATAGACTCATTGACCATGAATCTGGGCTGGTATGTGTGCCCAGTGTGGTCATCATCTCTATACTTTGGGAGGTATATCATGGAAGTGTTTAGCAATTACACATCTGTTTTTCCCTCCTCGGGTGGTCAGCCTACGAAGGAGATATTTCCTCACACCCTCTGCTCCCCCATCAGACTGTTTACAGTGGGAGTAGATTCTGGAAGATTTAAAGACCCTGAATATCCTTTCAGTGCCCTTGAAAGCACCCTGCTCCTTTTTCTGGGAGGCAGCTTGTTGCTGCATAGGCTCTCCTATGTTTTGCCTACAGCCACACCACCCTAAGAATGCCCAATCTTCTCCTATCATCATGGAAGCTATGCAGGCTCCTGCTCGTGTCTTGTCTAGGATTAGACAACGATAGAGGAGGACCACAAAGAAATTTTCCCCAAGGATGGACAGCCATGAGTGGCAGGGTGTGTGGGACAGTACCAGCAAGTATCTAGTCCAGTGGGTCCCTCCAGTACTTTGGAAGCATTGGAGATGGAAGGCAGCTGTATGGAGTCCCCTAAGACAAGTTGCAGAAACTGCTGACCGAGAGGGTGAATTGAGTCAGTTTGCTGAGGTGAAAGCCATCCACCTGGCCTTGGACATTGCTGAACAAGAAACATGGGCAGTACTTTATCTCTATACCGACTCATGGATGGTGGCAAATGCCCTCTGGAGGTGGTTGCAGCAACAGAAGCAGGGCAACTGGCAATGCAGAGGTAAACCCATCTGGGCTGCTGCACTGTGGAAAGATATCGCTGCCAGGGTGCAGAACCTGGTGGTGAAGGTATGCCACATAGATGCTCATGTACCCAAGAGTTGGGCTACTGAGGAACACCAGAACAACCAACAAGTGGATAAAGCTGCTAAGATTGAAGTGGCTCAGATGGACCTAGATTGGCAACATAAGGGTGAATTATTTTTGGCCTGGTGGGTCCATGACACTTCAGGCCATCAGAGCGGAGATGCAACATACAGATGGGCTCATGATCAAGGGGTGGATTCATGAGTGTGAAACATGTGCTGCAATTAAGCAAGCTAAACGGTTAAAGCCTCTTTGGTATGGAGGACGATGGCTGAAGTACAAATATGGGGAGGTCTGGCAGATTGACTATATCACACTCCCACCAACTCGCCAAGGCAAGTGCCATGTGCTTAGCATGGTGGAAGCAACCACCAGATAGCTGGAAACAGCTGTGCCTCATGCCACTGCCCGGAACACTATCCTGGGCCTTGAGAAACAGATTTTGTGGCAACACGGCACCCCAGAGAGAACTGAGTCAGACAATGGGACTGATTTCTGAACAACCTTATAGACACTTGGGCCAAAGAGCATGGCACTGAGTGGGTATATCACATCCTCTACAATGCACCAGCCTCTGGGAAAATCGAACGGTACAATGGGCTGTTAAAAACTACACTGAGAGCAATGGGTGGTGGGACATTCAAACATTGGGATACTTATTTACCGAAAGCCACCTGGCTGGTCAACACCAGAGGATCTGCCAACAGGGTTGTCCCAGCCCAGTCAGAACTTTTACATAATGTAGAAGGGGATAAAGTTCCTGTGGTGCACATGAAGAATTTGCTGAGGAAGACAGTCTGGGTTATTCCTGCAAATCTGATTGCCTTCACTCCCCACATTACCTGGAAATGCTAGATCACAGCTCAAGTCAGGCTGGGTATCCATCGGCAGGTGGTGAGCAGTTGTATTCTGTTCCCTTGTTATTTCCCTTATCATTAGTATTATTGGTGGTAGCAGTTGTGATTTGTGTTATACCTTAGTTACAGGACTGTTTTTATCTCAACCCATGGGAGTTACATTCTTTCAATTCTCCACCCATCCCTCTGGGAGCAGGGGGAGGAAGCAGGAGTGAACGAGAGGCTGCGTGGTTTCTGGGCTACCGGCTGGGCTTAATCCACGACACAGAACACCATTTAGTGAAAAACCTGCTTCTACAAACCCTATAATCCCAAATGTCTTGTACATATCTGTTTTATTTCACTCATTTATATGAAACATATTATGGCTTGAAGACTGAGCTGGCCAACAACCTACAAAACTTCCATTGTCAGTAACAACATGGGCGAAGGCTGGACTGACCCTACAACACCTACCGGAACCCCAGCTGTGCTTACAGAGCTCACCTTTGTGGCAAGAGAGGGCAAATCAAATACTTGGATCCTCCAAATGCCATTTCCCACCTGAACAGCAGCTTGCATCTTCCCATTGTTTTATGAAGTATGTAAAGATCACTATAGCAATCTTACACACAGGCAAAATAAAGAAAAATAATTTACATGAGTTGCCAAGCATACAGGTACAGATGCAGGACTGGCATTTCCTACTTAATCACATTCCCTACAGCTTTCCAAGTCTTCTTTCTAATAGAAAGAAGAAGGCACTCCATACTTCCTCTTCAGCTGTGCCTTGAGTAAAACAGGCAAAGGAAATGGGCCCGGGGACAGCCTTCCTGTTCCATGCTGAAAAAACAAGGAGGCAGGCATTGCAAATCAGCAAGAAAACACCTGAAGCTCCCAGGGACTCCACCATGACATGAAGTGAGCTTTGAGATTAGAGGAGGGCCTCTATTTTGACCTCTTGTAATGTCAGTGCTCAGCAGTAGCATGTTAAGCTATATATGTTATTGTCAAGAGACCCAAGAGTTTAAAGTGACTTTGTATCACATAGAATGCACTGAGGCTCACCAGAGCTGCATTACACTCAGGATGAAGTTCTCTTTTGGATTACTGATTAACATGGAAGAGCTTTTGCTTTGGTACTCACGTTTCTAAACAGGGCTTCTGTTCGGCACAAAAATGCACCAGAGATGTTTTTCACATGAGTCATAACCATAATTCTCAATACTTCCGTGCTGTTGGATACACACTCACACACCTCCAATAGAGAAACACAGAGCAAAGGTTCCAACTTTCTTGTAGTCAAGGTACTCATGGAGAGATTTAACACTTGCGCTTTCAGCTTTTCAAACTCTAATATGGAGTCTGCTTCATTTGGCTTCTTTCTTTCACTGAAGACTGTCAGTCCAAGGAGCATAGCTTTTCTGCTGCAATGTGTGGCTCTCTTAACAGCCTCTCACGCACATGAGGACACTTTGGTTACTCATTTTCCAGATCAAGAACTGGTGTTAAATGACAGATAACCATTTTATTGCCTAGGTTGTGGCATCTAATTTCTGTTCCAGCTGACTCCCTGTTCCATCTTCCTGATGTGTTTCATTTGCAGCTGTCTGAAATACTACTTGAAAACTACAGGGAAAACCCCAAAACCCTGCACAAGGGGATTAATTCCCTAAAAACTATGACCTTTAAACCTTCCTGTCCTATGCTCACATACTGCAAGAACCAATAAACTCTGAGAGCCATTCAGGCTAATCTGAACTCTTCATAGGCTAAAATGTGGCCTCTTCTACAGGAAACTGCATATGATAACCCCTAGGTAATAGATGAAAATGACTGCATATGCTGTAGATTAGAAGCATGAGTAACCAATATGGACATTTAAGCTTCAACACTTATACAGCCCAGGGAACAGTAATTATAAGAAATTTCAGAAGGCAGAAATAACTGGTCTTTCCACTGCCTTTTGCCCTTCAGATGAAATTTCACCTCTGTAAGATAGAAAATGTTTCTTGCCATAACTCCCAGGTTAAATGCTTTTTAGCATCTTTCAAAGCAACTTTAAATTTGTAGTTATTCACTCTTCTCACATTGATTCTCATTTTCATTTTTAATTATATTTCAAAGTCCAAGCAGTCCATACTAATTTATTGTATGGATTTCCTGTATCATGTCTGCATTGCATTGCTCTCTTTAACTACTCGTGATGCAATGCCTTTAAGTTAAATTCTTTAACTTGCTATCATATCAGAGAGATGCCTGCTTTCTTTATGGCAGCTTGCCCAAACTTTCTTTGTTCAGGAAGGGAGGGAGAAAGAGGGAGTGCAATGGCCCCCAGTGAAAAGTAATCCTGGCTATCTTAGGATGTACCTGTCCCACTGGGATGACATACCCATAGAAGGGTGGAAAGCTGTGTGAGAATTCGCCCACAGCCATCTGCTCTCTAGGTCATAACCCAGATCTTAAAAGATAAAACAACTATCATCTACAACAGCTGAGATTAGGACCATTTAATTCCAGATTCTTCCAGACTTTGCTCCTATGCTAAATGAAACATTAGCTTTTCCCACTTCTGACTTCTCAGTTACACCCTTCCCAAAGAACACCTCTACCTAGGAAGAGCCTCAGAAAAGTATTCGTTCCTCTGGAGAACTTTTGGAAGACTGGTATAAATTCTTTTCCACTGAATTCTATGCCTTTGTCAATCAGTCAGAGCTTCTTTCACAGCATAAGGTCCATACAACACCACTGGACACACCAAGTCTGAACATACTGTGAACACAGAATCATACTTCTTACTGAGGTGAAACAGTATACCAAAAAAGAACACAGCTTTTAAGTTATATCCCCTTGCTTCATGCTGCAGCATGTTTCCCATGAGGGGCAAAGGAAATGGCCCAGGAGGTAGCTTCCCTGTTTCAGACACCTCTGAACAGACAAGGTGGCGGACAATGCAAACCAGCAAGAAAATGACTGTGGCTCCCAGGGGTTCCATTGCAACATAGAACAGGGATGTGGGATTAGGAAGGGCTAAAGTTGCATCCTGGAAGGCTTACTTTATGAAGTCTACAGTAAAAACATACTGGTTAGAAAAAAATCACTTGCTGCCAACAAACTTGGATTACCTGCTTCATTTTTAACTCTTTGTTATCTTTTCTAAGGTCAACCTTGTCTACCGCAGTACCAGAAAGAAAGAACAAACATTAATCTTTAATAAACCTTGCATTTATGCTTGTCTTCCACTTATTACTTACATTGTGTTTGTACGTTTGTCCTCTGATGGGATGCTACACATACAACAATTTATTTATCTTCAGGCCATTATATACACTTGTGATTATCATCCCATTGGGTATCTAAACATTTCTATTGAACAGAAAGAGTTCCAGGTTAAAAAGTATACTCCGTTCTAGAAGAGCTGTTTTTCAGCTGTTGGACATGTCGCAGTTTCTACTAGTGATTTAAAAGCCCTTTCTGCAGACTGTGGGCATTTCCACAAAGTACTGTTCTGAAAGTTGGATGACTTCAGAATGACCTGTTAAAGCAGCTGGGCAGAACTGTCCTGAGGTACTGGGGGGAAAATCCTCTTCTGGAATTGAACCAGAAGATTTTCACCCCTGGTTTGCAGCTGCAGGCCAAGTCCTCAAGAACTGCTTCAGCTCAAAAGCAGTTGCATAGATCACTTGATGAGATACTTTGCCCCTTAATTCTCATCTGTCAGCCCTCCCTTTCCTCTATTCTTTCCCTTGTTCTTCCCTTCAAGCACATGCTACTTTCTTATTATATTTTCCACCAGAAAATGCTGCAGAAGAGAAATGATAGAGATTTAGCCTCCTCCTATACCTCTCTACCTCCTCTGAAACTTCTCATGGATTCTCCAGGTGAAATGTCTAAGCAGTAACCAAGTTGTGCTTCTGCTTTTGGACTACATATTTCCTCAATATAATGCTGTTCACACACACCTACTTATGTCTCTTCTGTGGTGCTGCTATCCAAAGGACGTGCCATCCTTGCTGTGATTTGGATTCTACCAGTGACATAGAGGGCTGTCAGGCAGAGAGGGGAATACTTACTCAGAGACAAAACTGGGAACACAGCTGAAAGCTCTCAGCCTGATTGGGATGCCCCTGTCACACAATCCTCCAACCAGCCAAGTACTCAGTACCTAAAATTTCCTCCCAGTAAATAGTCACTTGTGGAACAAGCTCCCATTCCCATTTCTCCTTCGTGGAGGTCGGATACTCAAAAGTTCATGAAGGAATTTGCTATTTCTTAGCTCTCTTACCTGAAAACACTAAGCACTTGATGGCAATGCATGGCTAGATGGATTCCCATCTTCAGAGTTCCTGGAGGTTTTCATCTTTGTAGTTTTGAAATAGCGCTGTATTTCTTACACACAGAAAAGTAACTTTTTGAACAGGAGCAGGATTTCGTCCTTCATCTGCCTTTATGGCTTTCTCTTGAAGCAGTTTTCTCTGCTGACACATCGCCCTCCTGTGGCCTTCCTGCAATCCTAGCAAAGAAAGACAATGAGCAAATACCAAATTCTTTGACGTTTTCTATGCCCCAATCACACAGATTCTTAGACCTTCCAACAGCATGTTGTGTGGTATGTGGTGAGTGGACCTCTTCCTCAAAGAAGATGACTAAAACAACATATGGCTAAGCCAGCAGTTCTACAAAACCAGATCCAAACAGGATTGTCACCTATTCTTGAGCCTGCTCTTTGGCTTGTTATAAAGATACAAACCACACACTGTACCTCTGACTATGAAGAGGTGGGATGGGGCAGGCCAGGGAGCTTCATGCAGACTGAGCATTCTCCAGGTGAGGCAAGTAGAGAGATAATGGTTTTACCTTCATGTGATCGTATTTATCAACCCACTTAGTCACTCAGTCTCCTGAATCCCCTTGGCCTTGAGGGGTGAGGCACAATACCTGTTAACAACAGCTGCATGGATGCCGTCTTAGAAGGCATCAGTCCAATTTTAGTTATTACACTGACAGGATCCTCTGCCTTCAGACCTGAGAAGTGGTAATTAGGGCTTATAGCTAGTATGCATGTTCTCCAGTGGTGCTCTGTACAGTCACAATCTGCTTAATCACAAACTACCAGTTCATTCCTGAGCAGAGGAAAAAACTCTAGCCCTAGTGCCTCTGAGAACATGTTCTTGCTTAGCTAGCACCAGCCTATCTTTTGCCTTTCTGCCTGTTTGCCCCTTACAATTCTTATATCTAAATTTTGTGTTAGGAAAGCTTCCTACAGGACTGCTGTGATATCCATAATTGCCTTTGGCAACCTAGCATGCCCCAGGCACACATTATGGAAGTAAAGTCTTGCTGCCACAGGATGAGCTTGGTATATTAAACCATGCTTGAGAAGGGTGAGGCACGTAACTGTTTCTTTTTAAGAAAGACGAGCAGCCCTGAAACACCTTCACTATTATGTGCCTCCCCATGGCCTCAAGATGAAAAGGGGTCCTACTGGGTCCAAGTCAGCTGGAAGTGCTAAAGCTGTTAACACAGAGGGGAGCCAGACTGCTGTTCTGGGCCGCTTCAGGAATTTACACAGCAAGGCTGCTGTTACGATCCCAGTGACAGTAAATCCTTCTTACTATGGAACTGAGTTTTGGCATCCCAACTAGAATGTGGACAGTAGGTGTTAAGTAAAAGGGAAGCTGACTGGGACTTACCTTAAGACACAGCAGGACTACCATGCACCCAGTTCCATACCCAGCTTGGCTCTGTAGAGTCTGTGTCTCATTGAAGGTCTGAACATATAGCACACACCCAATAAGGAAGTGGACTTTCAACTGCAGTGGCAGTATACTGCCACTAGAGCATGGAGTGAGCATATAGCACACACCCAATAAGGAAGTGGACTTTCAACTGCAGTGGCAGTATACTGTCACTAGAGCATGGAGTGAGCATGTAGCACACACCCAATAAGGAAGTGACTTTCAACTGCAGTGACAGTATACTGCCACTAGAGCATGGAGATGTCCAGGCCACATTCCACTCTGTGTTCAATACTTGATTTGCAGGTTATCTGCCGTGATTCAAACTTAACTGGCCTGCTGCCATGTGACAGGACAAGACACTGGCACTTAGGGCTTCATATTTTTATCACATGGAGATGATCACAGTTCTCTAGACAGCAGATGGCCAGCTCTCCATTGCAATTCCTTGGGACACAACTCTGCCACCCCTTCATCTGGGCATCTCTATGTAGACAAGAGTGCGGGGCCAGCTGCATCCCTGCAGTGCAGAATAATTCCTTTGTATGCCAGCATCCACTATGTGTATCTAGCACTATCTTCCCAGAAGCAGCTGGGAATCAAAGATTCCCTAGGCTTTCTCTGATTTCAAGATTAGTGATCTTGTCCTAGACCAACCAATGGCCAGTCAGCTCCAGAACCATTTCCAACCTAATGCGAGTCAGCAGCTTTTCTGTTCTTAAAGGCAGGTAGGGGCCAGAAAGGGACTTAGAGGGATTCAGGGACTAAGCTCCCAGCCACAAGCAGGTGCTACATACTATAATGAAAAACCTCATTCTTTCAGGGAACAGAAGAGCTCTGAGCAGCACCCTCAAGCTTTTGTATCAGCAGCCAAACATCTGTTATTCTCCTCCACACTCACAAAGAGAAAGGATGATACTATCAAACACACTGGTGAGTTTGGCTTAGTCACATTTAGCTCTTGTATTACCTACAGATGCATGAAACACTGGAAAAACAGGACTTCTACATTATCTAACATGTGGTACCACTTTCCAGCATCAGAGATTACCAATCAGGCTATCATTCAAACTAGTCTCTAGGCAGGAAGATTTCAGATCTGGCTGGCTAGATCCTCTTGTCCAGAACTGCAAACACAGCATGAATCCTCAGAAAGATGATGATCTCTCAGATTTTAAAACAGGCTGCCATTCTACATGGTATCATTGCCTCCAACACAGAAATGATAACTCATCTATCAGTACCCTTTCCTGCTGGGTTGGAGGATGTTGCTTTCGTAATACTAATGACTAATTTGTTTCCACAGGTAGAAAAATTATCTGTGAGTTAACTATGGATAAAAGCAATACAGATGCAAATGGGTAGATAACTGGGAGACAATCCTGTTCTTTAAAGATGCCCACTCCAAAAAGTCCTTTCTTCAAAGTGAACTCAACCTTCTCTCAATTCCTACATCAAGGCCACACAGAATAGTACTTTCTATTTTAAATATTTTAAAAGTGATGGTGAAGGCTCTCAAAGGTCATCTTTGCTTCACTGCTTTTAAGCACCACTAGGGAAGTGTCCATCTTGCCTATTTACAGTGGCTGTATACTGGCTGACAGCATTATGATCTGCACACTGGCACATGAACAGACATTCTTCTCAACATCCTGTAGGAAGTCTGAACTACTTCTTTCCTATATCAGCATTTGTACTATCCTACACTGCAACTCACTCAAAAGACAGCTTGAAGTAGTAGGTATGGATAAAAAAGTCCACTTGAAATAACTGTTCAGTAAGAAGGGCTCTTCTAAATTAGCAATCTGGAGCACTGCTAATCTGGTTCAGAAACTTCCTGTGCTGGGCATGCCTCTTCAAAAACTATTAGGAACAGAATTCATTAGTAAAGATCTGCTAAGTAAGATGAGCATGTGATAAAGCAATACTCCTTGCCACTTCACCTGAGGTCCCGACAGTAAAAGAATATAATTGCAGGAATACTTGACACAGAGTTTAAAACATGTTCTTTTCTATGATCTCCAGTAGCTGGAAGGAGTTTGTCTTTATTAACAGATCCTTTGGAAAAAAAAAAAAAAAGACACGTTACATAATCTTTCCAACAGGAATTTGTGATTCATGAGAGACAAATGCGGCAAGTTGTTTTATTGTAAATTTATAATAATTAGTCTCTCTCTTTTAAACAGATAAAGGTGGATACCAAAATGAAGTGTTCTCAATACCATGCTCATAACTCCAGGTATCTTCTCAACACAGAGCTCAGTGAACTTAAAAATGAAGTTCAGGTCTTGCTGTTACTAAGGGATAAGGTCTTTATAGGTTATGAAGGGCTTTTCCTAGATAGACTGTTTCATGTGGGACATAGGACTAACACACAGCCAGTATCAACATAGCGGTTAGGAACAGGCTTCTACTTTTCACTGCAGAACAACTAAGGCAACAGAACCTCTTGAGAAGAGGAAAATATTATTCAGCCTTAAGCCTGAATACAGCCTACTGTATTCAATAGATAGAAAAAGTTATCAGCTTTGATGTTAGCTGTAACCAAATCCTTGTCAACATACAGAATTGCTATTGTGTAACTTAGAGAGAAATCAGTCTGACTCATAGCCCAACTCCAACTTAAAGACTGTTGTAATTTCACCGTTTCTCCAGTTTTTTGTACTTGGCTTCTGCAGAAGAAAAGACAACAATTATTTAGGTCTGGATAACCAAAAGCTTTGAATCCTGTAAGCTGTTAAACATCTTAAAATTCAAGTTAAATTACAGTATCACTCAGGATGATTTATTACTAAACCATTTAGGCAAGTATAATTATGCAACAAAATTTTTAAGGTTTTTAAGTCAGACAACTAATACTGATTTAAACCAAGAGGACTTGGGTGCTTGGTGGAACTTTATGAATCCCTCTATTTGCAGGATTAAACATCTGCCTTTAAAATTTCAGTCAGTGCATACTGTAAAAGAGAAAACAAGCCTCACTAATAATCTGTAGTTCTGTAATACCTACAACTAGTCCACCTCCATAGAATTTGTTATATTAATCTTTTCCCAAGGCTTACTACTTCACATACAATGTTCGTTGCTCAAAAGCAGCACAGTCAACTCTGCAGCTAAGATTTATTAAACAGAGGAGGAGTTTACTTTGTCTTTTTAAATCCCCTTTCAAGAGACTATGCTGCTACACAGTAATAGTAGAGGACAACAGTTACCAAGTTTTTTGGAATACGCATCCAATTTATAAGCTGCCTGCTCCAGAGCTGCAACTTGTTCCTCAATTAGGTTGATCTGTTCCAGATATGGCTGAAGAGCAGCATCTTGAAAAAGGAGAAAAATCATTTCTGTTATTTCTCAAGTAATTCACTTTCAAGAAACATTTCACATTTGAAACACAAGAATTTCTTATTACATTCTTCTGACAGAACAATTTAAAAGCTTCTTCCTTCCCCTGCCCCAAAATCAAGCAGTGATACAGTCAGCCTTCTTCCAGGAAAGTATGGAAAGTTTAAGGGTATTGGCTAGACTCAACACAAGTAACAATACAACATGAATCAGAGAAGTATTATTTCCTATCATATCCAAAACTTGGAATAAAACAGGACGTAAAATCAGATGAAATTTCTCTTATGCTAGTCTATGTAATCTATAGCTGTAAAAAAATATACAAGATTGGCACTGTATAGCAGTATGTCTATTTCAGTGTTTTCTTTGCTTCAGCACTTAATGGAGTGTGAACTGACTCTTAAATGCTTCATTTCCCAAGCAAATGTACTATTTATTACACCCTTACCTTATTCGGTTTACTTACATTTTTTATTTAAATCCTTCAGATTTCTACTGATGTTTATAGCAATATCTTTCATTTCTAGGTACTTCAAACTAGTCAGCTTATTCATGTTTTCCAAGAGTTTGTAGTCTTCACTGGTGGCTTAAAACAACAAAGTTTATTTTAATTAAAAGTTGATGCAGTGTGAATTGGGTGCAGACTCTTCAACAGGACAAGATATTTCAAACCAATAGCCAAATGTAACAAAGAATAGTTTAGATGATAATATGGGTATTAGTATAATGCTCTAGAGAAAGAGAGATGATATTTTTTTAATTGAAAAAAACAACTGGACTAATAAATACCTATTCACTTGCAATTTTATTTTTAGGAGAAAAATAGACTAATTCATCATATTTCTATTCTTATTCTGTCAGCTAAACGTACATTTACAAAATTGAGAGCACAAATACAGACTGGTAGTCTGTACCATATACTTTTCCAAGTCCAGGCAAATTAGTTCTGTGGCCTGCTTTCAAAATTAGAGCCTATAGAACCCACTGACTTGTTGAGCAGTTTACTTCATCCAGTTAATGTTGCACAGCACCTCAGAATAAACCATGAATGTTGGAAAACGTGAGTGACCCTTGCTCTCACTTCGAAACAAAATAGATGCATGCATTCCACTCTCAGTTCTGCTCCTCCTCTAGTCCTTCTTAACCCAGACCTCTTTTGTTTGGTTGGTTTTCCATGTACTATCTTCTCCAAGACTAAAAAGATACTATTTTTTTAAGTTGCTGATATCTTACTAAATTCTTTTGAAAAATATTTGTGCTATTCTGGGACTTCATTAATATAACTGATCTTAGCGTTGTCAGTACTGTAGCAACATGCCAGACTTAAACTGCTAGTCTTGCAAGTTATGATCTAAATAGGTACATTTTAGACAAACTACACAACAGATCTCTTTAAAAGAAAAGAAACAAAAACTTACTTGCAGGTCAGTACTGCTGTGCCTTACCTGTCAGTTCACCTGTTAAGTAAGTGGCCATTTTGTTGAACATGTCTTTACAGAGTTCATTGATGTCTGCCTCTGCTGGTTCCTTAGCTTCTTCCGCTGTTTCAACAGCAGGCTCTTCTGATCAGGGTACAGACGTTGCAAGATTAGGCAAAAGGTAGCAGGTACAGAAACACACCATACAGACTAACGGTCCTAAATACTTTTTCCCCTTCAAACTGACTATACCTACTTACCATGTAAGTTGTGTACTTCAGACTAAAGGATAACAAACCTAGGCAGTTTCCCTGAAGTAGCAGCAAGATAATTTCAACAAAATACTTTGAGAAGAATTTAAGGGACAGGCACCCGAACTTGCAAGCAGCAGCCCCCTCCTGTGCTTATACAACAGAAAAAGAATTTGTGGATAACTTCTGACTTTGTGCACAATCTTACTGATGTTTATTTCTGGTCACTGAATCAGAATAAAGCGCCCCCCAGTCCGTTTCACGAAGACCTACAACAGATCCCCACCTACAGAAAGCAACGATCACTGCTTTTCTTCTCCAAACCCATTACTACACAACCTGCCCCTGCTCTGCTCCTCCTCGGGGGAGCAGCTCAGCACCTCCTCCTCAACCCGACAGGTTGCTCCTTCTTTGGTCGGCAGCCCCGAGCCCCGCAGCGTCCGCCGGCAGACACACGCGGTGAGCCCCAGGGGGGCACGCAGCCGCAGGGCTCCAGGGCCGAGAATGGCGAACAGCGAGCCCGCCCCGCAGCCGGTCCCCACCCTTCCCTCCGCGGGGCGCCTGCTGCTTCACCGGGCCAGGGCCGCGGCCTGGCAGGGCCCGGCCACCGCCATGCGGCTGAGGGGCGAACCCGGAGACGGCTCCCCCAGCCCCTTACGTTTGGCGGGCTGCGCACCGGCCTCCAGCAGCCCCTCCGCAGCGGTCGCCATGGGGACAGGCCCCCTCACGCAGCGCCCGCTTCCGCCTTGGACCCCACGCAAACCGCGGCCCGCCGCCAGGCCCCGCGGCGCATGCTCGGCCCCGTCTGTCGGGGGTGGTGCTACACCGCCCAGCCCGCTGCGTACACGGCCGCGCGGATCTGGTGCTTGGCGGATGCTAAGCGCGTAGGTCCGGGGCTGGCTGTCCCACCTCCTGGCTGCATCGTAAGGGGTGGCCTTCAGTACCGCGTACAGGAGCGGTTTGGAGGGTGCGCAAGGCAGTTGAAGCAGCTCAGAAGGAGAATGGCGTGTGCTCGACGTGGCTGTGCTGTCAGTACATTTCCCTCTTCATAACACTCTTCATAACACAATGACTGCAATAGCAAGAGTACCAGAAGCACTTTCACCGCTGCGCACTAGTGCAGCCCTCACAAGCAAGCCCTTTAGCCTTGTGTTTGAGGATGTTTTCTTTTGGCTTAACTGGTTCACTTGCATCTGAGGGTCTTACTGCAGGTTAGAAGGAGCCGTGATGCTAATAATGTGGTGAGGAGACAACTGCTGGCGTGCTACAATCTATTCCATGGCGACTGCAGTAAGTGTTGCTGTAGATTGCCACAGCAGTATCTACATGGGCTTTTTCAGTGCATGGTGTAAGTAGTACTATATATAGACAGTGTCGGTAATCATTACGATGTGCCATTGCCAAGCATATAAATTTTTATTGGAAGAAAAAAAAAATGGAAGTGAATTCCCTTCTTTTAAGTAGAAAATGTACATTTTTTTGTTGTTGGGTTTTCAGGGAGGGTTGTTTGGGTTGGGTTGGGGGGCGGGTGGTTTGTTGTTTACAACAAAACTCACTCGTCTTAGGCAAAATGTTGTCTACCACTGCAGTTTAACTTTTAGCCAAGCAAAAGTTGTTTCTGCAAGTAGCTTCCAGTGAGAAGCTACTAGAAATATAACTGGTTTTGCTTGGCAAGGAGTGCTCATTCCCTGTATTGACTTCAAACTCAAATGCATTTCCAGCATGCTATGAATAGTCTCTGGCTCTTAGGTGTGATGGGCACTATCAAGGGGCAGCATATCAATGCATAAACACCATCACCACCTTATACCACCTGTATATGGTGATGAAGAAGCTCACATTTCCCTTTGAACATTTCCTATTTAAGTTGGCCACAGAAGAATAATGCTTTACAATATACAGTTTGATATGTACATAAGGAATTACAAGAATTGTATTCTCTTACAAAAAGTAATTTATGTGATGTACATCGATGCATTTCTTTTTAAAAACCAAAATCTCATAATCACGTGGAGATCATGTTCCAGAAACAAGAAGACTGGGTTCCTGTCTGAAGTTCAGTAAAGTCAGTTGAAATCTTTTGGCAACTTCCAGTAGGCTATAACAAGCTTTGCAGTTTTAAGACAAGAGAAGCTGCAAGCAAGGCAACACAGGAGTCTATGTGAACTTTCTCATAAAACGGAGTTTTGCATAGGCAATGATAAGGAAGATAACAGTCATACAGAAGAGAGCCACTAGGTTTTCCCACATTGCCCAGTTGGTAGGTACAATTCCTTGGCTGCACAGGTATGCTTCACCAGAACACCTGCAGAAGAGCATGGGCCACAAGTTAGTAATACTATGTGGTGCAAGTCTTCAGGTAGTTATTTTTATTCCTGTCCCACAAAGATTCCTTTAACCTCAACTGCAAAACAGGACAGAAATAGAGTAACTTCATAGAATCATAGAATAGTTAGGGTTGGAAAGGACCTTAACATCATCTAGTTCCAATCCCACTGCCATGGGCAGGGACACCTCACTCTAAACTGTGTCACCCAAGGCTCTGTTCAACCTGGCCTTGAACACTGCCAGGGATGGAGCATTCACAACTTCCTTGGGCAACCCATTCCAGTGCCTCACCACCCTTAAGTAAAGAACTTCCTCCTTATGTCCAATCTGAACTTCCCCTGTTTAAGTTTTAACCCATTACCCCTTGTTCTATCACTACAGTCCCTAATGAAGAGTCCCTCCCCAGCATCCTTATAGCCCCCCTTCAGATACTGGAAGGCTGTTATGAGGTCTCCACGCAGCCTTCTCTTCTCCAGGCTGAACAGCCCCAACTTTCTCAGCCTGTCTTCATACAGGAGGTGCTCCAGTCCCCTGATCATCCTCGTGGCCCTCCTCTGGACTTGTTCAAACAGTTCCATGTCCTTTTTATTTTGAGGACACCAGAACTGCACACAATACTCCAAGTGAGGTCTCACAAGAGCAGAGTAGAGGAGCAGAATCACCTCCTTCGACCTGCTGGTCATGCTCCTTTTGATGCAGCCCAGGATATGGTTGGCTTTCTGGGCTGCGAGCGCACACTGCTGGCTCATGTTAAGTCTCTCAACTTCATAACCTATCATTACAAAAATAAGCTTAAGGGACAAATCTAGTTTTCTGTTTCTCATAATTTTTTTCACTAGTATCCTAATTGTTGTTTATAGATAGCTGGCAACTTATGAGTAAACCTCAGCACCACATTAAACCATGGTAAGTACAAAAGCATTAATTTCACAGAACAAACAGTAGAGGTCCATAGCATCAGTTTGGGGTCCAAAAGCTGTGGAAACACTACTCCAGCACTGTTCCCTGCAATAACCTCAGTTTGCCAGCTCTCTATCATAGAATCATAGAATAGTTAGGGTCACAAAATACTTTTATTGCTACAGCTTAAGGTATCAATAGTCAAAGAGTATTCCAAGTGGGGCAGCAGCACTGGGAGATAGATACCTTGGTACTCTCCTATCTGGAGCGAGGTTAATATTTACAAACATGTTTGTGATCACAGGTCTACTGCTTCCCAACAACTTTGTAGTTGTCAACACAGTGCATTTCCTTTGCTAAGTGACCCTGCATTTGTTTAAGAAAACTGATAAAATAGGGCTAGGTTAAAAACCCCAAAATTTAATTTTGCTCATCTGCCTACTTTTAGGACTAAAGTTTCATCCTTACTTCACTGTTGGGTATTTATGAAGTTTTACTACATAATTCTAAAATGCATTATCTTGGGATTTTTTATTGAGACTGGCCTGTGAGTGGTTATTCTGTGAATAATATAAATATTTCGAACAGTCAGACTTCTCTTTAAGCAAGTCATCACCATTGAGGCCACCATGATTTAGAGACTTACATTTCTCCTGAGATATCAGGGGGACAACTGCTTGCAGGCACTGTAACATTTGGATTCTTCTCCCCACAGAAGTAGAGATTTCTGAACTCATTCACTTGAAGAGCCTAGGGAAAGAGGCAGACATTGCATTTTTACAGTTAGTGATTTGGAAAGCTAAAACTGAAACACCTTAAACTAACTTGATTATTAGGAGACACTCATCACCATTCTTGGAATTGTATGTTTATGTTCCTTTTTGGTTTGAAGCTCTTAACTACTGCCTTTCTGAGGAACTGGTCTAAATTTCACATGCAGGATGGTTTGGTGTATAAGTCTTTGGATTCAAAGTTACATTTCAATGATATAGTCATGGGTTTTGGTCTTGCCAGCAATGAGTTCCAGTTTATCCACTTTCATCTGAGTCAGTCTACTGAGGGGCAGGGAGCAGAGTAGATCAGGGATCACCTCCTTCGACCTGCTGGTCACGCTCCTTTTGATGCAGCCCAGGATATGGTTGGCTTTCTGGGCTGCAAGCACACAATGAAGCCGGATCATGTTCAGTTTCTCTTTGACCACCACCCCCAAGTCCTTCTCCACAGGGTTGCTCTGAATCTCTTCCTTGCCCAACATGTAGTTGTACCTGGGGTCATGAGTTACTTTGTTTCAAGCAGCTGCACCCTTAGCTTTCTGCTACCCCAGCGCCTTATTGTTTAGAAATGGCAGTAAGTCATATTTCACTTCAAAGGGAGCCACGCAAAACACTGGCATTGTGCTAAATTCTTTAACCAGTTGGGCAGTCATTAATATAAAACTTGCTACCCAAACAGCAGACCCTGGAGAGGCCATACAAGATTTAATTTTATTCTAAAACCATAGGGATCGACTCTTCAGATTAGGAATTAGTGCCTCACTGGACAGCTCACTCTGCTGCTGTCCAAACAGCACAAAAGATTTGTTCAGTCTCTGAGACTTCCACCTCTCACACAGAGATTAATTTCTGCTTCCTTCTGGGGGTTGTCTGATTTGTTGTTCTTTTACCATGTTCATGCAAGGGAAGATGCCAAATCTGACTTTTGAAAGAACTTCATTTATACTCAAAACCTCTCAAGGAAGCAGCAGTGGGGCTACATTACTCACAGGAGACCAGTGCTGCTTGCTACTCACAGTGAGTCCGTATCGGGGAATGCTGAAGTACTTGAGCCAGTTCAGCCAGCCCATTACAGAAGGGAGGTTTACTAGGAGGCCTGAGAAGATCTGAAACAGAAGAGAAGAGACTAATGAGTCACAAATTCTGTTTACTGCAAACAGTACCATTCTTGCACAGATACTGCAGTTGCCCAGCAGAGGTGCACTGGGATTGATGGACCTCCTGCTGCTGTTATGCCCATGCCTACAGGCATGAGGGTCAAACCTTGAAGTGGTCTCAGCCAGCTGGCCCAACAGCACTCCAAGTTCGTCTGCTTGCAAAGAGGTCAGAAAGGTTTTCTGTATTCATGTGAGCTAAGAAGCATGTATGCTAACAACTTTTTACTCTGGAGGACTGTGTCCTATAGTAGGCTAGTTAGAGGCTAAAGAAGGATGACTGGAAGATGAGCAAGTAGAGAAACAAGAAGGAAACTGTGGGGATCCTTAAGGGCTGTTACTGTTCAGCTTCTCCCTCTGACCTACATCTTTAATGTGTACTCTCTCCTGTCTGGAACAAGATCTGCTTTTTCACTTCTTAGTACAATTGGATTTCATAGCCAAACATGAAGCTTCAGGCAAAAGTGTTTTTGTGCTTACCCTGCTATCTTTCAGACTGTGCATGTGCCATTCCTTACACACTGTGACTTAATTCAGTGTACATCAGCTGCCCTTCACTATGCATGCACATTTCTCACTCACAGCATGCATTTGAAGCAATATGCTATCACTTAGCTTATGGCAAAAGCAAGTTAAGTTGCAAATTGAAGAATAAGGGATGTGCCTTGGGCTCAGGATATGAATGCAGCTACCAGGAATCACCTGACAGGAGGTACTTTCTACTCTAACTTGATAGGCCTCACAGTCAAGCAGTTTTATTACTAACATCATCATCTCTTTGAAAGAGAATTCACATGCCTCATCTGTAAGTAGTCAAAATTCCTTTCTCATTTGCTCTCTTCCTTTTCTCATTTGCTCTCTTTCCTTTCTCATTTGCTCTCATCCTTAAAAATCCTTGAAGAAAAGTACTGAAGTAATTTCTGGAACTTAAAGACAATACTCAATTGAAATAAAGAGAGTATGCTCCTGCTAATCCCATTGGGTAACAGAAATTAATTCAATAAAATGAATCAATCTAAAGTTTACTTCAAGATTTTTTTTTCCTTTTACATTATCTAATTGATAACTTAAATTTCTAATACTGGCAATGCAAGATTTTTTTTCAATTTTTGTAGGGAAAATTTTTAAAAATACAATAAACAACACTGTTGGGGGCACACTGCAAAGCTCTGGTGGCATCACGTCTACTGAATTGCACCCAAGCAATGATTTGATGCTTAGATTACAAGTTGGCAGAAGTACATCTTTTGACTATAGTGACAATAAAATCACAGGCATGGGACCTAGATGCTACTGGCCTGTGGATTTTCAGCCTGCTTAGGGCTGGCTCCACCCAATCCTCTCAGCCTGTCTGAGTTACTTCCTCACCTCCACTAAAGGAGCACACACCTCCTTATATACTTAGAATCATAGAATCATAGAATAGTTAAGCTTGGAAAGGACCTTAAGATCATCTAGTTCCAACCCCCCTGCCATGGGCAGGGACACCTCACACTAAACCATATCACCCAAAGCCTTGTCCAGCCTGGTCCTGAACACTGCCAGGGATGGAGCATTCACAACCTCCCTGGGCAAGCATGAGAACTTACAAGCATGAGAACAAAACAAATAGTGATGAGCAGGTTGGCCACAGCCACCACATCCATCCCAGCACTGATGGCCAGAGACATGGCCGTGGCAGTGTAGGACACCAGCATCAGGCTCAGCATGAAGAAGAAGAACCGGCCTGCAACAGCTTGGTATCCTGTCAAAAAAACAGAAAGGAAAGAGTCCAGTAAACAACCACATTATGAATCCCAGAGAGGACCCTCGGACTCCTGTACAAGACAGGGAAACCAGGAAAAAAGACCAAGTTTGGAGGTGGCAGGAACTATGCATGCTCTGAAGGCCCAAAGAGCATTACCAAAAGATGTGGACAGGCAGGTTACTGTCTTAAGATTGCGGGTGTCTCTGCCCCTGCCCCAGAGTCCTTTGAAGTCATGATGCCAAGCACATAAATCAGTTGAAGTTTCAAATAGTTTCATGTTATACATACAGGAACTAAACTCTGGCTAAGACAGAAATCAAATGTGTTGGAAAATGACAGGTTCAATGAAAGAATCAGTTCTTTACCAATCATCCAGTAAGTGATGCATGAGAATATGATGGCTGGAGCAGTTCTCATGGGCAGCAGATCTCCTATCATCAAGGCCAGGAAGTAGGCAGACACACGGTAATATCCACTGGTGTACTGATGGCTACAAGGACAGGAAGGGAGTTGTACAGGTTTAGAGGTTACCTAGGAAGCAGGCTCAGTATGTGTGTCTGGTTTATCCTGATGTGGTTTCTGTTTTCTCTGCCACTGACTCCTCTATATGCAAGTTGCTTATCATCTCTGTGCTGTCACTTCCTTCTCTGTAAAGGCTCATCTATCTCACAGCCATGCAGTCATATAGAGAGCCCCTGAGGAAAATTAATTAAAAGCTATGTGACTGCTAAGTTACATATTGGGAAAAAGCTCCTGAATCTCTTTTCATAGAGAAAGATCCTTAACACAAGAGCATGGGAAAGTATTAGGCTGCTACTAGCTGGAGGAGGGCTTAGTCCACAGCTAACTCATACAGCTTCTTCCAGGCAAGAAGGAATGATACCCAACAATGGGAAAACACCCATAAGGAGACCCACTCACCTCCAGTTCACAGGCCAATTAAATGTCACTATGATTGTTTTGCTGCTTAATGGAGCTCACAAAAAGATCCTTTAATTGGTGAGGTCCCAAAATTACAGCTGGTAAGCTGGGCAGACTGGCAAGAAATGTCCTTGTGGGAAATACTCACTCCTGAGCAGCTGTTAGGGGCAAAATTAAACTGCTCTGAGCAACCTGTGGGTGGACATGAATTCCAGACACAACTCTCCAATTTCTTCTTTACTGCATAGGATCTGTCTCTTGACTTTTCATCCCATTAGCAGGAGGCTATTCCAAACTCCATTTTCAACATGCATGAATATTTACATATGTGTATATAATATATACATGCATTCACATACATATGCATACATACATCTATATATGTATATATAGAGAGAGATGTGCTTGATGATTAGGTAGCTGTTGTGAGCCAGCCAGCAGCCCTCTTCATCTAAGCATCCCTTGCAAAGCTTTTCCAAGAACTCTCCCTTCATATTTGCACTTTAGGACCACTGCAAAACAGCGTTTCAACCACATCAGCAAGAGGGCAGGCAGGATTCACAGGGTTCACAGTAGGATTCACGTGCAGACTTCAAAAACAGCTGTTACCAAAAGTGGAAAGTGAGCAGGAAAAGCACTTTCGGTAAACTGTGACACAGTATGCAAATAAAAGCACTTTATTTCTCCCCTCCTGCACCCATCTCTTAGTATTTCATCTCCCTGTTCTACAGACCAATTAGCATTACTATTACAATCTGATGTGGCAAGGGAACAATCAAGCTTTTGGTGGAAATAATTTTGTTTAGCCCTTAAGATATTTCCCGTGCCTCAGTCCAGGGTATGAAATGGTCTAAGTGCCTCACTACTTACACAAATAGTTTCTTGTCTCTGATGAACAGCTCAATCGCAGAGACACTGGAAAAACACTGGTTGGTGGTGACAAAAAACAAGGACCCAACCCTACAAGATAAAACAGTCAAAAAGTGAGGAAAGCACCTAGATCAACACTGGCATCCTCAGATATCAGCATAACGTCAAGTCAGTGCTTTTTTGTCTCTGTCCACAGAACAGAGATATTTAATTGTGCTACCATAAATCTTTGCTGCAAAACCAGATTTATTCCTTTATCTTCCCTTTCACATCTCCTTTGCACATATGTGTGAGCCCAACAGAACTGCAGTCCTTTTAGAACCTCCAGCAATACCATGCTGCACTGCATTGAGAGTTGTGAACCCTACCCTGCTTTGTGGATCCCAAGGCCTTCCCTGCCACTGAAACCTTTCTGCTACAGACAGAAAATGAGCAAAGCTGTGGCTTTCCAACTTACCGATTCTGAATGCCGCTTCGATCCAGTTTTACACCAAAAAAGATAGCACCCACAACCAAGGCTAGAATTATGGTCACTGCAATCTAGAAGTGGAAAGAAGAAAGGGGAAAAGGGAGTCCTTCAGATAAGTAAACAGGGACAAAGCTATTATTAAGGCATATGCAGAGTTTAAGATTCGCAGCTGCCTAGAACTTTGCTGTTGTGAGTCAATGTATACCAATCACACACACAATTGAAAGCTTTATGGCAAATTTTCTGAGTTTATGCTCTTCACTCTTCTCCTTTCTCTGATCTTCTTTGGCTGGAAAAAGGTTAGCAGAAGCATACTCAAAGAATAACATAGCTTAGAATTCCAAGAATTTGAAGCACAAAATTAGCATCACCCGAGAAGCTTCCCACGTAAATCAGAGAATGGAGCATTTCCCCCACTTCCAAATTTTCAGGGCAGTAGTTCTCTGCTAAGGTAAAATGGAGACTTTTTTCAAAGGCAACAAAGGTACATCTCACTCCACTTCCGTGGCAGCAGCACAGGACTTTCCTGTTTCCCTAGCTGTCTTTCAAAACAAAAATGTACCTTACAAATTGCAGATTGTGTGACTGAGAGCAGTGGGAGTCTGAGACAATTGTTACCTACTTGTGCAACAGAGGCCTGTGGGTTCCTGATGAGGTTCTTCAGGGAACGCTTGGACACCCAGTACAGCTGGGTGAGGAATCCATTTGCATAGGTAATCTCATGCCCCTGCTTGGATGCTTTGTGCCTTCTTCCCCGTCCAAGCTCCACGTTCCCCAGGGCTTCCTTTGTGCTCTGATACAGGCTGGATTTGAGATATTTCTGGTGCAGCACATCTACCAAGCTGCTGTCCACATTACCTTCTGCCACTCCATTTTCACTGCTAACCTCTGAGTGAGAAAGACAAGATATGGCTTCTGATTCCCCATGAACCCGACCTTCAGACATGGCTCATCAACATGCTCATAGACTTCTGAAGTTGAATAAATAAAGCAGGAATGCCCAGAGAATCTGAATTGTTCAAGCCTTAGCTCTGATCTTACAAGGATAACTTGGGGGGGGGAGAGTCCCTAGAGTTTTAACCAAACCTAGCTAATCTGCCAGTTCTTTGTGGCATAAAAATGGTCTTATTCTTGGAATGAGGGACCAGAAATCCTTTGTTAATTTGGGGGAAATCAGTGTTGGCTCAGATCCGTTTCTTCATCCCCAAGAAACACCATTACAAAAACTGTTCTCTTATGTTCAGTCATGGATATGCTACAGCATCCTCAAAGAAGCATTTCCTACCGTTTCACTCACTGTTTCAGAGTTTTTCTCTAATCTAGTTTCAAACTTTCTCACTGGATTGTAAATCCATTACTCCTTAGCCTATCTACCCTGTCTTCCCTGCAGCAGTCTCTTATGTGACTGAAAACTTACGTCAGCTGTCTCTTGAGACTAAGCAATTCTAATTTTTCAGTCTTTCCCACATAGGTTTTGTGAATTGCTGATACTTATCACTGCTCTCCTCTATTACTGAAGGAAGAAAAAAAAATCCCTTTAAAAGTTTGAGCTCTTTAAAGAAGTCCAAATCAAAGTATACCTATGAGTAGGAAAAATAAAAAGATAATGTGCCCTTAGACTGGAGGAAACCCAGAGAATAAAAGCTTGTCATCAACATATATATATCTTGACCTCTACACCAGCCAACAGTGGATTTCTCCTTCACAATTTACCTTTTCCTGTGTCCTCAGGACTGTGATCTTCCTTGCTTGCTGCTACAGCAGTTGAATCACCATTTATGATATCAAGGAAGAAGTCAGCTGGATTGTTGAAGGGTTCACATTCATAGCCTTAAAAAAACAAACCAAAACAAACAAACCCACACATGCAACCTGTTCGTATTGCACAGACTACACTTGGAAAATCAGGTCTAATAGTATATCACCCTTCTGCAACCCTCCTACAAGAGAACTTTACTGCTTTCCGTGAGCATTAGTTTACAGAAGTTCAATGGACAGGACTTAGCAGACAGTGAATCTGAGGTATCTATATAGAGCTTCAAAGTTGCTTATTCTCCACTGATTTCAGGTGAGAAGAAATATGTAAGTTGCTTCTACTCAGCTAGCTCAGCATACACAGCTCTTTCCTCCTTCCCAGTGCTGTTCAACCACATACGACACTGAGAGACACACAGTCTCTCACTAGAGGTTGCTGGATGTTTGCTCTACAGCCTCAGATGCTTGCTCTAGAAGTTCAGCTCTTGATTGTGTTTCCTTGGTCACAAGGAAGAGGAAGGGCTATCCAAGAGCAGCTTCTTCTAATATGGTTTCTAGCTACGGGATGGATAGGGACAGGAGTGAAGGGTGGGAGAGAAAAAAAGCCAAGGATGCTTATACTGTAGCATTCCTGTGAGAAACTAAGTGAGGTGGGATACCAAGAGGAGGAGCAAAAGTAGTGAGATTGGTTAAAGCATCTCACTTAAAGCCAGGGAAGGCTTACAATCTAGTGTGTCTCCATGGCTACATCTAAACTAGATTGGAAACTCATTCCTTGTCTGTCCATTATAGTCAGAAGCTCTCACTCTTGGAGAGGAAGCAGCCACCCAACAGTGCAATTAAACCATGTTAAGACACACCATGATTTTATCCTCTTGGTTGCCCACCTGCATTTAAACTAGAGCAGATACTTCAATTAGCCCATACAGATTGCTGCAAATCAGGCTGTTGTTCGCAAACCACTGTGTCTGATATCTAGGCCTGGTAGAATTATAAATATCTTGTCTGTTGTGCAAGATGCTTCTAAATGTCCAAGTGATTCTGGGTTTTTGTCCTGATACAAGGCAAAACAAAGGTGGGAGAGAGCCATACTCTGCTATCTAAAAAAATCTGGGGTTATTTTTTGTTCTCTTCCTGTTCTAACATAACACTGTTCAGAGTGCATGTGTACAGCCTCCAGTATCCCAGTGATAAAAAAGTACAGGACTGATCCAGTGCTAGGGTCAGAAACTACTCACAGATTAAACTCATTAGCCAGTTGCCTTCCCTCTTGGCACAGTGGACTTACCAATAGAACTGAAATATTCCAGGGCCTGCTTTGCAGGACCATGGTACAGCACCTTCCCCAAAGCTAGTAATGTCAGACTGTCAAACAGCTTGAATATGGAATAGCGGGGCTGATGGATGGAAAATATGATGGTTCGCCCTCTTCTTGAGAGGCTGAAATAGAAACAAAACATCTCTCAAATAAACCACACTTCACATTTCAGGAAGGTCTTGTCAACCTGAACAAAAAATAAGCATCCAAATCCAAGAAAAGTACTTGTCAACTTCACAAGGTAATGACCAAAAAAAGCTGTAGTTTCCCCTTCTCTATGTGAGATGCTGCCTGCAAGACCTTCAGGACAGCACCTATCATTACACACGACAATCATCTTAGTCCAGGTAGACTAAGTATGATGTTGTCTGTAGCTACCAAAGGTTGAGACCACAGTTGTGTATAAACCCTCCTCACATGTTTTCTATACCAGGCTGCAACCTAACTGGAATAGTCCTACTGCACTCGATATCAGTACCAGGCTTTATATAGCAGCCTGCGTAAGTCTGGCCAGCTGAGATTTCTCTTAGCTCTTCTGCTGAAGATTTACTCTCTAAAGCAAGTCAAAACTAGTTTTCCTCTGGATTTTTCAGATACTCTTACAAGTGCTTTAGCCCTGATGCTTAACAAGTATCCTTGCTGATCAAAGACCTCTATCCACAAACAGCAGGCAAAAATCAAACAATGCTACAAACATGCTACAAACCAGGAAGAGGGTTCGGAGCCTGTTCTCATTAATCAGCCTTGTTTGGTCCTCTTTGTACCAGAAAACTGTTCATCTCCAAAATATAGGAGATTAAGGTAAACATTCAGAGTAAATCTACAGATGAAGTCTGATCTGAGTTCAAGGCTGTTGCCAGAGTGGAGGAAGAGACTTTGCAATAGACTCAGTTGGAAGGCCAATAAATTATGATTACAAGGCTTGACCTCTCAGTCCACCCCCGTCTGTGGCAAAGGACAGCTGTCTAAGCTACATCTTTTTTGGGCTCCAGTCCAGTGCATGCTGTGGAAGGATTCCCATCAGCTTCAGAAAGCTTTGGACAAGACCCAAATAAATAATTTACTACCACTTCTGAGTCTATTTGTTTACCTTTTTTTTTTTTTTTATAATTTTAAAAGAGCACTGTAGCTACTCAGTCATAGCAGCATTCCTTTTTTAACTGAGTTGATAACAAAACTGCAGTAGAGCCCTTAGGAACTGACTCTTACTTCTTCAAGAGGATGAGGACTGCATTGGCTGTGCTGGCATCAAGGCCAGTTGTTGGTTCATCCAGAAAAAGGACTGGTGGCTCTGTGATGAGCTCCATCCCAATGTTGGTTCTCTTCCGTTCCCCTCCAGACACTCCTCGGATCAATTCAGTTCCTACCTACAAGCACAAGAAATTGAACATTCACAACAAGACCTGATCAACACATGCTGTGGAGTTCAGGGTTTTCCACAACCAACACCCTCATTAGTGAACCCTAGAGCCAGCAGCAGATGATGTGTCTGACCCACTGTGAGGGACTGTAGCGGGATGCGAAGCATGATATTCAGAGGTACCAAGCACCTTATGACTTCAGGGAACAAGGATGACACTGACAAGGAAGCACCAGAATGAGGCCACAGCTGTCAGAGGTGGCACTGGTGTTCAGGGATGCCTTTTGTTGGTAGCTTGCCTGCTCCTCAAGTAAAAGTGGGGTAAGCAAAGTGAAAGTAAAGTGAGAGTAAAGATGCAGCTGGGAGGAACAAGCTTTGCAGAGAACTTCTCCATCATGGGCCATTTTCCATCCCTCACAACTTTCAGCACTATAAAAACAGTTTCCCCCTCTTGCTCCACAAAGCCAGGAAGTGACTGTGCAGCTTTCGAAGGTGCAATGACTAGGTGACTTTTTCCCCTCTGAACTTATACAACATGCTGGACATAGTCCAGAATCCTCCCTTTGTAGTAGCGAATACGCATACCTCTTTCCAAGCTACTTCCTGAGCTGGAGACTGATTTCTTGTTTTCAGTATGCTTTATTAGGTGACTTCTTAGCTTAGTGTAGCTGCACTACATGCACAATACTGCCCAGAGTCAAGCAGTTCAGTTCCCAGAGGTAGCAAGATTTCTGAGAAGGGTGTTCTCACTGCTCACCTTAGCATCAGCCACTTTACTTAATCCCAGCTCGCTGATAATCTGAGTGACTCGCTCTTCCTTCTCTTTAACACTGATGGAGCTGGGGAGTCGCAGGGCAGCAGAGAAGTGCAGGTTCTCCCTCACCGTCATTGTGCCCATGATGACATCATCCTGAAAACATGGACAGTTGGAAAGCTTCCTTTTCAGCTACCTGACTGGGCACCAGAGTCCCTGTAGTGGCAGTTGTTGGGTAAGCTGCTTGTGGGCGACAGCGAAAACTGGACTGAGGGACAAGCCCTGCTTCAAAATTTACATGGCACAAAATTCAAGGTCACCATATGATGGGAGAAGCACTGCAACACCAGCAGATTTAAAGGGATAACACATGACTTAGCATGTCTGTATGCTCATTTGCGTAAAACTGACTCCGTAAGTGTGCATGCATTTATGTATTTAGGCATTAAGTGCTGGTTTTAGTTCATGGGCCACCCTGATTGATCTAGGGAGTACTGCACAGGGGTGGGAGGGAAGAGAGACCACTTAATGTCTCACCTGGCTGCCTATAGTTAAATTTGGTTGCTTTGGTCATCTGAGAGAAAAATGGCTTGAACTGGGACCACTTGCAAGAAACTTCCTGACCATTCATAAAACACTGAGTTTTTGGGGAGATTTGACCTGCAGGATCAAGACCCAGCATCAGTCTCATCATATGCATGCTCCCACAGCCCCCCAGGTGGCAGCTTTCAGGAAAGCTGCCTGTTCCACATCTGTCTGCAGTCAGAAGCTTGAATGGTTTCCAGATTTGATTGCTCATATAGTTGCCAAGAATCTCCTTCTCCTCAGCTCCCCCAGGACTTTGAGGGTCTATTCTTGGTCCAAGCCTCCACCCACTTCCACAGATTCAGCCTGCTTTTCCTGTCTTCAAGTGAAACGAAGCTCTGTCCCAGCCAGCCAGAATCAGAGGAAGAACAGCAGGGATCTATTTACTTCCTAGAATTATTGTGTGATAGCTTGAAGGTACTTCAGCCAGCTAGAACTCCTTGTGAGTTTTGCAACAAGAGATTTTGGGCATTGTGGGGTTTTTCCTCACCCTTCTATATTTTTAAACCCTTGCTAGTACTTCAGGGCAGAGCCCAAAGCCACAGTTGTCCAATGGTTTGGGCATCCATGTGACTTTGGGAAGACAAACACCTCCATGCTTGACTTGGTTGAAGTAATGGTTTAATCCTCTTGTCTTCCATATCCCAGAAAAATAGTAAATAGTGTAACATCTGAGTTATCAAACCAGACTCTGCAGAGATCACTGAAAATTACCTAACCTAATTGGTCATGCTTTGCTCATCTTGTGCAGTCTTCCATCCCAAGGGTTTCCAGGTCTCCACTGAAGGCAGTTACTCACCTGCACAACATATCCTGAGATGCACTTAAAATTTGGAGGCTGTGGGATACCATCTATAAGCACTTCTCCAGACAGGCCTGCTGGGTCCTTTCTGGCAGCCAGCACATCTAAGAGACTTCAAACAAACACCAGGCATTAGTTCTTTCCATAATAGCTGTTTTTTACCTTTGACTGGATAAGTACCACCAGTCACAACTGAAGTTATAGGATGCTAAAAGCATGCTACAAGCCAAAGGGCACAGCAAGGGCCTTCCTCTACTCTGGAGAAGCAATTTGTACAGAAAGTCAGGATTTTCAGGCACAAGGTATGCCAGAGCAGTACTGTAGTATACAGGTCCTCACAATTCACAGCAGTCAACCCCCTACAGAAACAAGCTTATCCTCCATATTAACAGCTAACCTCAAATGCACAGAGAGAAAACTACCCTGCCAAGTAGCTGCAGTCTGCTCTCCAGCCAGCAGAGCACAGAATTATCTACTTTGATCTCAAGGATATTAACCCAAATAGGTATAAACAAGACCAGAGTTAAGATTCATTCTAGAAAATAATTTTGTTTTAACATATCACTAGATTCTCCTTGCTGCCAATGCAGAGGCCAGCCTGTCTGCTAGCTATGTAAACACTGCTGTGACAAAGTGCTTGAAAACATCCCAATTAGCCAGCAGTCTCCTAAGAGAGGAAGATCAAGGGTCACCACAAAGGCACACCTATGTGAACCCTGGCCGTATTTCCCAGTCTCTGATATTCTGAAAGGCAGAGTGACAAAGAGTTCTTTCACCGTAGTTATATGGAAACTAGCATCAGCACTAGCTGGAGATAGTCTGCATGGTATTTCTCTGTGCTTTCATCCAAAGAACTCAAGCACATGTGCACCCCCGCCAGGAGGCCACAGCCAAGTTGAGGCTGAGGATCCAGAGCATCCTACAGACTGACATTACATCACATTCCTGTCAGTTGTCAGAGAGGGGTTTAGCCTAGCATCTTCAAGGAAGTCTTGCTGCAGTGACTGCGCAGGGGATGACATCTTTCCTGCCCCGAAGGAACCTGCAACCCCCCTGCCATCCCATTACAGGTCTAGGACAGAGCCTACACCTCAGCCCCATTTACCCCAGTTCAGCCTGATACCAAAACTCAGGCCGCCAACACCAAAGGTGACTGCGGTAATACAGACCACAGATCAGAGCAGATGAGGAGTGTGACACCACTGCAGGGCAAGAACTGCAGCAGAGCACCTAGAGGGACATGACATCAAACTGCATCACCAGATTTCTCGCAGGCGTGCAAGGTCTGAGCCTGCAGATCCCTCACATCTCCCCCAACCCTCAGAACCCCAAATCCTCTTTAAATAGCTGAATGTCCATTTGAAGAAGCAGAAGAAAGTACTCACGAAGATTTACCACTGCCTGTTGGCCCCAGGATAGCATTCAAGCCTGGCTTCATAATGCCACTGGAAGAAGGAAAAAGTTATTTCCAAATGGAGGACTGTTCACATGCGGATCATAGTAGAAAATGTGTGTACAAAATGCTGTCAAAAGGAAAACTTAGAGATTATTTAAAACTTCTCTTTAAGTCTGAAATCAAGAAGCATTTTTTCCTTTCTTGTCCCAGACTGACAGAACAGAACCAGAGCTGGACATAAAAAGCAATCTACAAAAGACAGAAAGTAAGTGTCTTCCCTGCTGAGTGGGGTCTTGAAAAGAAGAAACAATTGTTCTCTGCTGCTCATTTCCTCTGACTGCAGCTTGAACCACAGTTAAGGGAACCCTCAGATCTTCTTGCAGAAGAGTTCACACAAGTTTGATCCTAATTTGTTCAGATCAATCACTGAAACTGCTCCAGCTATATCCCAGCTATTTTGCCTAAAAGCAAACTAGAAAGTGCTCACATGAACTGCAGACTGGCAGAAAGGTAGTCATTTCTTCACCAGCACAGCTGGATCTGGAAGGTAACACTGAGGTCACTGATTCACAGAAGCAGATTAATTCCTACCCTCTGGTATTTTATATAAGCAAGAACTTACTAAACATTATGAAGGATCTTCTTTTCCACAGTTTTCCGTTTACAAAGGAATCCACTGGACTGCTTAATGGAGTACTGGATGTTATGGAAACTCACAACAGAGCCTCGGGGGGATCGGAGGGATTCTCGTGTGGGAAGAGAACGTTGGAAGTTGCCCACTTCTTCCTCTCCTCCAACAGAAATTATGCTGTGATCGGATGTGTCTGCCATCATGTCTCTGTTACGTCGGTCAAGCTCAGCTGCATGGAGTTTTTTGAGGCTACTGTTGTTTTGAGCAGTTCCCATCTGTTGAGAGAAGGAACACAAAAATATGCAGGGAAGGAGGCATGCCAGCAAAGACTCCTGCAGAAAGTGTCTTGGAAAAGAAAGCTCAACACACACCACACCAATCCTCACATGTGCCAAGTTTCCAAAAGGATGGATATCCACACTGGAAGACATCCAGTAGTCCCCAAAAGCACAGAAACCCATGGATTTAGAACAATACACATAGCCTTTAAGACCAAGACATGTATGGTTTTGGAGTGATGCTAGCGCAAAGAGTATATAATGAGGTAAAAACCAGGCTCATTTGTGGTGGCCACCTTCTTGCTCAACATAATGGGGACTACAAACTCAAGCTGCTACCACTTAAGCTAAAGGGACTCTAGCTCTCCTCCCTCAGGCACAACATGCTTAACTCTCCTCACACGGCCACAGAGCCAGCACAGAAAACCTATTCATGAACCTGTATGAAGAACCACGGGAAGGAAGATGGTTGTGCTTACGAAGGCCAGTCACCTGCACCTTGTTGGCTGGCACAAGTTTGTTTCAAAGATACCAATGTGACTAAAATAACAGTTACACATGCTGCTTATCATGTTTCAGTCACACCAGTATCAAGATACTTCACAACTACAAATAGGAAGAGAAATTTGGATTTGTCTGGAGGCACCATTTACCCTGAAGGTAGGAGCTTCCCCCCCAGCCTCGGCAGGGAGAGATCTGGGACATGACACAGTAAGGAGAAACATGGTACAAACTGGTGCATTAAAGAAAATTAAATATTTTATCTATTTATAATCACAAAGTTATAAAGCATTCTGGTTCAAGCAGATAAGCTGTCTCTGGAGCTCAGCGCCTGAAAGGGAGAACATGTGAACAGCAAAGAGAAGGAAGCGTTCTCCCTGTCCATGCTTTAGAGCCTACATAATAGGAACTGTATCAATATGGGTATAATCATTAATGTTGGTCACTTATTAGTCACAGCAGCAGAGCTCTTTTGTCAAGGGGCTGCTTCCCTTTCTGTTACTGTACCTGATGGAGACCAAGTTTGGATCCTTTCACCCATTAAAACAAACACACCCACAAAAAAAAAAAAAAAACACAACCAAACAAGCAAATGAAAATAAATAAAAAGAAAGAAAAGTCAAGTTCTTGTCTTGACATTGCACGTGAAGAACTCTTGGAAAGCCTACAGTCCCCAAATTCTACTGCCTGTGTAAGGTCTGGCCATAACCTTTCCCCTGCCTTTTCAGACAGGTGCCCTCACAGCCATAAGTCTTCCTGTCCCCTTTCCAGGAAACTACAAAGCAAAGAAGAGAGGGATTACTACATTTCTCAGGGAGAGAGATGGTCATCCTTTTAAGAACCTGGAACTACAAGAGCCACATTTAAAGGAACAGGAATAGCCCTTTCCTCTCTGCCTCTTCTATCATTTAAAGCTCAGGAAGTTGCAGTAGGTTTTTTTTCCTGTATAAGTAAAATAAAAGTGGTGGCGAGAAGGAAGGGTTGTTTAGCTTGGACACATCCTGAACCCTAAAGCTGATTCCCCCTGGGAAAGCCTTGCTTATGGGAAATAAGAAAGCATATGCTGGTTACATCAGCAGGAAAAAGCTTATACGCATGAAAGGTTGCACAACAGATCAGAAGGGGTGGGGGGAAAAAAGTCAGGATGACAGTGACACCAGGGGCAAAGAACTGATAGACTTTTGAACACTTCCCTGTTTTGTATAACTCACATCTGTCCTGGATGGGTTATGTAGTTTATTACACCCGTAAACTTCCATGCGGGTTTTTGCAAAGCTGCTGATTAGCACTGGCAAACCGAACCACCTCCGGGGGTATGTGCAAGGATGACAGCAGGTTGAGAAAAGCTTAGCAGAGGCTGCTGGTAGGACCAGGCAGCAGCCGCGCCTCACAAGCAGTGCCCTCCCGGCCTCCTGACCACCCACCCTCGCCCCACCGGACGGCTCCGCTACTCAGCCGCAGCCGCGAACCGACCCGTCCGACCGCGCTCCGCTTTCCTCCCCAGCCCCCCGCCCGGCAGTGCGGCGGCCCCGCGCCCCGGCCGGGAGCGCTGCCCGGCGGAGGGCTCCGGCGGGCCCCGCCGCACCGCTCCCTGCCGGGCCGGATCCGCACCGTTACCTCCCGTCTAATCGAGGTTCTGACCACGGCACTGCCTTGGCGGTGTTTTATAACCGGGTCTGGGAGGCGGGTTACATAAAGGGGCGCGGGGCGCGGGGAGTGCCCGGTGCTGTCACGCAAACTCCGCCGGGACGCGGTCAAAGGCGGTAGCGATGGAGCCACGCTCCTCGAAGCAACGCGGCCTGGCCCCGGCTGCGCGACCCCCGGGGCGGTGCTGCCGCCGATCCGGGCCGCCCCCGGCTGCGTGCGCCGCGCTGCGTGCGCCGGATCCCCCTTCCCCGGCCGGCGGCGCCGCGGAGCCCCAGTGCGCCGGGATGCTGAGGACTGCCCGCGCTGTCGCCCTGCCGTTACCCCGCCCAACAGCTGGGCACTGAAGGAGGTGGCGGGGAGCAACTCTGATCTCTCTCCGTCTCCCACACTGAAAGGGGGAACGGGCATCAGACTCGGGGCAAAGAGGGGTACAGCGGGGAGTGGGAGGCAGCACCAGTTCTCTCCCACTTTCCCAGCCTCTAGAAAGGTCATCAAGCCAAGAGTTGGTCATGGGATCCCCTCCAATGGTGACACTGCTTCTACCACGGTGATCTCACACCTTGAGGGGCAGTGTGCTCCGCAGGTGGTTCCCTGCCGTGTCATGGGGCCATGCCAGCCCACCAGGATTACCTGTGGTCCATCTGGCTGCCTCTCTGTGCCACCGTGTGTACCCAGCTAGGAGAATGTGTGAAAGCAGGAAGGTCGGATTTCCTTCAGTTTGTTGTCAAGACTTCACCTCAGCCTCCTGTTCTCAAGCACTATTGTCTTTATAAATAAGCTGACTCTCCCCAGACTCCTTGGTGTTGTGAATGCAGGAAAATGGTTTATAAACATGATTTATAGCAGAGCTGTTAAGTCACCATAATAATTGCCTCTGCTTTGACTACCCTCTGCAGTCTTGTGCAGCATTACTTTTTTGTCGAACAACACCTCTTGCTAGATCAATTTAAGGCTCAGCTAAGCTGCCTCTAGTTACCCAATAATACGAGTAAAAACTACAAAGGTTGACCTATCCTCTTCCCAACACCTCCCTCCTTCCAGGCATGCTGATGCACTCAATGCAATTGATGCACTGGGCAGAAGACAATTGCATCTCATGCACCTGCATCGCTCTACAGGGCTGACAGGAGTCCACAGCAGGTGGGACGAAATAGCCCTAGAGGTCTGTCAAGAGAGCAAGCCATGCCATAGGTACACCCGAGGTTCAGGCTTGCTGAATAAGAATGTTACTTTCAGTCACTCTATGGGTCAGAAGTGGACTTGAGTTCGTATTTCATTTGTGATTTAACTTCCTCTTTCGAGGAAGATCTGCCTACACAGGATTTTGCCCTAGTCACAGACAGCTTTTGCCCTAGTATTTCACCAAGCATGTACATCTCTCTGTCTCCAAGCATATTTCAACTCTAATTACTCACTACCCCTCAATGTGCTGCAGTGACAATCCTCTTATCATGTGCATGGCACAGTGAGGAAAAAGTGCCTGAGTGCCTGGGAACAGAGGTGAGCATTTTCTGAGTCATGAACTTGCTGCTCCACATAGTGCCAGCACAGTGGTGCAGAAGAACAGCGAGCTAAAGGAAACACAATTAAAGGTTCAGATTACTCTTGACAGTTAGTTTCAATTGCACAGCTGCTCCTCAGACAGAAGTGATGGATGCCTTCACGCTGATCATTTTGGGAGACAGTCCTGCTTCTCCCACACTTCATGGAATGGAAAAAACCACTTCTCTTCCCCCTGTGCCTGAGCACATCCTGATGGCAAAGAAATAGACAGGGACCCAAGATAGGAGGAGCCAGATCTGTCAACTATAGCATCTGGCTGGAGTCTCTGGCTTTCCTCCAGCCCATTCTTCAAGCAACAGTCTTCTGGGCTTCTTAAAGGGCTTTTTGATCCTCTGCCTGTTTGTCTCCCACCCCAGTTGGGAGTATTGTACCATTTTACTTAGCCAGTTGATCTAGCTCATACTATTGCTGAGGAAGGTTTCTGCCACTACAGCAGTAGAAAACAGAAGCCAGGGGCGTGTTTTTCAAAGAGGAATGAATACTTGTAACAAGCCTGAGGAGAGCCATTTTCTTTTCACTGCACCACTCTAGATTGGTAGGTGCCAGCACTGCTTTTTGCTGCTCATCCACAAAGAGGAGCATTTGCCTTGTAAACAGCCTTTACTTCTGATTAAAGGATGTGGCCTTTACAGAAAGACAACAAAGTCATTAGCCCACCCTAAAGCCCTAGCAACCAGCAAGTTTCAAAGCCCTGTTGCTTTTACTGTGTGATGTTAAACAAATAATGCTATAGGCCTTACCTTGATACACTGTGGTAGCAAGGCAAGAGCAACCTGGGTCATGTTGCAGGTCTCATGCAGGTTTTAGCACAGGTTTGGGGTCTTTACTCTTGCTCCTTAGCTCCTGCTGCCTTGAGCCTCTCATCTGGCTGCCACTTACAGGCTCACAGAGCAGGAGCGACCATGATACTGTCCTGGGCTAAAAGTGGGGCTTCGAGGGGTCTTGCTGAAAAGCATAATTCTAACTTACAGCCAATTTGCTGCAACTGGCATTGGCCCTTTCCAACAGGTTCTGGTCACACTGGACATGTTCTGCATGTGCCTCAGCACACAGAATGGATAAGGAGCTACTGAGGACCACGAGTTCCACTCTCCACAGAAGGCTCTGGTCCGTTCTTCCAGTCTTCCTTCAGCCTGAAGCACAGCTTCACAAAAACATGTGTTTGAAGGGCGTGTTGAGGGTTCCTTCCACTCCAGTTTTTCATGTGAGCCAAGACTTGCTGCCATTGATCAAGTCAGACATGACTTTGTTTAGCAGAATCACCAGACCAAAAGTGTCAGATCTGTTTCTCCACTTTCTTCAGGATGCTGTTTTCGTTGCCCTGGAGATCCACAGTGGTTTTTTGATCCTGCCTTGTGCTGAATTTCATAAAACTTGTAAAATATTTCAGGGACTTGAGCCAGCAAGAGAATGCATGAGAAGTATGTACAGGAGGAACTGCATGTTGATGAGTACTATTGCCTTTTCTACTGAATGCAGCAAGAAGCAGATCCCAAAGCTCCCTGCACAAAAGCAGCTCCGAGATCAATGCAGAAGACAGAAATATCAGGCAAGGTGCATGAGTGAGAGAGATTTTGTAGCTCTTCTTTTCCAAAAGCTCCAGCAAACCATTCTAAAAGACACACCCTATACAGATGTGTACACGTGCTGATCTGCTGCAGCCACAAATTCACCACCCTAGGTGGAAGAAAAAAATCTCAGCGTGCCTTTTTCACCCTGATTGCTCACGGTGTCAAAGCTCATGCTGACTGAACTCCCTTGGTTAAAGTGCTTCTTGCCTTGGGGATGTTGCTTTTGCAAGACTTGAAGATTATGTAGAAGAAATCTGACTTTGTTTTGTTAATCATTTAGTCCATTATCTGAATTCAAGGTAGCACTAAATCAGTAACTGGTTAAAGATAAGAAAGATCTAAAACAATTCTAAGAGTAAATGATATCAATGTTTAACCAGTGTGCTACACTGAGATACTATGGGCTTGACTGACAGAAAACATGAATAGCCAAACTGTAAGATCAATACAGGGGTGTTATTTGGGCAAAACAAGTGATCAGACAAGGATATAATAACTGTACTCTAAAGTATCTAGCATATCTAAACCACCAGTGCAGTTCATCAGTTCTTCTAAATCTCAGAGGAGATGCAGGTTAGTTATAAGGAAGAAGTTCTTCTTACTGTGAGGGTGGTGAGACACTGGAACAGGTTGCCAAGGGAAGTTGTGAATGCTCCATCCCTGGCAGTGTTCAAGGCCAGGTTCCATGGGACCTTGAGCAACTTGGTCTAGTGTGAGGTGTCCCTGCCCATGGCAGGGGCATTGGAACCAGGTGATCCTAAGGTCCTTTCCAACCCAAACCATTCTATGATTTAGTAGTTAAAAATCTAAAATATAAATGTTCTCAGATATTTACAGCTACATCTTGCTGTTGCTAGCGATGTTACAGAGAACCTAGGACTATCCCAACTCAGCTCTCCAGAGGTTAGCTGCCTCCAACATGAATGTTGGCATGCATAATGCCAACAGATGCATAATGCCAATAGACTTTTCACCTCCTTCCTCAGGAACAAAGTCCAGACTGCCCCACCAGCCATTCCTAAAAACTGTTTAACTTTTATCCACTCCCAAGGCCTGAGCTGCTGCCATTAGTATTTGTTGTGGCAGATGCCAAAAGATTCAAACTGTTTTGCAGTAGATACTGTACGCCCAGAGTCGCAGTGTCCTTCCCCAAAGGGATACTGCACAACAGCAGAATGTGAGATAGTGTGACAGTAAATAGCTTGTATTCTGGAGAAGGAGAGATAAGAAAATAGCTACCTGGTTGCATAGCAAAGGAGCTCTTTGCACTCACCTTCCAGATGGCCTGACTGGTTATGTTCCACTAGGTGCCAGGAGCACCTCAATATTTAGCTATTTAACTAGAGCTAACACCAAGCCTGGTGTTTGTCTTGGCCAGGGCACCTTCACTTTTCTTTGCCAGTGCTGTTCTGCTCCTCTCCAGACCTAATTTTTTCTCTCCCAGTTTGTAAACTGCTGTGTAAGTGGAGATGAAGACAGGCCTTCCTCATAGGAGAAGGAAAACTCCTATCTTCAAACCTGGGCTGCTGGAGCTCGCCTTGTACGGTCTTCCATCAAAGAGAAGAACACTCTTACAAAACCTACGACCTGTGGACTTTGCTGTCACCATCCTAGCTAACTAGGCCGTGGCAGTTAAACCTCAGGTGTAAAGGGAGGGGCCAGTTCTGCGCAAGCTGCGCCTCACCTAACAAATCCACTGCGCAGGCTGGAAGGGCTCGCTCTCACTTGTCTGTATGGACGGGCGAGGGTGGAAACTGCAGGGGACAAGGTGCATGGGAAGCTGCAGATCCAACGCTGCATGTGGGGGAACCAGCGCATGGGTAGCTTGAGTTAGCTCAGGAGTTGACAGTCATGGTTGGACACTTCCTGATTGCCTAAGCAGCCTTTTTTTCCAACCAGATTTGGATATCACACATGCCCTTGGTCATCGTGCTTGTAGTAAGCGTGGTTAAAGCCCTTCCCAAATCTTCGCTCGCGAAGCCAAGCCATCAAGTGGAGATGAGTAGTACATGCAAAGGGGCAAAGGGAGCCCAGAGCTACCCAAAACCCACTGAAGGTCAGCTAGGTGTCCTAGGACATTAGACAGTTGACAGTATTTTGGGAAAGGCAAGGTGGGCAGAGTATCATAATAGAAAAGATAAGGTAGGTCTGAATGGTGGTGAGTAAAGGAAAGTCTGGGTGTGGAACACCAGGAGTGGCAGGTGTTGATGGCATTGATCTTAGCTGCTCACTAGGACATCAACACATCTAGGGGTAGCTGCTCCAGGCACTCAAACTGGGAGAAAAAGGACAATGAACAACTTGATGACTCACAGAGGAGGGACAGGACAAGAAACTGAACACGTATCTCCTGCAGGGTATATGAAAAGGCACAGGCAAAACCAACCCATGGTCACCAGATTGCAGGAGACATGAGAACTCAATAACTGGCATCTGCATCATCACAAGGACCCTTGACCACAGCACCCAGACACAGGCCTTGGGACGCAAATGCTAAACAGTCCATTTGATTACATCTTTTGGTATTCATGAGTATGCAGGTAAGAAAACAGAAGTCAGTGCAGTCAGTTCTGGTTTAAAATAAAGTTGCACATCTGCACAGCTAATGAAAATGATCACTTGGGATGGCTTCCCAGCCCTTTCTCAGTCAGCACAAGCACAGCTGGCTTCAAGCTCCTGCCTTGCATGATGCTTCATAGGCTGCTGTGCCTCCTGGCACCTGGAGATGAGCATGCCAGCAGACAAATGACTGGTATCTTCTGAGGACAGCAGTGGCCAGGATACAGCACCATCCAGAGCTGTTTGAGAGATCCTGTGCTGAAGAGCTCTATCACTGCCAGGCACAAGGGCTCACTTGTTAACTTGCTGTGGCACGCCTCAGCAAAGCCTGGCGTGACCTCAGGCTGGAGACCCGTCACCTTAACAGCCACACTGTTTTCTCAGCTGAGCCTTTGCATTCCTCCTTCAGCACTCCACAAACTGGCCCTTAGCTCGCTGCACTAAAGGGCTGCCACCCTTCTGCCACCTGAGTACCTGGCATGAGCGCAGCATGGCTGGCTGGCAATGGGCTATGCCTGGCATCTGCCACCTCTGAAACCAGGACATGAGCAGGGCTTCTTAGTCAGTTCCTCAAGTATTGAATTTGGCCACCTCTTTCCAAACCCTGGCATATTCATTTAAACACATCCCTCGGCCTCTGAGCTCAGGAGGAGGGCTGAACCCAGCAACTGCTCTCCCAGAACCAGGCTCCTTGCCTTCAGGTTTGGAGGCCCTGAATTAAGGTTTTTGTGACCAGCAAAAGGATGGCATGGCACTTTATTGGTTTGTAATCAGCAGGCTTATCAGATAATGATGGCTTCTCCCCTCCCTTTTCCCTAGTTACTGATAAACTCTGTGAATACTGGTAGTTGTTCCCTGATACTGCTCCTTTTATAAGTGACTCCTGCTATTATATGGTTGTAGAAGAGGCAGGGACAGGGCAGCAAGCCCTCAAGCCAGCAACTTGCTGTGCTAAAAAGCTGACCCAGCAGCAGCAGCTGTAGGCTAATACTAGGGATTGTTAAAGGCTTTTTTCACACGACTGAAAAAAAATGAGTGAACACAACACTCACCCTGTTACAGGTTGGAGAAGGAAGAACTGTGACCTGCCAGAGATGGACAAAGTTTGCAACAAATACACAAGTGGGAGGATCTAGTATCATAAAGTATGTTTTGGAAACCTTGGACTCTGCTGCTTTTTGCCACTGAGAAAGTAATTCTGCTTGTCTCAGTTTCTCTCAGTAAAACAAATGGGATACTTGCTACTGAGCTCGTTGAAAATGGAACAGAGAAGGGCTGGAGGTGTGAAGGGTTGTGAGTGGTGCTGACTGACATCTACTGGTAAACTAAACACAGTTGATAAGGTAACTAGAAGCTTGCCTATATTTGTGAGAGGTCGGGATTTACACATTCCTTTTAAACATGAAAAGTTAGGCTTGCTCATTGTTGAGACGAATGTGTCACATACTTGGAGAGACAGTGAGAAGAGACACTGCTGGGAGCTTTCCAGCTCATGGCCGCGGCTGGTTGGGGCTGCCCTTTGCCGATGCCTGGGCCTGCTTTCAGACATCTCTGCCATGCCACTGCCTGTACACACCAATGAATCTGTCTGTGCCTTACTTGTGATTCAACACTGTGGTTAGGACGCTGCCTTCTTCCCCCGTTGGCTGGATCTGAGAGTGCTTTAAGGCAGCCTCTCCTTTAGAGTATATACCTATCAAAATGGGGCTCAGACCCCAGCCAGTGTGACTGCCAACACAAGTAACCATGATGGTGATACCTCTTCAGAAAATCTTATACTTTTCCAAACCTCCTCCTGAAAATTTTAACCACCTCAAGGCAGAGCAGTGACACTGCAGTTTGGAAGGTTACCCTCTGCAAATTGGAACAAAACACAGCCATGCACCTACTATCATATTAAGAATACTTTAATTTCCCCATCAGACACATATCATCTAAACACCACCTCCCGATGGGAGGTCTGACAACACACATTTAAATATAGAAGCTGTATGAACTTACCATTCAGTTTATTTGTGTTATTTCTCAATCAATCAGCTTGAAGACAGAATTGACAATTATACACAAGCGTTTGCTAGGAAAAAGTAATTTCCTTGCCCTACTCTAGGACATATAAACATGACAGTGTGTTGAAAAGAAACAGAGGAAACAGTTGCATGGAGATGTATGTACGAGTAAGAGAGAAGATATTAATACAGGCACAGGTACATACCAGTTATCCATAGGGCTGGTCTCATAGGTTTTTGGCATAGCTCAGGAGGGGAACAGAAACACTGCGCAATGTAAAGAGGGAGGTCTTGTGCCACCTTTCTGTTGAGCAGAACAACCAAGCAACACTCTCCCTGTGAGAAATCTGAGGCTTTATAAAGCCAGGCCTTACAGATAATCATTTTCACCTTCATTTTCTTGTCAGGACCCATTTTAAGATCCTGTTGTCCTCACAGTAGTTGTTGCTACATTAAGGAGCTGAGGCTCAGCCAGCAATGTATCTTCCACTGACTCTACCAGCACAGGATCAACCTCCTGAAGCAGAGAGCTGCTGCTTAGATCTCTTCCATGATGCCAGACTTAGTTCTTTAGAGATCAATATCACAAGTATTTGATATCATACAGTAACACTGACTTGGGACATCACCTGATAGATTCTGAGTCTGTGGAAAAGGCAGGCGCTTCTTCAGAGACTTCAGAAGAGCAGCCTGTATTTTTGATTTTGCGATTCGGCCTTGATAACCATAGTCTGCTACTGAGCCAGGACCTATCCAAAGGTCTTATAAGTGAATTTAAGGAAAAATCTTCCTCTGTGCCTTCCAACACACACAAGCACCCAATTCATTAATTGCAAAGGGCTGTGTGCACTCTTCGAGCCCATTACAAAGCACATAGCTCCTTTGATCAATTACAATTTAGCGTATGGATTTTCTGTTTAATTAAAATTTGGGGAAAAAAAAGCCTATTTCAGGAAATTCTCCTGACATAGGCTGTTTTCTCCTCAGTAAGACAATAGCTTCAATGAGAAGAGGAGTAAGCAACATCATTGTTTTGAATTCAGCTGGAAAAGCTGAAGGTAAGAAGTTCTTGATCAATTCTGAATTTAGTGGAACTGGAAGTCAAGAACCGTGGCAATGTCTCACAGCTAAGTCTTGTCGCTGACAGCAGGACCAGCAGATGGGAAGGGAGCTGTGAGACCCTGTGCTGTTCCTGCACCCACAGCTCCTGGCTGAAATCTAAGCTCCCTGTGGGCTGGGTGACAAGGTCTCACAGCACCTTCTGGGATCTCATAGATGAATGACCCTCTGCTTCAGTACATCAATGATATCTGTAGTGGTGACAACCCTGGAACCTAGGCTTTCTGGGGACAGGGATAATCCCGAGGTCTTTCAGACATTCCCAGGGAGGCTTTCCCCACAACACAGCAACACATCCATCTTAGAAAGGTGGCAGTACAACATGCCAGTGTACAAGGTCCCCTCTAAAACTATCACTGCACTGCATAGCACACTAAACAGTGTAGCACTAATGAAAGTTGTAAGCAGTGGTCTGAAAGAACTCACTTTTCTATTGGCTTTAAGCCTACAGAGCCTATTTGAGGTTAACTATTGTGGAATACCAGTAATTAAGATATTTGAAACACATTTACAGTAGTCCTGCAATAGCAGCAATAGTCTGTGCCAGCTACAAGAGAAGTCTTAACAAAGTGAAAAATGCCTGGGAAAGAAGTATTTTTGCATGTGGCTGAAAAACTGATGTTCATCTCATTTGCACAAAATTCTTTGACTGAAATGGTGTCAGCACTCACAACTGCAAACCAGATTGATTCCTTGACAAATAACAGAAGCATCTCAAGTTCAAAACGCAATTTAGAGAGCATGAAAACAGACAACATAAAGAGATTTTTTTAGTGTCAACAGCTGTGTTAGAAACCGTATAACCAGAAGTCTGTTCCCTAACCAGGGACCTAGGACTCTATCAGTTACAATTCAGATTTCTTCCCAGTGACACTTGGGAGTCAACTCTTATTTTAGTTATCCAGACTCAGGTGTTAGTATCTTCTTTCCTCAAGGTCGGAATCTAAGGTACAGAGAGGGTTACCAAAGCATCTGGAAACAAACTTTAACAGAACAAAGGCAGACACAAACAACTGAACTTTCCCCTTCCATCTCACACTAACAATTATATTCTGCTCTGTTTATGGGATAACCACGTTTTTGTCCTGCAGACAATTGTGTGTGTTTTGGGAACAAGTTGCAGGGTGCTACTCTGGACACAGATGTTGAGAGTTTTGGGGTTTCTACTTTTCAGGAAAGGATAGATAAAAGGCTTTGTGTTGGCCTGTTCAGAGGCAAAAATTTAATACATCACTTGGTTCCAAATTTCCACCTACTCCAGAGATACAGGGGGTGGAGAAAGGCAGCAGCTCTATCTCTGTGACATTATACACCATTACACTGAAAAAAAGAGCATCCCTGATTTTTTGGATCACCAGTTCCTGGCAACAGTGCTGTGTCCAGCTGTCTGGATTATTCTAACAGTAGGAAACAACTGAAAGTGACTTACTACTGTGTGAGCCAGACTGAGAGCACTGGCCTTTTTGCTAGAAGAGCACAGCTGACTGTGGCTGGCTGTTCTTGGGCACCTGAGACTCCAGCACACTTGACCTGGGCAGGATGGGATAGACACCTTTTTGGTAAGACTTGCCACTCAGGTTGTTTCCCCGTATGTGTTCCATCCCCCAGACTTCCACTGCTTCTTTCCCTAGTTGGTCTAGGCTCTGGGGGAGCAGATCTTTCTGACTGGGTTCTTCCTCCTGTGAACCAGAAGAAAGAGTGACCTGCAATGTCAGTAAGCTACCAAGAAGCCTAGCAGCACTCCAGGAGAGAAACACACTTAAATATCTTCCCACATTCTTCCAGAAATTAGTGCAAGCCTGCCTGTCCATTAAAGATCCAATATACTGTTTGCTGCAATTCACTGATGAATGCACATTCAAGCATTAAACAAACAAGGAAATATTCATCCCTTTTCACCCTCTATGAGAATCTCCACAGAAATGCTGTGGTAAAGCAAATATGCAAGCACTCAAATAAGCTTTCAGGCATGTTCCCATGAGGACACCCCCCCCCCCCCCCCAAAAAAAAAAAAACAACACTCGGATGGGAAGGGATCAGGAGACTACTTTGCAAAAAGAGAGGCTTCTTTCTGATTCAGCTAGGTCACTTTGTGCTGTTTGTGTGTTCTCATTATTGAAGCCATAAAACCATGAAATGATGACATGGCTCCCATATGTCTTGCTGCCTTGGATTTTAAAGCTGAAGACCCAAAAGTTCTGGTTGTCTGCACTAGGCAGTCTTTGGCAAAAGTCACAATTCTGTAATGAAATGCTATGGTACACCGCTAACAATCTCCTCCATCATGTGTGATAAATAATCCACACACAAGATGTTAAGATCACAGTCCACAACACTGTCATGAGCTGCTGTTTCTGGAAAGGACAGCATAGTTATTCATCTTGCTTTATGCCTGAGGATAAGCAGGTACAAAGTAACTGAAGACAAGTGAATTGCATGACTGCCACAGAAATGAGCTTGGCCTCAAAGGAGCTAGAAAGTGTACTGAAAGGTTCCATGACTAACTGGGGGGACATGAAAACAAGAGGCTTTGTGTCACTTTGCTTGAACGGGAAAGGCTTGATCATGCAAAATGCTGACCCTGCCTAACCCTTTTTGTCTTATGTTAACCGGGATTGAGAAAGCAAAGATGATACCAGGCCCTTTCACACAAACGAGCTGGTCACCTGTCCTGAAGCTGGTTCAAGTGCATGGTGGAGGGCTACCAACCTTGGTAACTTTATCCAGTGGTTGGCCCAACAGGTCCTTTCTCATCAGCTTGTTTCTCTCCAGAACTTCGAGCTTGCTCACCACTGCATCAATCTTGGAGCCAATGCTGTTTAGGGACTGTTCCAGCCGTAGCACGCGATGCAGGAGTCTGGGGGAGACATGAAGATCATTTGCAAGTTTTTTATTGTAATGAATAGTAAGATTTGCTGCATACATCTCACAGGTAATGGATCAGACTTCAAAGAGGACTGAATGCTCTACATCAGATAATCGATTCATACCCACTGAAGACGTTACTCCCTCTATACTGTGCGTTTATCTGTAATTAGTGGTTCTGCTTAGAATGGATTCCAACCAGTCTGGATCTCTGTCCAGCCACAGTATAACCCCATTATTAAATATCACACATGCCTCTCCTTTGATATGGCCCTGTGTGTATTGCTCTGTGTTTCTCAGTAGCAGAATCAGGTTCTCCTGATTCTCTGTACTGTATTTATGCCATGTTCCTCCTGTGGAAGAAACAGCCAAATGTTATTCTCAAGACCTGAAAGATGAAGGCCAGCTAGGCTATAAATCAAGGATATTTATTCCCACAGGACCTTCTGTAGAGGTATCAAGTTCCCCTGGCCCAGCTTTCTGGGCTACATTCTGAGCTGAAACATGACAGCATATTGCCTGTGGCCAGCTGGTGGCTGCAGAGGTTATTTGAGAGGCAAAAAGCAAAATTTCTTAACTCAATCTTTTATGCGAACAAGCAAATTACATTGCCAGAACTGTCCCAGTTCTCTCCTGACCTGCTCATTTACACGTGGGCAAGATAAGAAAGGACAAGATCATATTGAAACTGCTCAGCACCAATGCAAACAGTTACATCAGGGAAGGAAGCAGCAGGGAATCAGACCCCTCATTGCAGAGGGACTGAAGTACCGCCAGCACAAACATACACTTGGAACTCTTGCTTGGAGACCCAGCTGGCCTTATTGACGTGGTTATTCCTTGCTTCCATGCAGGTCAGATTCTCATCCAGGTTGTTGTCACCATAGGATTTCCCCAAATTTTTAATCTCTGTGTTCAGAGCAACCTAGAAGATAAAGAAACTCCTGCAAAACTGGATACTAGCTCTGTGCCAGCTTCACTGTGAATAACAGAGTTTCACAGGCAATGACAAACTCAGCTGCCACCAGGCAGAGCTGGAGCTGTATTTGAGTTGACTGCTTAGTTTCTACCACAAACTCAAAGATTCCCAAGGCCACTTTGGAGTGATCTCTACCAAATAGCATTTCTTTCCTTGCCCCTTTTTTTACCCTTTTTGCCTCTAGGTCATGCTTCATCTGCTGCTGTTCCTCTTCATCAAGGATGAGGTTGCCATCTTTGTCGAACCTGGAGAAGGCTGCTGTAATCTCATGGTCTGCATGGCCCAGTCTGCAAAAATACAGAGAAAGCCCAAAGCACTGAATTACATTGTTAACCTCTAACAGTATGGGAGCACTCTTTTGTTTCCTCCTGCCAGTGGCAAACCTAAACCTTCCAAATGGGAAAGAGATAGTAATGCAAACCTATTTAGAACAGGGTATTAAACATGTGAGGGAAGACAACTATATTTTTGAGTCCTACATCACCCATATCTTAGCTCTCCCAGTCTTGAAAACCAGAGAATTTAAATTGCCTGTATTAGCATGAGAAAGGGCTAAGCAGACATCTCTTAGGCTGATTCACTTACTCCTTCAAGCTGTTCTTGAAGTCTTCAAAGTCTAGTTCTTTCGTTCCATTCTGCAGTGCTTTCTGCACATCGGAAATCTGTTCCTTCTTCAGCTTCAACCTCATAAGTGTCCGGTTGTAGCTCTGTTACCAAAGGTGCAAACAGACACAGAATCATGCAGGCAGAACCGTAAAAAATAGGGCAGAGCAGACAATCCAACATGGTGAGCAGATTCTTTGTGATACAGGGCCTTCCAGAAGAAAAATACAACACTGCTGAATGAGCCCCATCTCTAAACTAGGATCACATTTTCAACGTGGTGCCAACATGGTAGCCAGGGTCTACATGACAAAGCTTGTTCTCTGCCTTTCTCCTCCCTATGCTCCCTTTATCTGATCTCCGTCACCAGCTGTTTAAGATAATGTCTCAAATACTATTCTTTGTAGAACATTGGTCCCACAGCACAGAGAGTTGTGACCTTTCAGGACTTCTTTTTGAATTTGCCCATGGGAAATCCAGATGTAACCCAACAGATTTGCACCACTGTAACATGCCCAGCTTAGCAAAATAGGACCTGCCATTTTATTCACTCTATCAAGGACCAAAACAGCTTTGTCTAGAGACAAGATAGTCTCTAAACAAGATAGGGATTTCTTCCCAAGATAGGGAAGAAAAGTCTCTCAGAAACATTGCCAGCATACTTAAGTAACAGAATTCACCAAACCTCTGCTTTCCCATCCTCATTACTAAAGGATCTGGGAGCTTGATTGATCTCAGAAAGGAACTGTGACTCCTGTGTGCACCAAAAAGGTGGATTTGGAGGTGGAAACCACTGTTTCTAGTAAATTCCATGGAGGTGAGGGACTTCCAGAAAATGTTTCAGGATTTAGCTAGAAAGTCGCACAGCTTTCACTGTTCGTCACCTGCTTCAAAATGTCTGAGAGCTGCAGCTCATCCTTCTGGCTCGAAAGCTCCTCTTTGACTTCCGAGTAGGTGTCATTGATGATGGCCAGAAACATGTTCTAGAAAAAGGGGAGGAAGAGAGATGAAAAAGCATGAGGCATCTTGCCTGCCTCAGCAGCTGAAGCAGAAAGAGATATGCAGGACTTGGTTAAACAAGGAGCTGTTTCCACAGGTGGTATCCCTTGGACAAGATAAAGCGGGTGAAGGGAATGCCCACTTCAGCCACGCAGTACTTTCTCACTGGGGAGGAGGTCCTTGCAGCTAAAGCAGTGGCTGGAGGTACATTTGTTCCCAGTTTAAATACCATCTTTGGTAGCCTTTCCTGCAAGATCTTAGGTTACATTTGGATTCCTGGCACTGGGAGTTTAACCTGGTCATGATGAGCATCCCACTGCATCCATTGCCTAGGAAGCCAGAGACTGTCCCTCATGCTTTGTACACTGCCTGCTACAGAGCAGCTGTACTGAGCCCCTTGAATTCAGCTACTGCTTGGAATACCACTGACTGGAATACCATTGGTATTGGTTTCAGTCAGTTTTAGTCTTCACCTTAAAGGATGTGAATTTGGCCCTTAATCGCCCTGATCATCAAATCCCCAATTGCAGTGACAGGGTCTTTGTCTACTTTGGTCTATTTGCACTGAAAAGCTATCGTAACAGAAACTTCCTTTCTGTCTGAGAATTTGCACTGTGCCTGATTTGGGAACTGTCAGGACGGGTCTCTCAAACACTGCTGTCAATACAGGGGCAGCAAGGGCTTTCTTGCTTACCAGGAGCACAAAGAAAACAAAGAATACATAGGTGACGAAGTAAATAGGTCCAAGGACCCTGTTGGCATTGTCAATGGAATTGTAGTCAAAATCACCAAGAATGATCCGAAACTGGGTGAAACTGGAGGAGAGAAAGAGCACAAGGTCACCCAAAGGCACATACTTTTATCCTACATTCTCAGACAGTCCTGAGGTGAACCCAGAACCTGTATGCAGCCAGATGGTCACAGACAAAAGCCAGAGCAGGGTCTAAGTCACTCAGTCTGACTGGTGTGTCAAATGTACCCATAGTATTTCACAGGTGAAGTGAGCTGATGTGGATAGAGCAAAAGGTGGCTGGAAAGTAAAACATGGTTTCCATGGTTGTCCAAAGCGTGTGTTTCTTTTTCTAAACAGGGGGTAAAACCAAAACCAAAACCACCTGAATTTTCCTTTATAAAGGCATATGACTCATGGAAGCCTTCTCTTGCAAGTTCATAAGATGAAAAGCTCAATCAACAACAAAAAGCTCAATCAAACAACAAAACAAAAAACAAACAAAGAAACAAACAAAGAAACAAACCAAAACCAAAACACAAACAAACCAACACTCTGACACTTCCTTGAAACACTCTCTTTGAGCTATTTAGTTCTTACCACCAGGATTACAGAGACGTTTAACCCAACCAGGCCTAAAGCCATCTGCTGGTATATAAAACAGCAAATTTGCCAGGGTCTCAGTGACAGGCAGACAGCACCATTCTACTGACCCCAGCAGATCAGAAGGTAACAGAAGGTCCTGCAGAATAGAAACTGAGCTATAATGCTCTATAGTGGCTTTATTGAAGTGAGATACAACAGGTGTCCGACATTCAGATTTGCAGATTTTACTTTAGAGAGAAGTTGGAAAGCAGCTGAAATTCTTTTCACAAATGATGGAAATGTGGTTCTAACTTGTACACTTACATGCATTTAACAAAGGTACTGAAGTTTTCCACTTGTGTCCCAAAAAGAAGGTAACCCAGCTGGGCATAGGCAAAGAAGACAATAAAGAACATAATGGCAAAGCCCAGGATGTCTTTGGCACAACGTGCCAGTGTGGAGGAGAGCTGGGTCATTGTTTTGTTAAAGCTAATATACTTGAATATCTGTGAGAACAAAGAAGAGGGAGATAGTTAGGCCACACCATGAGCTAGGTCAGTCTTTCATATTGGGCACATGCTTACTAAGACAAGAGGTTCATCACAGTACTCAAGCACCAAGATGACAGCCAGGCTAGGGGAATGGTGGCTTAGTGTTCAGGATGTTTGTCCCATGTGTGCCACCATCTTCCTGTGGGATCATAAACATATGACTTTGTTCCCTGTGTCAAAGGAACATATGAAGAGGGAATACTATAAGGACAAACATTTTGAGGCTAACAAGGAGCCCTAAGTACAGTGTGGCTTTCCATTATGCTGAGATGCTTTGGTTAAAATGCAAAGTCTATGCCAGCAGATGAGTCATTTCCAGTTGTTGGGTGGCCCTCATGAAAGGAAAATGTGCCAGATTATCCTCCAAAGTACTAAAATCATACAGGATAGACAAAGTTACATTTTATCCAGCATTTTCTAAAACCAGTTTTACACCACAACATCTGCGCTCATCTCCTTGTCTGCTCTCTCCAGAGTGCTCAGAATGCAATGTGAAAAGTCTGGAATTATTGTAAAACAGAGCATATGGCTTTGAGGAAAATCCTCTATTATATAGCTGTTACCCTCATTTACTCAGAGGGATGGAAAAGTCAACCCTAAAGGTATCTAAAGTAAGAGGTCTGACACTGGAAGCCTAGCACCTCCCAGACACCCCAGAATACCTTGATCCAGGCAAAGAATAAGTTGACTGCATTCATATTGTTGTACTGTGTCTGCCAGAATGCCAGGAACTCAAAGTCCGCATAGGTGTTTGGGTGTTTTAGCAGCTCTCCCAACAGTCTGTTCACCTCAATAGTGCGAAAGATGTGAAACCCAATAGCAACAATGGAGAGCTGCAAAGAGGAAGAGTCTGCAGTGACAACTGTATATATGTCTTTCACAGAAATTAGACTGTCACAAAGTTTGTTGGTATCATGCTTCACAACTGCAGTCTACTGGTGGGGGATGCAAATAAATTCATAATGTGCCAGGTGATGCCCTGACTTCACAGCCCCTCAGGCACCTCTACGGAAAGATTTTTTCTGAACAGCTAATAGAAGACCATGTGTCCACTTACTCTGCTAGTTCATTTTGCTGCAGAGCAAAACACGTGCCAGCTCTTGTCTTATCTAGACCAGTTTTCCCATTCCTAAACTTACTTTGACTCTTATACCCCACTGCCATTGCTCCCCCCAACAAAGCATGCAAGGATTCTCACCAGAATGACAACCACATCCAGGATGTTCCAGATGCTGGTGAAATACTGAAGCTTGTGGATACGCAGCTCCAAAATCTCTTCCACCACATAGTAGAAGATGAAGACACAGAAAACAATTTCACAGGCAACAATGAAAAAGTCCCATGCACTGACATATCTTATAAGCTTGACTGTCCGGATTTGCCAGGAAGGAATGGCACCACCAGTGGCTGGAAACTCAACCACTAACCTTGAAGGGGACAAGAAAATTATGATTCCAAACAGGAGAATGAAAGCTCTCAGATAATTATGAGAGGCATCAAACCTGAGCATGAGCTATCCGCCAAACCGTGAGGGGAAGATCTGTGCCTGTGTTTATGTAGCCTTATCTCTGCTGATGCACTGTCTGTCATAGAAAAGGGTGAAAGGTGAAATGTGCCTGGTAATGTCAGGAAGACCAAGTCTTATTAATCAATACAATATCTACTTAAATCACTCAGTCATACCCCCTTGGTGGATCACACTAAAATATTTGTGTTTTAAGAAACTGCGGCATTGAGGAAGAAGCAAGAGGCAGAAGAATTTTCAGTGGGACTTGGCTTACCTCAGAACACAGAACAGGTTGATATTTGCATTATACACAGAGAAATCAATGAAGACAACTCGTGTTCCCCGATCTAGCCACAATTTTTCCTTCAAGACTTGCAGGGCTTCAGCAGTCTCTTCTCTGGTCAACTTGAGGTCTATGTAGTATCCTCCCCCACTGTAACTGGTTAGTCTTCCCCAGTGAGATGAGCCACCCAGCTCCTCTTCAGAATGGTACCTCCACCTGCAACAGACAATCCATCAGCAAAGGCATCACCACTCCAGGCTTGGATATGACCTTGTAGCCAGGTGTAATTTGACTGCATTTTCAAGGACAGTGCATTTTAAAACTAAAGAGTTAACAATCCCTATTTCAGATCTAAGCCTACATCAATTCTTCATTATTGTTACATTTCTTATCTACTGCTTCCCAGCAGTGACAAAACATGATTTGTGATACTACGGAGGGGAGATACTGCAGGTTTGTTGGCTATGCCACAGTCTTGTTTGCATGGAGGTTACTCCCAGGATCTGTGATATCACCTTCTACCATGTTGCACGCTTGCACTGTAGAACATGTAGAACATGCATGTTCTACATGCACCATGTAGAACACACTTGCACTGGTATTTTCTTATGAATAATTCTCATTTACAGCCAAGACTCATGTAGCAAGCAAAGAGTTATGAAACTTTATCTACGGCACACGATTATAGAAAAATAGGTTTTCAAGATAAGAGATGCACTTCCTTCTTTCTGGCTCCTGAAATCCAGGAGGGGAAGAGATAGCATCACCCATTTGATAGATCTGGTCCCAAAGGTCTCTATTTATCCTCATCCTCTCAAAAACAGGCAACAATTTCTATCCAATTCTCCATTGGATTTTTCATGGCTTTTGCAACAGATTCCACTCTACCACTCATTCTGCTGTGCTATTCCTCAGACAGACACTTGGCCTTAGTGACAGACAAAAAGGCCTCTGACTGCATGAGAAATTCCAGCCTTATGTGAGGAATTCACCCCTAGCATACTGCAGCTCAGCAAATCTTATCTGAACTAGAAGAGACTAATTTGGATTTTCTAATCCTGAGCAAGAGAAGATGTACTTACGCCGTTCCATTTATGAGCCCAAAGGAGAACTTTTCCTCCTTGTCTTCTGAGTACACATCATAACAACCTGAGATTTCCTCCTTGAAATCATCATGGACCACACAGGAATTGTTCTTCACCTTCAATTGCCGCATGCGCGGGACACCCAGCAGCAGGTTCTCATAATAGATGTATGACTGGGTGCTGTGGGCTGCCAGGGACTCGTTGTTGTACCACTTCGTCCAGTAAAGGTTATCCAGAAGGGGGCCTTGTGCATACTGCAAGAGGGAGAGGAGAACAACTTCATAGCCCACACATCAGAGGAATTTTCTTAGCCTGAGCTTGAGATAGTGAGACTTGACTCATCCCTCTCCACCTCCCAAGACAGAAAGTAGTGGAAGTTTGTGCTGGATGTATGCTAAGGAGGGGGAGGAGGGAAGAGCCTATAATATGGCTGCTGCACCTTGTTGGACTAATGAAGAGACAAGAGCCCTTACAAGCCTATTTGTCACTTGCACTTCAGTGAGCACACATCTCAATGTACTGCTTTGGCATGAGGTGTGAATTATCAAAAGGGCATGTGTCAGTGCCCTGGAAACAGTGTGGGTAAGACAATAGTGACATAGTTCTCTGTACTTCTTTAATGCAACAGAAAAAGGCAAAGATAAGTGACAATTTCTGGCTGACTGTCAGAGATAAGTGGTTGCAATATCTCAACAGCATTCACTGTTGCTCGTACTATTCCTTCAACAGTTCTTTGACAGAAATGTGTTAGACCCCAGACGTCTTTTCACCTCTTTATTCTCTTTGATTGAAGTCAGTGCAAGTTTTAATCCATCTTTTTCATAAGGAATCTATAAATCAGACCGGCTGAGGCATGAACTACAGGCAGGTTAACTATGTTGTTCCCACCATTGCCGATGGAAACAGACATAGGCCTGTTATTAAGACACCAGATTGAAGACAAATTTGTACTCACCACCCAGAAATCGGCCATGCTGCCAATAGACTGGAAGGAGACACGGCCATCCGAAGAGGTCTGCAGGAAGAGCTCAGACATCACTTTGGTGTAGTAATAGGCATTGGAACTTGTCATTCCATATGTCACTGTTAGAGAAGGACAAGAGGAGGGTTTTCCCTTATACCTCTATATTGGAGCCTGATGTAAATATATCTATATATTCACTTTCCGTGTAATATATACCATCAAAGGTAAGCTGTGCAAGGCACAAAAGAAGAAATCTTGGGAACTCTAATCATATTACTTTATGTTTTCTTAGGGATTTATGAACTTATCTGTTGCATGTTCCAGAATTTAAACTGTCAGATTGACAGACTATAAGAGTTTAGAAGCAAGAGAGGATCACTGGATGGTGCAACTCAACATCCTGGGTAATGATTTTTGTCCTCTGACAAAATTTCTAGGAGAAATTTTCTTTTTCAGAGCAAAATCCATGATCTTTATTTTGAATTTCTTATGTGAATCCATGAAGGTATAGAGACCACCCCATTTTCCCAAGTGAAAAGCTCTAGGTAAGTTCTCATCTACCAAGAAACCTCAAACAAGAACAGACTCTAACTTCCACAAGTATGTTGTTTCAACTCCTCAGTGCTCCTTCCTTCAGAAAAACATCCATCATGTAAGAATATGTCCTACTCTTATAAGCACACCACAGAAATAAAGCAGCTGACGTTCAAGACCCTCACCACCACCACCACTTCTGGATGAGTCAATGTGAGACCAGACATATGTCTGTGTGTGTCTCTTGGTTCTTTAGGAAGTGACTGAAAAACTGTCTCCCTGGGCAACTGTGACAATAACTTTTGTGGGTATTGTCTGTCTATCACTCCTGCCATAGGATCCATGAAATATAACCCTCTTCACTGTCCCATTCTACAGGTGCTCATTTGTGATAATGAATGAACCTTCCCCCCAGAGCAAACAGCCATTGTTCTACCTACACAAAGTCCATTAGCATTCAGTACAGGGACGCATTAAATCCACCCAAGAGCAACAGTGTGAGCTGCCATCTGCTTTATCACCTCAGCCACCCCTCCAGTCTCAGAGAGGAAAAATCTCTATGAACTTTGAGTCTTTGATCCCAGGAAGTTTCTAGAGCTGCCCTCTGGGTCTTGAATGTTTGCTGTGAAACTAAGAAAAGACGCTGGACCCAGATTCTCCCAGGACTGTGGAGTCAATGGCTAGAACTGATAATGTGGATCAGGAAATACTGCTTAAACCTAACCAATATGAATTAGGTCTAGAGCAATAGTCAGTTATTTTACTTCTGTGTGCAGCAGCTATTCTGTAGGTTAATGACACACCAGCTTGATGCAGTGAGTGCTTGTACAATAAATTTAACACCTACAGCAAAGTGATGAAGTCTAATAATAAAACCTCACATTATTCACCTCGTGCTGCACACAGGAAAGACACCTGTGAGATACGACAGCTACTTACGTAGACAGATGTCCATCAAGAACACAGTATAGACCAGCAGTTCTCGCAGTGTGGTCTTCACATAAAGCTCTCTGTTTTCAGCTGTGTTCTCTGTCAGTGTAGTGCCCCACAGACCTGTTGGGTGTAAAGAAGAAATTGGAGAGGTTTGATGACCATTTTCAAAGTCCATGTGAGAAGCTGAACTCCTGTTCCCAAAGAACACTGTTGGGAGTTGGGTTTTTGTCACTTTTCAAGGCAAAACCACTTTTCATTTCAAAACTTAAGAGCTGTAAAAATGTGTTAACCTCTAAAAAGAACTATTCCAGCATGAAAAAAAGGTTGGGGGCTGACAAACTGAAATATATTGGCTATTTTTATTTTGCTATGTCCCTCTCCAGTTTTCTGTTTGAGTTCATTATGGGCTGATCTTTTCCTGCCTGTTTTACAGCTTACTCTTTGCAGAAATTCAGTCTTTGTCAGAAATATTCTTGGAACCATAAAATTTCATCTCAGTCACCAATGTGCCAACAGCTGACCTTCTGATAGGACTTTTACAGCAGAACTACATCTAATGTCAGCTTTACAGCTATTAGTCTCTTTAGCATATATTGAATCATCAGGCCCCAAATATTTGTCCCTTGCTTAACTAAAAACTCTCGCAGATTTCTTGTAGGTCATAAGACTCAAATAGTCCAACTCAATATTTTCAGCATAAAATTTAGAGCCAAATTATCTGCAGGATGTCTGTCAATGGAACTCTGCTGACTCCAATAGAGTTCTGCCAGTCACACCAGCTAGTGGTCTGATTTCTTCACACAGTCAAAGCAACTCATTAAACATCACCAGGGTTGATCAAAAAGGGAGAAATGCTTCCTTTAAAAGGAACCTTGATAGCCTGGGTTTGATGAACCGCCTGATACTATTAGTGCATTTGTTTGTTCTTTTCGTAATGGGTTTCTGTTGTGATTTCTGAAATGCTCCTGAAGTTAAAAGGCAAAAGAACTTCCACTTAAAAGCCTAGTGATGGAAGCCATGTCAATAATACCCATAGTTTTGCTGATTTTTGCATCTCCTAGAGAGCTCAGCCCTTATGCCCATTACCGGTAGTATGGAAGAGTCATCTTCCTGCAAGCCAGGATCAAAGATGATGAAAGGTCATGTGTTTGAAGTCATCCCTGGCAGAGGACAAAGCACTTCTTTCTTTGGAAGTGATCTTTGTATATATCTTTGGAAAATGATATAGCAGTCCATGCACATATACATACACCTATCCTTTCAATAGCTCTTTGGCATCTCAACAGATTATACAGCTTTTTGCATCTTCAGCTATTGCAGCATACGCCCTTACTCCGGCAGCTTGTTCTGGACATGCCAGACCAGCAAAAAAAAACAAGATCCTGGAGAAGATCATCTCATGTGCTCTACAGGAATCTTCACAAGGGAATAAAACAGGGGAAACAACCCACCCATCTGTTCAGGTCACATTTAAATTACCCCCTTCATGTCTAGATGACTGCAACACAGTCTTTGAACAGATTTTATTTGCTTTTTTCATGAGGCAGGGATCCCATACTATCCTCATGTTGGAAATAGAGGCACAGGCTTTCTTTGCTTTGGGAGTAGAAGTGTACTCGGGAACACCTAAATTCAGGGACACTTAAATATCCTTGAAAACTTGGTTCAGAGACTTACCTAAAGTTATAGCTGGAGGACCAGAGGGACTCTTCATCGGGGACTGTAGTGATAGGACAAGAGCCAATGGGTTTAAACTTAAATAGGGTAAATTCAGGTTAGATATGGGGAAGAAGTTCTTTACTGTGAGAGTGGTGAGGCACTGAACAGGTTGTCCAAAGAAGTGGTGAATGCTCCATCCCTGACATTGTTCTAGGCCAGGCTGGACAGAGCCTTGAGTGACATGGTCTAGTGTGAGGTGTCCCTGGTGGCAGGACACGCAGCTGAAACAGTTGTAGAAAAAGGATATGCTGCCATGTCCTGACAGGTATTTTTATTTGCATGCTCCACTTTCAACCCTTGCATGTCACAAATATTATATATTTTGATGTTACAGATTTTTTTTTTCCATTTTAAGACTCAGACAATGGCTAGAAGAAAGGATATCAGAATAAAACAAGTAAATGGCACACATCCTCTGAGCAATCTGTAATTACCTACCACCTCCACACAGCACTGCTTCTCAGTCAGGAGAAACCTCTGAAGGCTCAGCTGTGGTTTGTATAAGAATTAAGTGTTAGATGTAATGACAATGACAAGTAAGAAAGAATTGATCATAGAGGGTATGTGAAATTCAGGACCAAGTTATACTGCTATTCTCTCACATGTACTGTTACAGCTCTGAGAAAGGTTCTTGCCTTCCAAGTCAGGAAGAAAAGACACACTGGCAAGAAAATAATAATTTCCGCAAGAAGTACACCTTCTTGCTTTGTCTTCCCTGCTTCTAAGAAACTGTTCAACAAATGCTCTTGCCCAGGGCTGTATCCTTCCAGAAGACCTGATTTTCTCCCAGGTTTTTAATTGCCTCTTAATAAGCTTTCAGAATATTTCATTCCCCTTTGTGTTTTAAGATGGAAAATAACACCTCTTTCTATCAGCTTTCTTTCAAGCAAAGTCTTCTTTGACACAAAGCTGCTATCCTCTGCATTTCAGCTTTGACATGGCTAGATTTTCTCTGGTGGATATTTACATCATTTCTGAAGTTACTGTAACACAGGGGCCAGTACCACTCCATTTAGAAAATGTACATAGAGGCAGAATAGTTTCATCAGAGTGATGGCTCCTGTGGATTCAGGACACCTAAGATCTGTCTAAAGCTCTGCTAACAGATTCACTGCATGAACCTGAGCACATCACAAAGTCTCTGCATCTTCTGCCTTGTACTAAATATAACAGGACAGATCCTGGAGCTACAGCAAGGCACATGGAATGAGGATGATCCTTCCCAGACAGCCAAAGATGATCTCTAGAATAATACTAGTCTATGTTGAGCAGATTCCTGGGCCACACAGGGTTTCTACCTTCATCCCCACACTCACACACGCACCCCACTAAAGCATCACTCTTCCCAAGGACTAGTAAAGCCTTTCTAGTGAGAAGTCAGATCTTTACCTCGGATGCCTCTGAAGATGTACAGGCAGCACCTGAGGAAAGGACTTGCATTGCCATCCACAGCTTTACTCTGCTCTTCCTGGTAGGGCAGTGGATCCCCCACCTCTTCAGAGTTTTCATAGGGATTCTCCAGGATGGAGTTGGGGTTGTAGATGGCTCGAATTTTCAAGGAGGCAGAGGGAGAGCCATTGTAAACAGGGTTGTCCCAGGCTTTCTTCTCCACTGCCTCCAGTTCATACTCCTCCGAGGCTCTGAAGTGGCTCCCAGCTCTGCTGTTTCGGTGAGATAAGCTCATGACTAGCCACTGCCAGCAGAAGTACGTTTGAACTGGAACAGTGAAGACTGCCTGCCCAGGCTGGAGTTGTAAGCTAACAGTGAGAGAATCAGTCAATGCCAAACAGCTTGTCTGCCCTAGCAGCCAGAAGCTGGCACACCAACAGCTTCCCATAGATAGCACACATCCCCTCTCTCTTTTATACTATCTCAGCAGGTAACACCTATCAGAGGGGTGGCACTACCCATTGTTAGGAACCACAGTCAGCCCTATTATCACAGCAGTCCTGGGAACACTGGCACATCCTGAAGGCTTTCTCTGTTTCCCAGTAGAGATAACAGCCCCAGATGCTGCCATGAGAAGAGAAGGGTGCTAGAAGACGACCCCTGATTTGGGGGGTTGTAGGCTGGGATTTAATCTGGTCCCTCAGGCAGCCCTGATGAGCCCCAGGTGAAGCTCAGGCAGGCACTGCCGGATGGGGAGCCTTTGCTCCAGGGGTCAGAGGAGTCCTGAGGTTTCATTAGGCACCAAAGAGGAAGCAGAAACACTCCCTGGGAGCTGCGGCAACACAGAGCTGTACAGGCACAGCACCAGGCAGCACCAGCTGTGTGCCCTGGGCAGGCACCAGCCCTTGTCAGGCTCCTATGCCAAGATCACAGGTACTTTAGGTAGAAGCCGGGATTTGGCCCAAAACATGATCCTGGTCAGCGTTTCTGCAGCATTCTCTTCTGTGTCTCACAGTTAAAGTGGGAGTAAAAAATGGGAGTAAACTTCTCACCCTCATTTTTGAAACTCATTGTGGTCTTTTGCAGAAACTGTGTGCACCCTGCAGTGCCTGCTGGCCCTAAGGAAAGCCCAAGGAAAAACCAGCATTAAACCAGGCAAAACTGGAAATAATAACAGCAAGGGGCTGCCAGCGTTCACCCACTGGCCAGCAGCAGCAAGTAGTCCCAGGCACTGCAGGTGCTGGAGGATGAGGTGATGGCTTAACCCTGGGATGACAGGCTTCTGTCTTGGTGATGAGATAAAAAGCTAATGTATAGTCTGAGCATGGTCCTCCCTTGAGTGTGAGCACATAACTTGGGAGAAGGTACTCCAGAGGGTACCAATGGTAGCTGTTTTCTGACATTACCCAGGGTAGCAGCAGGACCACAGGGCTCAAAGTTACAAACAAGGCTGTTTTCTCTGGACTATAATGTTTGTACAGGTGATGTTGCCAGGCCACCTGGGAGATGCAGAGATGTCCCCTACCTGATGATGGCACTGTTTGAACAACAGTGAGGCAAGACCTTGTTTGTCACAGGGTACTAAGAGGGAAGCAGCTGGTCACTGGAGGTCTGGGCTGAATCCTCGGGCTGAATTTGGTGTCATTGCAGCCTGCTGTTTTATTGCTCCCTAGTGAAATGAGAGCAGTGGAATGCTTTCAATGGGGTGATTGAATGGAAAGCATTTGCAGAGCTCTCAAGCAGCTGGACTACTGAGGGATGAGACCTCAGTGAAGGGCCAAATGCCAGGGCCAGGCATCAAAGCACACCTTTAGGACCATACAGCAGATACCCCTGCTCATGTACAGGCAGCATGGCTTACAGTGCAGAGCTACTGCTTTGTAGGAGCCTGTGGCACAGCACCACTTCCATTAACATCACATCCTTCAGGGCCCAGGTACATTGCAGGTGTGCCTTCTGGCTGGCTGGGGCACAAAGCAGGTGGTGAGAGGGGGGTCCTTAACCTTTGTTGAAAAACTGAGTCACCCTCCTAGCCCAGCAGACAGATTGTGTCTGTCACCTGATTCTAAACAGCCTAACACCAGGCAGAACAAAGAGCATCCTATAATTAAGGAAACACGCTGTGCTCTGCAGGCAGGCTGGTGTGACTCACTAGTTTATGCAGGTCTGTAAAGGCCCTTTGCCCCCTGTAAACTTGAGCTGTACCGTTAGTGCACACTTCAGTTTTGGAGGGGAACCTAGGTGGGTCTGTCTGGCTTGCAAAATGGTGCCAGCATTTCTTTGCTAGAGGGCAGGATATGATTTCACGCAGGAAACTGCTTCATTTTAAGCTAGATAGCACAGGAAGATATGTCAGCTTAGGAAGAATACAACCCAGACTTTAGCACATCACAAATCACCATGCTATGTGTTGCCCTCTCTGGTGTTTGATGTAAGACCCTGCAGAGCACCAGTATTTGCTAGCTAAGGAGCGACACATTTCTGATAGCACCTTTCAGCACTTACCGCACATCTTTATTCCTCCCAGTGCCTTGGGCCTTATTTGCTTTTCAGTCTTATAAAAACCAGCCAACAGGATTTCTATTCTCCTTTCTTTCTTCCCCTTCTTCGCTGAGGTCCATTTCACAGTAGGTCTAAAAGAATCCTTTCAGAGGTACCCAGGAAAGACTGTTTCTAAAACCAGAAACCACTATCACAGTGGAATTCAGCATGTTAAGACAAAGGAGCACAGCCCCATAGGTTTTACTGTCAATAAATTCCTTAAATTACAGCGTGGGTCAGGGTAGTTCCTGCAATGACCACTCGCCCACTGCACAGAATGGTTCCCCAAGCAGAAGGGCCGTCATCAGAACTGCTCAAACCCAGTTACAGGCAAACAACAACAACAAAATCATGTGCATTCACTACATTTATGTAGAGGGGTTTGCTGCTCCTTAAAAACAAGAGCCAGTTCTGATACTCCAAGGAGAGCCTGGAAATTTGTCCTGGGGCAGAAGCAAGGGCCAGGAAACAGCACAGTAAGTGTTCTGCTGTATAAAAAGCCACTGTGAAGAAGAAACAATTTGTTCATTGTGACTGCAGGGATGGAGATTTAACTCAGACACTGGAGAAGCCATTGAGGAGGTGAGAGGAAGAAAGCCATGGAAGAGTTCCCCTGTCAGGTGGCTTGCACTCACCTGTGAATGAAACTGTACTTCCACACTGGAAGCAATCATGATTTTTTAAACCTTCATATGATTCTTTTCCTATGTGAGGTTTTTTTCACAAAAAATTTCCCTCATGCGAGGCTTTTCCCACACAGTTTTTTTCCACATGAGCTTTTCCCCACACAGGTTTTTTTTCCACATGAGTTTTTATTTCCACAGAAGTTTTTTCAAAGAGAGTTTTTCCCACATGAGTTTCTCTCCACGTGAGACTTTTTTCCATGTGAATTTTTTCCAGGTATTTTTTTTTTCCATGCAAGTTTTATCCACGTGAATTTTTTCCACACCATTTTTTTCCCCACCTTTGTATTTTCCGCATGAGTTTTTCAAAGAAAGTTTTTTCCCATGCAAGTTTTTTTTCCCACACACATCTTTTTTCACCTGAGTCTTTTTTCCCCATACAAGTTTTTCCTATGGGAGTGTTTTTCCCATGTGAAAATCCAGTCTTTAATGTATGGAGAAGAAAGCACCAAAGACTTCATAAATCTCCCAAAACAACAGTACCAAACACCAAATTAGAACGAAAAAGCATTTCACCACTACCCGTTACTGGAGGACTGGGACTGAAGTGTCCACTCCATAATATAACCAGCTTCTATGTGGATTTTGAACAGTCTTTTCATTTTTCTTCGAGGGGTTTCATAAACATCACAGAGGTTTAATGTTTCCCAGATATCTCATGCTGGAGAAACCTTGTACAACACCATTATAGCACTACACACTATGCTATAGTCACTCTTTTTTGCAACTGAAATGAAAGAAGACACAGCCATAGATGAATAAATTCAACACCCAAGTTCCCATTTTCTTATTTATGGTGCTATGTTTCTTCTCTTGGCTATAATCCATTTTCAGTAGTTTCCCACTTCCCAGCAACTTGACCTGAGTTAGTGCTGGGGATTGTGTTAAGGTGAGAGGGTGGGGAAAGTGGTGGTGGCAGTGCTAATTAACCATTAAACATCAGAAGAAAAATGAGACTTCCAAGCAGAGTACCTTGGTGCTGAGTTAGCTGTTTATGCTGCATTTTGAAACTTTTCACAGCACCATGTATTAACATAGATGTGTTTTCATCATTTTTCATTTAAGCCAAGTCTTCTCTGGCTATCTCCACCTTTGCATCAAAAAAGTGAATTTTCTGTGCACCCAAACTAGTTGACACCATTCTTATTCTAAGAATGTGCAGAGGCTAAGGTATCAAACCGTCTCCTGAGAGACTCATTGAGGAACCAGCACAAAGGTGAGAGCTGCTATCTGCAGCCCAAGGTGTAGGAACTGGGTTGGTAAGCACCTCTGTGTTTCTCTAACCCATCAAGATAAATCTGTCTGAATAGGAAAAGGTATAGAGGGAGCAAAGTGCATCTTAGTAAAGCGCAGATTGAAATTGAGCAACAGAAACATTACTGTGTTGTACAACTTACCAATACGTTTCCCTAAACATTTGCACATATTTCCTAACACATTGGAGAGGTCTCTTGCATTCATGTACCTGTGCAATGGCCCTCAATGCAGTTTTCACTGGCTGCTTGCAAACTCTCAGGGAATGGCAGGTGCAACTCTGGCAGAGCAGGAAGAAATGAGCATAGGGAAAAGTTACAAGGTCCTTTACAAGATAGTGGTCATTTTTCTGTCTCAGAATATAGTCATTAAATATGCTTGACCTGTTACTATGATTCTGATGATGAACAGCCTTTACTAGCACTCTTCAGGGTATTGTTTTCTTAAACCTCCATGCAATACACGTAGCTGTGCATGTGTGTGTGCACGTTACCACATGCACCGACTACAGAATTTTCTGTTGAGTTACACATCAGCTGAAAAGCATTAAAGCCCGCACTTCTAATCATGTGGAGACAGTGTTCTCACGGGAGAATGCATAATTAGTACATAAACTCTGAATAATCCTGAAAGATACAGCAAGGCCATGAGAGGCCGGAGGAAGCCTAAGCAAACAAGATAAGAAGCTGGAATTCACTGAGCTAATGAGAACTGTGGACTGTTGGCAAGCTTTCGAGGTCAAGTTCTCACACCTGTGCTTAACCAATTATTTGTTAGTCACTAAGGGTCTTCAAGACATGTATCCAATCATAATATGCCAAATCACTGTAAGTGCATGTAAGAAATAGTATATAAGGAGTTAAGGCTTTGTATTAATTTGGCAATTGCTTGATCACATTGATCGTCTCTACATTGTCCGTGACTCCCACGTCAACAAGTGGCACCCAAACAGGGACCCTCCGATCAGTAACTTGATGAAGACGAGTTTGAAGGTCTGACGAAAAGGAGGGGGCAGAGAGCTGGCGGAAATTCAGTGCTGCCCTGGCGCTGGGAAGTCAGACGTCTGAAAAACTTCAGGAATCTCACCCTGATCAGGTGAGCGGCCGGGGAGGAGATGGAGCACTTGCTATCCAAAGAGGAACAGGCGGTGGTGAAGCTCCTCCAACACATTCTCTCTAAGAGAGGACTGCAGTATGATAGTGCTGCCTTACAGAGGCTGTTAAAGTGATCCCATGATCGCGAGGTTAGTAAAGGGACCAAAGGTGCGCAGAAACACTCTACACTTTGGAGATTGGTGTTTGAGACTTCGAAAGAGATGAAATTGGAAAGGGCGGCGGTAGCTTCTGTATTTGCCGCCACAGCTCCAGAAGGGGCTGTCTCCCCTAACCCCCATCATAGTGCTGCGGCTATGACTTTTGCACCTCCTGTGGTACCTGGAACAGTGCTGAAAAGATCAACGCCCCGAGCCGATGAAAGCAAGAGCCAGGTCCGCAGATGGCCACATACCGAACGAGACACCTGACAAGAAGGCATAGCTGCAAACAACAGAGACCCTGAGTTCGACCCAGGATCAGACTCCGAGTCCCCTGAATCCCAGCCAGATTTACATCCTCTGCTTCCAGACTCTGACTCTTTGTCTCCTGTGTCGGTCTTCTGAGCTCATCAGCAACTACTCACTGGCCTTGGAGACGCTCAGCTGCAACAATTGATGAAAAAGGTTGAAGCCCTCGAGACTCGGATTGACACATCTCTATCGGTGCCATCACCTTATCCTCTGCAAAACCCCTTCCTTAAAGAAGGCAAACGGGGGGGGGGTGGGGGGTGGGAGAGGTATTGGGGGGCACAAATCCTGCACACCGCTGGCACGGGTTAATCAAAGATATGATTATTACAGGTGAATTTTTTGCAATGGGCCTCTCTGCATATCCTGTGTTTACTACACAGCAGGGGGTTAAAGAGTGGGAAGCTTTTGATCTCAAAACAGTTAAGGAGGCCTGACAAGCAGTGACCACATACGGGTTAAAATCCTCTTATACTCAAGCTGTATATGTTATGGGTTTTTTTGCTATTGACAGGAGACTTTAATGACTCCCCTGCTATAATACATGGTCAGGCATTAGGTTCAGGTTATATGACTAAAACTCTGGGTATTCTGGTCCAGTACAAGGATTTGGAAACCGGCATTTGGAAAGGTCCTGTGGAAGTAAAACTAACTGGTTGAGGTTATATGTGTGTAATTACAGATTCTGGTCTGTGGTGGGTGCCAGCTCGATGGGTGAAACCCTGGAAAGAGTCAGCACCGCCCCAGGACACCCCCCTTGTCAGTGATTGAATGAATTGAAATTTGAGCTCAGGACATCCGTTTTATGGATGTTTTCAGTCCTTCTTAAAGTGAAGGGAGCGACCTTTTTTATGTTAAAAAAAAAAACAAAAAACACCCCCACACCCCCACACCCCCCCCCCACACCCCCCCCACACCCCCCCCCGAACCTCCAGGGAAGTGAGACCAGTGCAGGATACAGACATATTGTGTGTGTTTCCGGTGGTGGGAAGGTCTCTCATCTGCTCTTATCAGGGGTATTGGGCAGACTGTGACGGACCGGACTTGGGACCCCATATACAACTCATTTGATTCAGTTTCTCTGCGATACTCATGTACTAGAAGTTGGTAAATATAAGTATGTCCATGTTTCTATCGACCTTTGGAGACCTTTATAGATATTGCTGGGCACTTCTTCCAACATAGGCTGGCTACCTGTGTCGGAATGAGTGTGCATTTTGGTCAGTATAAAAGCCCAAGCCTCATACGATGTGGGGGAGGCAGAGCCTCTGTGGGGACGCCCGCTAAGGTTGAGCCTGCCACCTCGCACTGCAATGATGCTTCTTGGAGCTGGTTTCCTGTTAGTCTCCACAGGGTCCTTGTGCCACGTTCTGTACGGGGGACTGTAGTGGGAGTAATGATGTCTGGATTTTGTGCTTCAAATATTGTAGTTGTGTGGAGTGTGCTTGTGGGATCCCATATGTGTGTGTGTGTGTGTGTGTGTGTGTGTGTTGAGGGCAGACGGTGTTCTGTGTATTTTTTGTTGTTGGGTTCACGTAAAAGTTTTTAACCGGTACAGTTTAACATTTCGGGCAAGAAAGGGTTAATGCAAAAGTGCGGTTGCCAGCAGGTATTTATGGTTGCTGCTGAAGCAGGCAGGCAGCTGTAGCTGCTGCCGAGCAGGCAGGTGTTTGTAGCCATGCAAAGCAGAGTGAGCGACTTTCGGGAAAAAAACAAAACAAAGAAAAACCCTGACCTCCGATTCAGCTCCCGGTGCTCCACCGGCGGAATGGCCAGGATGGACGCCAGAGCCGAGGAGTGAAGGAAAAAAAAAACCAAACCAACAAAACAAACAAACAAACAAAAAACCAAAACCCAACCTCTCAATCTATTGAGGTATTGAGGCAGTTTGTAGAGACACCACAGACAAAGCCTAAAGAGCACCTGCAACACAGTGGGTGCATGGTACGAGCCTTGCTTAGTATGTTTAAGGTAAGCTGGGGGTGAATCCAAGACTTGCAGAAACAGATAGATCGGTTGAAATAAGAACTGCTAACTGAAAAAGAGAGAGGGGTAGTGCAACCACAAGCTTTATGAGCCGTCACCTAAGCAGCATCAGGGTGGCAGAAAAAAAAAAATAAAAATAAAAAAAAAGAGGCAGTGATGCAGCAAACTCCTTGACTGTTAACAATGCGCAGTTTAACCTGTCTGCTTCTCAAGAACTGATAACCTGGAGGAGGGGCTATATTTGTGTCCTCCTGCCTACAGTTCCATGGCGACTGCCTGCAAAGTTTGTCAAGCCTTGCCATGAGCTGGACAGACGAATGGAGGAATCTGATGCCTCAGCTACAGGAGCTGACCATGAATACCCCAAGCAGAATGAGATAGAGGAAAATGAATGATTGCAAAACATCACTTGGGGGCAACTGAAAAGTAACATCCTCAATATGTGTGCTTGTAAAGTAGCTGTTATTAGAGGCTGTGATTTTGTGTATAAAACCACTAGTATTTACTAGCCAGTTGCTAATGAGGAACTACACCTTGTATAGATTTGTTACTTGTAAAAGAGATGTTAGAGTATGGAAATTTGCAGTAGCTGCTAGAAAATGCTAAGGCAAAAGCTAGAAAGATTTTAATACACTGGTAGTGTTATAAAGCAGGTGATGGAACAAATTAAGAGGGTGGGAGAATTCCACTGGTAAGAAATTTCTTTGTCTAGTCCCTCGCTGCCATCAGCATCTTCAACATGCTGCTCCACCCTGTAATAGCTACTCTGCTAATGTAAATTTGTGTGTGCCTTGCCGTAGTAGCGACTTGGTACTGGATGAAGCAGGTGAAACTCTGCATTGACAACAAGGTGCAAGGACTGAGGCTGACCAAATGCCTGCTACCACAATCAAGGGCAAGACTGGGTTGGCCTCTGTGTTTGCCACCAAGAAGAACCTTTAGCTCCGCTGTTGGCTGCAACCCAGCAGGCGTGGAGCGGTGGGGACACATGCCATGCCAGACCTTGATGTGAAGGATGGCCTCCCCTGTTACCAGAGAGCTATGCAGCAGAAAAAAGGGGCAGGCCCAGCAGCCTGTAGTTGGCATATGTTGGAGATATGATCTAGCCCAAATCCCCTGCTCAAGTAGGGTCATCCAAAACATATATAAAACAAAAAGGGGGAGATGCGGAGGCAGTGTTCTCACAGGAGAACGCATAATTAGTACATAAACTCTGAATAATCCTGAAAGATACAGCAAGGCCATGAGAGGCCCGAAGAAGCTTAAGCAAGCAAGATAAGAAGAAGCTGGAATTCACTGAGATAATGAGAACTGTGGACTGTTGGCAAGATTTCGAGGTCAAGTTCTCACACCTGTGCTTAACCAATTATATGTTAGTCACTAAGGGTCTTCAAGACATGTATCCAATCATAATATACCAAATCACTGTAAGTGCATGTAAGAAATAGTATATAAGGAGTTAAGGCTTTGTAATAAATTTGGCAATCGCTTGATCACATTGATCGTCTCTGCGTTGTCTGTGACTCCCGCGTCAACACAATCACTGTGCCCTCTCCAAACTTGAGGCTTTGCAGGCATCTTTCCTCCTAGTTTCACTCAGGATGTTCAGCATGGCAGTCTCAGTTTGCTGAGTCAAATGGGAGTTTCCATCAGCTTTGTTAACAGAAGCAAGCAAATGGTAAAGAGCATCAGTACATCCAGATTCCTTATAGAAAGATTCATATAGTGGAGACTAGTAAAAGAAGGTCTCTGTTGTGAAGTTGTTCCCCTCCTCCCGAACTTGTGTTTCTGCTGGTGTTCCCACCTTCAGATGCACCAGCACTTTTTTAAGCATTTGGTCTCTGAAGCATGGGTAAGGGCTATACTCTTTTCAGTTTATTCACAGTAAATCTTGCATTGAAATATTGTGTGGTTTCATTAGCTATTATCTTCAGTGATTTTCATCTACTCCCCAGTTATATGCTTATAAGTTTAGTAAAGCTCTTAAGCTCGCTACTGTGACCGCCTAGGTTTGCTGGGTGAAATTCCCCAGGAATTTCATAGCACATTGGCTACAACCTGGCACAGGTCTGCCCTGTTTAGGAAAGATCACTGGGAGCATCATTAACCTTTTCTGACTTTCTGGATGAGTCCCATGAGGATGGTGTTCAGTTAGAAATCTGGGTGCAGCCAACCTCAGACACTTGCCCCCGTGACCAGAATACAGTTCAGCAGCTGAGATCTGTGGGATGCTTCAAGAGCTGCAGTCCTACACTTCCAGTTTTTGGTGGATTTTGGCAGCCCTGCAGGAGTCAATGGACCAGTTTCGTCTCTCGACTTCTCCCTTTTCCTCCATAAGAGAAGAACACAAATGTGATATCCTCCAGGACCATCTGAGCTGTGCGCACTGTGGCTGTACAGGGCCGCGCTGAGCAGGTAAGCCCTTGGGCAGGACAAGGGCAGACTAGGGGCGGAGCTCACGCGAGGCTGCAGCGGCACCGCGCCAGCCCGGGGAGCCGGTGCTCGCTCTGGAGGCGGGGTGCGCTTCTCGGGCTCACACCCTCACCGCGCTCCCCGCCCCGGCACCCCCAGGGTGCCTCCGGGCCCCGGCCACCGGGTGGCAGCCGCGCTCCGTCCTCCCGGGGCCGCGGTCGCCGATGGCGGACGGCAGAGCCCCAGAACCTCTAGCCGAGCGGCCCGGCTGCAGAGCACCCGCCTGTGAACCGTGGGGCAGGGGGCTGCTCTTACTCTTTCGTGTGCTCTTTTCGTCGCCCCAAGCGGGTAACGCCGTTTTCCCACCGCCACCGTCTCTTCGGGTGGTCCTTTTGCAGGAGCAGAGATGTCCCAGACCTCAGCACACACACAGCAAAGCCTTTGTGTGAGGACAAACCCATACTGCTGTCCCAGGGCCACACAGTAACATGGCTTTAGGGCTGCTGCCTTGCCCTCAAGGCTACCCCACTCCCGGGCAGGTTATGGCACACCATCTCATCCACTGGCTTCCACAGATGCCTGTCCATGTCAGACCAGAGGTCTGGCTGGATCACCATCCCAGCAGGCTGAGCATGATTTGTGAGCTAATGTTAGGACTGATCCTGCAACATAACCCCATTCCCTCTTGTTCAGTGCAGAGAGGAAGCAGATTACCATCTCCTTGGAACCTTGTCCTTCCAACCTTGTCCTTGCCTCCCGTCATTTCTTCTGTGGCTGCCACCAACCAGCATCTTCAGTCTGAGCACACACCTTGCATTCCTTCCTACTTTTCTCACTCCCTTATGAATTATCCATAAATTTGCTCGCTCATCAAGGGCATGGTTCCCCCTGCTCAACACCTTTCTCCAGCTGGTGCCTTCCTGGTGTTGGAGCGACTTCAAATAGTGGCTTTTGTTACTCCTCGTGCCACGACATGAGCTTTGTTAGCTTATTTAGCAACCCCCTCACACTGCTGACTTGGGTTTGGCTGCAGCTGTGCAAGGCCTTCTGGGCCAGGCAGTACAGGACAGCTGCCTGGGCACTCACTGCCCCAACCCCTTTGTAGGACTGGTTGTTCCTGCCCTCATGGCCCTCTCCTCAGTTGACTCCCACTGCCTGGGACTGCATCCCCCAACAGCTATGAGCACTGGGAATCCCAGTCCCAGCAGCACTCATACCCCATACCAGACTGCTGGTGTCCTTTGCCAAACTCAGTCAATTACTGCTTACTCTGCCACCCTGGTTAATAAAGACAGTATGGGCAGAGCCAGCACAGCCCCAACAAGACCGATCCTGTCACTGCTGCGACAGAGCAGCAGAGGCACCTGCCAAGCATGTGACAGGCAGAAAATCTCCAGTGCAGAGCACTCAGCTATCAAGCCTCCTATCAATCAGTTTGGGGTGAAGGGAGTGCAATTTATCCCACCATTTTCTGGCAGGGTGCTGCTCCTTGCACATCATCCGCATGCTGCAGCATGAGTGGCAGACACGTGCCATGGAGGACATGCCACCATCCCCACCTGCATCCACGTGCTGAAAGTTGCCAGGCTTTTTGCAGTTCAGTTATTGCACGTTGAGAGGGGCTGGGTGAGAGACCTTGGGAATAACACTCCCACCTCTCAGGGCCTTCTGGCAGGGGCGGACAGCACAGATATCCCATGCAGATAATTTACAGAAAGCACAAGGGGTGGGGCTGGGGGGATAAAACTGGATTAGCAGTTCAAGCTTCCATCCTCAGCACTGGTTAACTGTCATGTAACTCATTTCTGGCCAGGGGAACTCATCCTGCCTGTTCCTGTCATGCCTGGAGCAAACTTTAGCAATGAGATATGCTGAGATGAGGGACCTTCAGAGTAAAACCTCAAGTATCTCTGACAGTTGCTGAAGGAGTATCCCTCTCCACCCCACCACCCTCACCCCCCCAGGTGTCAACTGCTGATATTTTGGTGTTGTTTTATCCCTAGTCCATGGCTGAGGCTCATACTAGCAGCCATATGCTGAAGAGGAAAGACCCTGTCCCCAGAGGTGAAAGAAATGGCCACAGTAGGTCCATCAGCACCAAAGGAAGATTTGGGACCCTGAACCTAGGGGCCTGACACCTCCTGAGATCCAGCCATGAGCCCAAGGGAGGAAATGCAGAACAAGGAGTCCTGACATCTTTGGAAACCAAGGCAGGACCCCCTGGGCACCAAAAAGCTGCCCTAGTCCTACTCCAGCATGTCCTGAGCTCACTCCACTGATCTTTTGGGGGATGCTGCTGGCCAAGTCCTGGATAGAGAGCACAGGGGCAGATTCCTCAGGATCTGCAAATCGTTCACCACCTTTCTACCTTTGTCTATTGGTTTTCTCCAATCAAACCACTCTTTAGATGAAGATCACTTATTTGCAGTGCAGTTATATCAACTCAACCTGCACATTCCTATGCTGCACAGTAGCTGTTTTTCTCTACTCATTCCTGACCATGTCATTCCAAATAATCCATGAAGGTCCCATTTTATAGGTAGGAAAATAAGATAAGAAAGCCTCAGGTGGCCATGTGAAAAGTCAGAAGCTGGCATCAGTTTGGGGATCAGATGGTACATGTGCTTGATATTCAGGGGTGAGCCAATCACTTGACCTAGCTCTTTAGGGATAAATGTGACTGATTGAGAAAGAGCAGGTGAAGGAGAAGTCAGGGCCCTACCAGTCACTGGCAGTGTTTTGTGTTTGCACACCAGCTAGCTGTTACCTGTGTTCCAGAACTTTCCAGACTCATTCTGCTCCAGCCTTTGGGCATGTTATCTGGGATACTGGGGTCCCTGTGGGCTGCTTTCAGCATATTACAGAACCTGTGACCAGGTGGGGACATCCTTGGTGGAATGACATTGCAGTCCCCTGTTTGAGAGGTACATTCCTGACAGGCATGCATCCCCCAGAGATGCATAGTGTGGTGTAACACATGCAATCAATGCTTTGCTGATGCAGGACAGGGGGAGTTTGTCTGGATTCTCCCTGCGTGTTATTTTACATCCAGGGAGGCTTTTCAAGTTTTAGAATTGCTAATCTTTATACATAATTCCCTTTGCAGAGTTGTTTTTCCCAAGGAACAGGAATGTAACAGCTTGTAACACCAGAGAGCCAGCAAACTATTTAAAAAGCAGAATGGCACAAGGGACAAACAAAGCAAAACCTCAGAGCTAAGGTGCTCCCAGTGCCAAGCAGAACCAGACAGTTACTCTCTGTGTCTTTCCAGTGCTACTATTTCTCCGTCTGCAGTTTGCTCTGCGTGCAGAATCATGACGTTGTGAGCACATAGAACGCTCCCCTGTTGCCCCCAGATCCTTATCTGCAAAACTTCTATCTCATGAAGTTACCCTCCCAGTGTAACTCTTCCCTTCAACTTTGTATTAGTCTAGCAATTTGCACCCCATTTATTTCAATCCATGTTTCCCATTTGTCAAGATCTTACTGGAAATCTAAGCATGGTAAGCTCCAACCCCTTTTTCCACTCTTCTTACTCTAGTACAGTCTGCAGAAGTAGGGTGCTTGATCTGTCTTCCATCACATTATCACCAGGGAAATTCAGAGTAGCTGTATTGCAGGTATGGATCCCAGAGCCATTCCAGCAAACCCTCAGACTGAAAGTGGATGCTCTTAGCCCAGTCTCCCAAAACCTCCACATCATTCTAATCTAGGTAAAATCAGGAGGGTAAGAACGGTTGTAATAATGGCATGTAACCATACCAAAAGCCATAAGATTATGCTGCTTCACCCTTACCTTACTTTCTTTTCTCAAAGACTCAGAGATAAAATTGCCTGGCATTATTATCTAGGGAAGGTTGCAGCAATTTCTGTGCCAATGTGGGCTGTTCTTGAAGTTACTACCTGAATTTCCTGCAAAACTGACCCCCCCCAAACACAGCTTGGATGGAGCAAAACCATATACCCTTCAGAAAACAATGAACACTTACTCTATGAATGAGTGAATGTGGTGGTCGATCATTTGCTACAGCTCTTCAGTGCCGTGAGAACAAGGTTTGTAAGAGACCTTTGTAGACTGACCTTCTGAATGCGAATTTTATGGTAGCACTCTCACGAGGCTTAAGAGACAAAGCAAGGACGCTTTCCAAAGGTAATCAGAAATAAATAAGAGTAGATATTGGGCTGCAGGGTCCCTTCAGTGTTATCTGCCTAGGATTCCTCTTACACTTGCGACAGATCTCCCCTCCTATTAACACTTCAAACACAAACACCAGGTTAACACTGGGCATTTTACCCATCAAAATTAATATGAACCCAGAGGTCTGCAGCTCCTTTCTTTAAGTGAGGAAGTAGTTGTGGAAAGGGTATAGTGTGTTTTCAGCTCCGTTCTTTAAAAGAGACAGGATAGACAGGTTCTTTAAAGACCTGGAAAGGCAGGAAAACCAGGCAAGCAGGTAAGGGCTTCATTACCAGCAAGGAGACCTAAAAATGTTCCTGGCCAGAAATGTAACAGATTGTAACATCTCTCTCCTTCAGGACGCTGCATGTCCTGTCCTGGGCCAGCCATACACACACTGCCACGGCCTGTCACACATCATGGTGGAGAGGCACTCTCCTCAGGTGGGAATTCTGGAGGATTTTCTGTTGTAAATGGACTCAAAGGACACAAGTACCGTCCCTATTTTATAGACAAAAATGTTGCTCACAGGATACAGCTCTTCACTGGGATAAGCAAATAGGGAAAGGAGAAAAAGCAAGCCTGGCTTCTGGAGGAATACAAAGACAGCTCTCTGCTCTAGTCCCATCGCCCAAGAGGAAGGCAAACATTCACTTTAAAGGAGGCTGAGGTATGGATGTAGGCAAAGTTGGGGGTGGCAGACACAGAGAGGTGCACCACATTTTTGAGGTTTTATTCTGTGTGCCACTGCTAAGCCTTGAGTAGGGAAGGTTGGGATGAGGGTCCAGCAAGTTTCCTCTTTGTCCTTCCTCTTTCTCTTTCCCCTTTGTCCTTCCCCTTTCTCATACCAGCAGCACACATGTATTCTCAGGGCAGCCCCAGCAGCTTCTCCCGGCAGGTATGCTTGCTTCCCCTAACAGAAGTCAATCAGAATACTCTCAGAAGGAGAAGAAAAACCTGAGATTCAGCTGGGAGCTCAGAAGGGAGAGGTCTCCCTGGTCTCTAGACCCCAGGTGATTTCTAACTTTGGGAAATCATTTTCATTCTCTTAACTGTTGGGCAGCCCCCAAATGCCCAGGCTGCTATTGCAGCAAGGAAACATATGGAAAGCAATGATGCAGAACACACACACACAAAGAGGATACACAGCAGCATGGGACACAGTGGTCTGCCCAACAGGAGCAGCAGCAAACTGACCTTGGTTGTGCCCTCGTACTTCCCTCGTCCTGCAATTTGCCCCCGTGCTCACGCTTACAGCCCCACAACATCACCTCTCTCCTCACACAGATGGAGACTCACCCTTAGATGCATCTTAGTTGCATGTAAAGCGGGTGACACCACGGAGCCCGTGACGGTGAGTCACTGCCCATGCCACCTAAACTGGATGAGATGTGCCACTAGGAGGTGGCATTTCCCCAGGTCCCTGCTCGCACGGGATGCTGGAGAGGATGGGCTCAGCCTGGAGAGAAAGGGTAGGAGGTGAGGGCTGGCGGTGTGGGAAGGAAGGCGCAGGCGGTCTGGAGGAGAAGACAGGACAGCGAGAGGACTGGAGTAAACGGCAGCCCAAAGACGGGAGGCTGCAGGACCGCAGAGGATGTCGCTGCCCAGCAAACACAGACTGCAGAGGGTGAGGAAGGGCGCTCGGCATGCCGGCTCCCTGGCACCTGGCCTGCCGTATCTGATGTGGGTAGAAAGACACTAGAGAGCACCAGTGCTAAAGAGAGGGTGGCAACACAAAGACCGTTGTGTTCCCCTGCTCCCCATCCCTTTCACCCCCTCCTCTCCCAGTTTATTTCCCCGAGTTCAAAAGATAGCCTCACAGTCCCTGAAGTGGCCAAGGGGTGGGCTGTGAGGTCATCTTTAATGAGGGCAAAAATCCACCGTCAACAATGCTGCCCATTGTATGGCCCTGTTTAGACAATACCGGCTGGGTTCTTGCTGCTGGCACCCCAAGGACTGGGAGCAAAGCCTGTTTGGGGTAACAGGAGGGGGGGAGGAGGAGCAGGGGGTCTGGCACTGAGTCAGGCAGCAAGAGACGGGGCAAAGTGCAGCGATAAGCAGCCTATCCTAGTCACCACAGTGTTATCAACCTAATTCTTGGTGCTGATAAGATTACTGCACCAGTGACAGGGAATGTAGCCATCCTGGTCACAGCCTGGAGGCATGGTCTATCACGCCCATTACCTCTGCTTTCCCTTAGACCCCGGCAATGAGACACCAGTGATTTCTGCTACCTTATCACCTCCCTCTAACCCCACATTTCCCACTCAGCAGCAGTGGGGTGGCAAAGTGAGCACCACCAGCTTCTTCCTTCAGCCCTGGCCCTTCCCCAGGCAGCTGCGGGAAAACAGCTGGGGGTTTGGCCTCTGCTGCTGTTATGGGAGCTCCCAACTTGCTAACTGAAGAGCTCAGGTAACCCATACCTAATTTAGCATTGCTTTAAGGGTGAGGATGAAGCACAGGATCTTCAGGAGTCTGAGGGATATACTGAACTCATAGAGTAGCAGGCGATGTTGTAAGGAGGGTGGGAAACATGACAGAAAGCAATGCCAATTCTTGTAAACACAAATCTCACTTTTGATAAATGCTGTGATATCACACTCCTCGAGTCGCAGTTTCTAGAGCCAGGTGACTACACAAGAGTCTCAGCTTTCCATTTCTAAAAGGAAAGACATTTGCTACCTGTCCAGCCAAGGAAGCATGTGTGAAAATGTAATGCAGGGTCACCGGGTTTCAAAAGAAAGCACAGGGGAGAAAGCAATATTAAGCAAGGGTGGTGACCCCATAAGCTGCCATCTGAAATCCTGTGACTGACAACCCTGAAACACCTGTAGTTGCCAACACCTTTCAAGCAGGCATTAACTCCGAACTCCCATAATCTGACCCAGGTCTTGTCCCAACTCATTCCGTAGCATGGGCCCACACTTCATTTCTCTGAAATGCAAAACTGTGCCCAGAAGTCAACCTGTCAAACCCAGAGGGACCATTATTAACCTCTGAAACTGCTGGCAACAATGGTGAACCACACTGGTGTTCATCTGCTCTGCAGAGACGGCTCAATGTCTTTGAAAAGCAGGTTCTTTAGAGGCAGGGGGAAGAAAGGTGGACTGGTGAAACAACAAAATGCCACCCCTGCACTTCTCCTTGGATGAAAGGCCCATGGCATGATTCTCGTATCTGTAGAAAATGCTCTAAAGCTGAAACTGCTTCATACTTCTTCAGGAAAAAAATACAAGAGATGCAGAATATAATCCTAGGAGAATTTTTGCAAACTTTTCTTTTTGGCAGAGGAGAAAGGGTAGGGATCATCTCTTTTCCCCAGTTTTCAGCTTATTCCCTCTTTATTTGAGACTCCTTTTTTTAACTTTCAGTTACGAAATAGAAGAAAAAGGGGGATACAGGGAATGCTGTTAGAGAAGTTAAACAAACATAAAACAAACCTTGCAAAGCTCTTGCCGTCAGCTTTTTTGTGTGTGATTTTTTCAACATTATTGGAGGCGGTAACTGAGGAGATGCACTAAAATTTCCATGATGTCGACACCAGATGAAATCTCCTTGCAAAACCTACTGCTAGATGGAAAAGCAACACTTCTTTTCTGTTTTTGTTTTGAGGGAAGAGTAGGAAGGAAAACAGTTTTGTGAAACATCCTTAGCTTTTATCTGCACCCTGGCACTGTGGTAGCAGAACCAGGCTTGCTAATGCACCCCAGGAGAGGAATGCACAGTTCTTTCTCACATGGGCTCTGCTCATAGATAGTGTCTTGTGATAAAGCCCACTGCAGGTTTATGCCTCTCTTTCCCCCAGTCTTGATAAAAAACAGTGAGACCCTCTGACAAAAAGTACTCTGCAAGAGCTTTTCACTAGCACAGTGCCTCATCTGGGTTATCAGTCCTGTTGGGAGGAGTTCTCAAGAAGGTGGAAACAGCCTTACATTACACCATGCATTTCTAAAGAAACCTGTGCTGAATTCATGCCCTGTGCTGCTGGTGGCATGGCTTTGCTCATCGTTGTCCTGTGATACAGCCCTGGCATTGCATCAGCTCATTTATGAAAGACTGCGACCTCAGGCAGGAGTCACCAGATGCAGAATTGAATCAGTTTCCTGAGGACGGTTGCTGAAGCCGAATCTTTGACAAGCGGTGCTGGTGACCTCCACCAGTGATGTACTTCTGCTGAAGGTTCAGCTGGGCAGCTCTCCCTGGAAGGAGGGACAAGCCTGTCTGGAAAGACAGAAACTAGAGCATGAAAAGCCCAGCTAGATCTGTATTGCTGTGTCTTTTTTCTGGTTTCCCACCTGGGCTGCCCAGGGATCACCCTTTAGCCCCAAGCCTTGAGCAGCAGAGCTGAGGCAGGAGCCTTCAGGGACTGGTGGTGGGGTCCAGGGCTGCTAGCATTGCCCCAGCCAGCAACTTGCTGTGGGAGGGAGCCTGGCTGGCGTAGCACAGCCAAGCCTCCAGCCCACAAACAGTCAAAAGCCTTTTGACAGGCAAGGCTGGAGCTGCTGCAATCGAAACATTGGGAAAGCTGTGCCATGCACCTCATCAAGATGTCAATGCCTGAACCTCATGGTCACATGCAGGAACTTAACCTGTTTCAAAAGTAATCAATATGCCAACTGGAGAAGCTGAATGTGCTGTGAATGGCCTTCCTCGGGGCTGTCCATAGCATGTAAGACTTGAAACCTGCCAGCTGAGTGAAGTCCCAACAATGGTCAAGATCCATCTGTCCCTCTGTGCAAGAAAAAAATCTGATGGTCATCTCCCAGGGTAACTTGGCAGGGGAATATTCAGAAAACTTACTCCTGTTGTGTGGAAGCAGCCTGACATGGTGTTAATTTCAGAGGATGACAAAGTTTAGCTGCCCTGTATGTTCCCTTTTAGCCATGCTCCATGTCTGAGGAAAGAAGCTGGTGGAAAAGGAAATGTCTCTGGTGGGTATGAGTACCTCCAAAACTGCAAACCTTGAATCCCAGAAGCCTCACTGCCATCCAGTCATAGAAAGTAAGTAGAATCTTTATTTAAAGCACTGTTTCTCCCCAGTGTTCAGTAGCCCTCAGTAGTGTTAACCAAACATTTGATGGAAACTCTTAAAAAGGGACAGTTAAAAGTCCCTCACTGACTCAGGTCAGCTTTCACCATACAGGAACATCTTCTGATGTGGGCCCTCTGTTTCAGTACTGTGTCTCAGGAGGTAGGCAAGACTCAAGTTCGTAATGTAAAACCTAAACACAGACTCCTCTCAGACCTCTTCAACCATCACAGTGAAATGAAAAAGGAGAGACGTATTTTCCCCCTTTGATGGACACCTCTAAATCTGGAGAACAACTGGGCTACTGTTATTTTTCATTGTCACTTTTCCCTCCCAGTGATTACAATGCAGTTCACTTTTGACAGCTGCCACTGAATCAGACCTGCTGTGTCTGAGTAGGATCAGCCCAGGGACAGACTCTGCAAGATCTTGGTTGTCCATCTGCATCTCGTGTGGTCAGCTCCACCGCTGCAGGATAGCTGTCCAGACAGGATATGTGTGAAGGGATATGAGCCCAGTTTAAAATGGCTTTTGACATTCCTGTTCCACTCCCAGCATGACTCATGTCAGCAGGGGACAGAGATTGAATGCAGGACACACCGTAAGTGGGGGAAGGACCTGAAACAGGTCCTGGTTCAGGTGATGGCACTAAGACACTTGATGCTAAATGCACCATGGTGAGGCTGGGACAACTGCTCCAGTCTCTGCCACCCACAAGGTCTTATTTGTGAGGGCCCTCTTTCACTGTTAATGGTGAAGGTCTCCTTGGGATAGAGCTTAGATTTTCCCATTGCTGGCATTAGGAAAACAGCTGATAGCAAACTGAGCTGCTCCTTTTTCCTTCCGCCTTCTGCCAAAAGGCACTGTTTTCTGGGGGAAAACAGCCAGGATTCTTTTCAGAAGGTTACAGCCAGCATTTTCCATGTTGAGATAAACACCTACACAGATACACGTGCTTATCCAGATACAGCTGTGGGTGTGCTTTTCTTTGCAGTTCTGTATGATTTATATATACATTTGTGTATATACATACACACATACATATACGTATATATATAAAATGTTAACCAAGCAGACTGCCTATACAAAGCAGATGTGTGATGCCAAAGCCCCTTCTGCGCTCCGTAGCCGGCTGGGAAGGGGCACGGTGCTCCTCCGCCGCCCCCCGACACCCCTCACCCCTCGGGCGCCTCCGACTTCCTTAGGGGCAGCCCCCAAAGCGGTATCGGAGACTGCGGGGTGCCGGCAGCCGCCCTCCCAGCGGCGCTCCCTGGGACGTGCGCGCAGCCGTGCGCACAGGGTGCGCGCAGGGTGCGCGCCGCGGGGAGCGAACAGCAGATTGCGGGCAGCCAATGGCGAGGGCAGGCTGAGGTGGCACCAAATTTCCCGCAGCCAATCGGCTGGAGAGAGGGAGAAAAAAAAAAGGGAAAAAAAAAGCAACATAAAAAAAAAAAAAGCAGCAGGCATCATGCGAGAGCCTGGCCCGCGTCATCCTCCTCTTCCTCAGCATCCTTCCTCCCGCCTCCCGGCCCGCCCCGCCCTCCCCTCCCGGGCCCGCTCGCCGCCCGCCGCGCTGACCCTGCTCATCCCAGCCTCGGGCAGAGGGTCAGCGGGAGGCCGGGGCGAGGAGAGTCCAACCCCACGAGCCGCCAAGCGAGCAGCCCCGCTTAAATACCTCCGCGCCCGCCTCCCCGAGCCGCACAGCTCGCCGGGCGAGGGGCCGACAACAAGCAGCCTCCTCCCGTCGCCACCGTCGGGGACCTGCGCGCCCGCGTACCGCCGCTGAGGAGCAGGGACAGAACGGCCGCATGCCTGCTCACTTGCTGCAGGAGGAGGTAAGCGGGGGGCTGCCGGCGGGACCGGGGGCTTTGTCTTCCCCTCGCTGCTTCCTCCATTTCCGCAGGCTCCGGCAGCGCTGCGCTGCTGCTGTCTTGGGGGAAAAAAGGTCTGGCCATCCACGCGTGTTGCGTGCGCTCACACGTATGCACACATATGTGTGTGCGTGTGTCCCCTCCGTGCCGCTTCTCAGTCATGAGGTGAAGTCATTCGGTGCTAGCTGAAGACATCACCCGAGCCTCATGGGGAGACGTGAATGAAGCGGGGATACCCGCCTCTGGGATTAGCTCCCCGGAGCCTGTGCCCTCGGAGAGACTGAGCATAAAATACAGGTTTATCCTGAAAACATCCATCTAAGCGTGCTGGCAGGGGCTGTTCAGGAAAGCCTTTTGTGCCAAGAGGTACTAGGGGTTTCGGTAACACTCATACTCCGGGTTGCATCTTTTTAATTTTATTTTATTTTAGTTTTTTATACGAAAGGGCTTTAACTTGCAGTGTTTTCAAGCCAAATGTTGCAGCAGGGAGTGTTCTTAGGACAGGCGCAAGGTGAAAGCAGGCAGCTGCCCAGATGAAATGAATGACTGTGTCTTCATTGCCTGAGCCAACCAAGCATACAATAGGGAGACTGCCCATTTTTGGCTTAAGAAGGTCTGAATAACAAGCCAGCACCAGGAAGATACACAGAGCTGTTTGATCTTCAGAGTTCTTATTTTTGCCCCTCCTGGCAGCCACTCTTTGCCCAAGAGGAGGCAGGGGCTTGATTCCTGGTATTCCTGTGCTCGCCTTCTCATCTTTCCCCCTTCTATCCGGAAGAGTGGAGGTAAAGCACAACCTTGCTCTCTTGCCTGTTGCCAGCATGCGGGATCTCTCCCGGCCCTTTTGTGCAGGTGGCCTGACCTTTCAGGGATGCTGTGATATGAATAATTTTACTCCTCTTCCCACCTAAAATGGATGCCAAAGGCAGTGTGCTCAGCCCAAGTTTCATAGTCTTGGCATGTATTTTGGGGCATATCCTGGAGGCTGTAAAGAATCCTGTCCCTGGGTCACGTTGGGCATATTCAAATATACTGGACCAGAGATTCAGTGCCCCGGGGCCCCTGGACTGAGCCCAGTGTCAGAGCCTTTGAGCTGCAGTTGGTTGTATAAGATGGCTAGGTGCCAGGATCACCTATGGTGTGTTCAGTGCTGGGGAGGGGTGGTGGAGGTGGGGGAACACATCTGCTCTGCAGATGAGAGCTGTGAAGTCACTCAGAAATCAGGGAGAGCTCATGAGAATGATTTAGCTGGCTTCCTCCCCCTCTCAGCCCTAGACCCCAGATCAATCCCCATTCCATTTTCCTTGGTAGGAGATGCAGAAGCCACCATGGCCATAAAGGGGTCAAAATCCTCTTTCATTACCCCCTCACTTCATTGGTCTCCAGCTAAATAGCTGCCCACTCTCCCTCTTCCCCCCATTCTCTCCCCCCACCAAGTCTGTAACGGTGGAGCTGTGTTTATAGCCTATTTGATTTAAGAGTAGTATATATGTGAGAAATGACCAGTTCACCAGTTTACACCAGTTCAGTGTATTCCAGCAGCATGGGTGTGCTGGTAAAATTCCTCGTGTGGCTACTATGACTCTGGAAGAAGCCTTTTTTTCCCTCTCTGCTGTTTTCTTTGCACTCTCCCTCCTCCTCCCACTGCCCCTATGTAACTTTGACAGTGACATAAGCTATCGCGGAGGACAAAAATGCAACTCCAAGCCCACATTCTTACTCTGGAAGCAGCATGTCCATATGCGGAGTGTTACCCGTCTAATTATACCACCAGATCTCTGTTGGGAATTTTTCCTGCATAGACAAGTCTTAGGTCTTTTTGGTAGATTGTCTTCCAGCCAAGGAAGAAAATAGTGCCTTCCTTCCAAAATGCCAGATGAGAATATCTGACACTTTGGAATGGACAGGACTTTTCCTTGCCTAATCTCTGGATTAGAAGCAATTTCTCATGGCTCTTTTGGTGGGGGCTTGGGGGGTGTGTTGCCTCTAAATTCTCCACCAACTCAGAGTATCATATCCTCAAAACATTAAGTAGGAAAGCAGGCAGAGACAGCCTGTAGCCTGGATGCAGAGTTGCCAGGCCCAAGCTCCACAGCTGCCTGGGTGCAGTGAAAGCAGCAGGATACTTTTGTGTCCAGGTTTTTTCCTTTCTAGCCTTTGATTCCAGAAGGAAAAACTTAAGAGATCTCTCTCTGTAGAGATCATTTTACTTCCCAAGCCTGGGGAATCTGTCAGCTTTGCTAGCTCCTCCCTGTAGGAAGGTATGTCTGTAGCCTTCTAGTTTCTACCCTTGGGAAAGGGAGGAGTTGGGGTGGCCACGTAAGCTGCCTGGCCTGATTTTAATGCCTCCCTCAAGTAACTAGGCCATGGCAGGTCGGTGGTCTCTTGTGACTCCTGGGTGCCTACACGGCAATCTACTGTTAGTTCAGGAGATGTTTCTATTGGGAAAGGAGCTTTCCTGCTTGGCCATGCTCTCTCCTGTGGCCTCAGCTCTCACATTCCTGCTGTCTGACTTTTAGTGCCCCTTTGCACATGGAGGCAGCAGTGCAGGCCAGAGGGATGTGTCCTTTCCAGGTTCCTGGTAGGTCATAGGATGGGGACAGCATGCCCTCCCACCGCTTGCATCCCACATGCTTGGTACCCCTGGGGTTGAGCTCCATCCAACGCTTGGGCTCAGGCCTGACAAAGGGCTGTGAGCACCAGTAAGCACGCGGCTGTCATGATGGAAATGGAAATCCGTTATTCAGGGTTCAGTGACATGTCTCATTAGGGTCAGTCCTGCCTGCTCCTTTTGTCATGCATGCCTGATTGGGCAGGCTGTCCCTCCGCCAGGGCAAACAACCATGTGTGGAGGGAATGGTGTCACAGTTATCGGTCAGAGCCAGGAGCCAGGCTGAGCCAACTTGCTGCTTAAAACTTCCTCTCTGCATGCTGGTGGCCTTGGCTCAGAGGATTGTCTTCCCTTGCCTCAGTTTGCCTGTGGGTGGAAAGCGGGACAGGAATAAGAGGCTTAGCAGTAGACGTGGGATAGAAGCTGTAGATCTAACTGGAAGTACATCGATTGACTGCTTCCATCCATTGATTTCCAAGCATGTTGGTCTTGCCACATCCCAGCCTGGAAGGTGAGGCCTGCAAATGATCTCACCAAAGCCACTGGGGAAAAAAAAAACCTGGCTTTCAAGTCCTTTTCTTTACTTTCTGTACCCTGGTCACCATTCACCTCCTCTCTCTGGAAAGACCAGGCTCCCTTTCAGGCCATGACTCCATGGGAGTAGAGTAGGCTCTTCCTGGTGCCAAGGGCTAAGCTGAAAGAATGGAGCCTGCCAGGTAAACTGCAGGCTGCGAGTTTTGGAACTGCCAAGCCTACAGGCTCGTGTTTCTATTCCCTGCATTGGTAACCACAAACTTCTTGTTTTGTTTCTTTTCTTTCTTGAAAATGTCCACTGCTGCCTCTCCAAGGAGTTCTCCTCCGGTTCCAGCACCACCACTGTCGGCACTGTCACCTCCCGGGTGACCAAGAATGGGGATGCTGTCATGGAGAAGAATGTACTCAATCATGAGGACTTGGCAGGAGACCGGGGCATGATAGATGATATCTTTGATGAGACCTACCGGGAGAAAGAGGGCCCCAAGCCTCCCATGCGATACGTCTGGAGGAATATCATCCTCATGAGCCTTCTCCATTTAGGGGGCCTATTCGCATTGACACTGATACCTTCTGCAAAGATCCAGACATTGGCATGGGGTAAGCACATTCCTCCATTTGTTTATTGCCATCTGCAAACCCCAAATCTGTTGGGTGGCATTTTGTTTTCTCCTCCAGACCCACAGACTCAGGGAGAAAAAAGGAGGAAGTGGAGTTCTCTTAGAAGAAGCTGCTCAGCCAGCTTTGTAGCAGCTTGTGGGAGGGCTTGATAATGTTTCTAGTAAGGTCATGCATGAGAGGGGAGGATTTGGCGGGGGACTGCTTGGCTGCTTAAAGAACAAACTTGATTCACAGGCATTAGGCTTAGAAGTAGCCACTTGTGGGAGGAAGCACAGAAAATGTTTGATGGAGTACTGTGACAGTCCCAGAAAGTTAGGAAGAAAGATGCTAGCAACAGCACTTTAAGGGGTGACTGGGGAGGTGAGGTACAGAGCATGATTTGGCATGAGGCTGCTGCCCAAAGATAAGAGCCATTCCTGTCCTTACCAAGGGAAGGTAGATCCACACAGCCTCCACATGTGTATGAGGAGAGACAAAATACAGTTGTGCTGGAGATAAAAGTCAAGAATTAAGTGTGAAGCTCAGGTCTTTTGTCATTCCTACAAAAGCACAGATTAGCCCCCATAACCTCGGAACTAAGCCTGACAACTTTCAAAATATAAATAAGCAGCTCTCCAGGCAGCGAATTCCAGTGGAAAGCACAACCCAGCAGAAGGTAGCTAGGCGAAGCTCTCCCTTCTCAGAGACCTTGCCCTGGGCAGGAACCAAAACTCCTCTTTGAGTGTCTGAAAGGCAGCTGGGCGCGGGTCCCAAGCTGCAGGGGAGCTTCACTTTCCACCAGCCTTTGTGTGGACCTCTGGAGGAGTCAAAGCCAAACAGCTCCCAGTGGGGAGGTCGAGACTTTGTGTCCAGCCCCTGCCTTCCTGTGAAACACAACATCCTGAAATGAATAGCGACAGTTTAATTTGAGACCTGCTGGCATGGCTTTTGCTGTCAGTGGTGCTCCTGCAGAGTACTCAGCTGGGAGCAGCACCCTGGTCAGGCCAGCTGTGCGCAGGCCCTGGAGCAATCCACAGGGTCTGTCACACTGTCAGTGTGTCCTCCCGATGGCTGTGAGCAATAAGCATCACAGTGGGACTGGGAACGAGATGGCTCCATTGCACAGCCAGACTGACTCTTCTCCTGGACCATCTCAGGCTCTCACAGGCAGAGGGGATGAGCATCATTGGAGGTCCCTGGACTTGGTCAGAGGCAAAAGCAGAGGCACCAATGTGTTCCCTGTGTAGCCAGCATGGCCTTTTTCGGGGGGGCACATTAAGAAAGAAGACTTTGCTGGGCCTTTCCTGTGTGAAAACCTGACAGGCTGCACTTTTCTTCAGCGTGGTAGCGCTGGGCAGAGCATACAGCCTCAGCATGACCTTGGAGGAGCATTCCAGGGCTCTCAGTCCTGCTGTGAGTCCCATGCCTGGGATCGCAGCTGGAGGCTAGGCAGTCAACCTTCAGGGCACTGGGGCAAGGTGAGTTTGGTTTACTGGTTTCATTTCAAGCTGCTGAGATGCACTATGATTTCCAAATCCATCCAGCCCTTCTCACTGAGCTCCCCTGAGATACTCAAGTAGTCTTGAGTATCTTGATTCAGAAGGTTAGTGCTGCTTTGCATTCTGGTAAACCCCACTCACCCCAAAATGGTCTCTGAGGCAGTCTTTACAACTCTGTGCTTGTTCAAGATGTCTGTATGGCATCCCATGGCATTTTGTGGGAATCTGCCTTGCTTTCTACCTGATGCCAGTCCTTCCTGCTCTCTTCCTTCAGTCAACTCTGATGTGCCAGGCTGGATGAGGCTTTGAGCAGCCTGGTCTAGTGGAAGGTGTCCCTGCCTATGCCAGGGGGGGTTGGAACTAGATGATGTTTAAGGTCCTTTCCCACCCAAGCCATTCTGATTCTATGAAGTGCCAGTTGCTCTCCTGCCGCTGTGATGCACTACAAGACTCCTTGGTTTCTTCTGGAGTCACAGATGCTCTGGGAATGGTAGATGGACGTGGAATTCGGGGGGACTGCACTGTTCTGGACTGGCCGAAGATCCACCCTGCCCTACCAAAGCTGGAGTAGCTCCACAGAGCTCCCTGTTATGCATCACTGGCACCTGTTCTAGAAAAGAACTATCTTCCATGCAGCCAAAAGAGAGCTTTCCCCAACAGTCCATTCTCCTCTCCAGTGCTCCTCCATTCTCCTCCAGATGAGAGCTCAGACACTGATCCTCCACAGGTCTGGCACCTCAGCAAGACTTCCAGCTCCTTCATGCACTGCCCTTTTCCCTCTTCATACTTTTCTTTAGCATATACAAGGCATTTGTGGCTGTCATTGCAGCGACTTGCTGTTATTTCCCCAGCACCCACTGGTAGCAAGGAGAAGACTTTGGTTCCCATTTTACATACAAGGATAGAGCAGCAAAGACTTACACTGCTCCCGGCAATACAGCTTGGGCTTAGGGCAGAGCAGCTCTCTCAGTGGTAGTTCTGGAGCTGCTGGGGTTTTTGCTTGTTTCTTTGTTTGTTTTTCAGATAATTTCTTCCTTATGCTATGTACATATAACATAAAATTAATATGGCCCCAGATGTTCTCTGCTGTGCTGCTACGGGCAGCTGTGATGCCTGGTAGCTGACTATCTGCCTTCTATATTATATTATAAGGAGCAGTCCCCTGGTTATACCCTCTTCATCCAGGCCACTGTCTCCTTGATGTTCCTGTCCCTCTGAAACCAGTTATATTGGTGACTGTGTCCTCTTTTGTTTTCATTTCACTGTGTGCTAATTCCTCTTTGTCTTTCAAGCTCTCCAGCCTTGCCTTCATCATTGTTTGCTGTTCAGCATTGCTGTGTGCATTGTATCCCCTGATCTCTTTCTGGTACAGAGCTTCCCAGAACAAGCTGGGGCTGTTGATCAGGTGAGAGCTTGCCATAATGAGAGCTCTCCAAGCCCTTCCAGCACTGGCTTTTTATCCAGCTCCCTTTCTATTTACTGTTTTCTCCACTGCACTTGACGAAATCTTGCTCAGTCTTTTCAGGGATCACAGGCAGGTTTCACATCATTTGCCAAACAGCACAGAGACTGAGTCTAGAAGGACAGGATGCAAAGGGGATAGACAGTTTCTTCTCTAACTGCTTTGACCCTCCCTGGAAACACAGTTTGTAGATTGTCTTCCTGGCCCTCTGGTGCAGCAGACTGACAATATTTGTCTTAACCCCTGTTGGCCTGGCCAACAGTGTCTATAAAACAGTGACAGTTCCTCCTGACATAGTGCTCATGTGTGAATGACAACACCTCATCCCCCTTCAGTGTCAGCAGTGCCAGAAGCTTGAGTTGATACCATTTTTTGTTGCTGCATCCTCTTTGGTCCCAGGAGAATCTTGATGGATAATATAGGCAAATCTGACAGTCCAAAAATCTCACCACCCTGGATGTGTCCAGCAAATCATTTACAGAAGGTTTTTGTTACATTCCATCAAGACTGTGTTGGCAACACCTCCCCACTTAGTGTCCTCTCCAGGCTTAACTAGCGGATGGTGTGCTTCTCCTCAAGCGTGCAGGGGAAGTTAGGTTTTAGCAACAGAAGCTCCTATTGCTTCCTCTAAACACTGTTCCCCTTATGCTGCCTGCACATGTTTCCTTGCTCTTGGTATCCTTCTTCTGAGATTAGCAGGACTTACCTGGGTAGCAGTGACTAGGAGGCATGGAGGGAACAATCTAAAGCTGTGGTTTTCCCTTGCACTGAGCAAGAAGCCCAAGGACACCTGCTGGAGCAGGGACACCTCTTCATGTAAACATCCATGGTGTTAACTGTAGGTGACAATACCTTTAGCACATTCCTGGCTTCTCCTCATAGCTTGAGGTCTGAATCTGGGCCCTAAAGAGGTAAAGGATAGTGAGTCATACAGACAGGACTGAACCGGGAATATTTTGGGTGTAATTTTTGAAACACTGAGTGCATATTTCTGCCAGTGGTCATAATTCTTTGTATCCCAGTTAAATGTGTCATTGGAAACATCACCGGTGAGTTGACAATCTTTTGGATCTTGGATACTTCAAAACATGGTGTGGAAGATGTCTTTGAAGCCTCAGCTGATGGAGTCCCTAAGTCCTTCAGTTTGGAGCAGCATCACAGGGCAGCTGTGAGAATCTCTGCTACTTTATTTCACCTTCTCTACTCTTTCCAATTTCATTCTTACTGGATGATCTTAAACGAATTTTTCTTCTTCCCTGTGACAGATGCTGATTCCCTGGCTATGCAATGATCATTATTGTACCTGTTTGCAGGGATAGCACTCTGAATCATTAGGGAGCTGTATTCATCTGTTTTCCACCAGACTTACTGTCACAACAATTCTTAGGCGTGGCTGACGGAGCTAATAGTCCTCAAGTAGGCTTTAGGGTTCTGTGGGGCTGGATGCCACATAAGCATAGACTGAGAATCAGCTCCTTTCACACAGAAAGTGTCTGGTTCTTAGATAAACTGCAACTGCTGCATATGGGCAAGAGGCAAGGCAGCACAGGATTATAACTGGAGAGTTGTGACCATTGCAGTGGCCTGCAATGCAGCTCCAAGAGAAGTCAACAAGCTGCTGAGGCTCATGGGCTTTGGATGAAGAACATTACTGTTCTATGCCAGGGCACCCAAAAGCAGGGGGTACTTTCCCAAATTTTTAACAAAGGCTTTCAGGTAAGGCTACCCAAAAGCAAGTACTGGTTTTACTGGTTTCTGGGTCTGTTGGTGTCCCCACCACGACTCTTTTGTTATTCCTTGTGCTTGCTGATATGTCTTTGTTGCCGGTATCATCTTCTCCTGAAGGGGATATCTACAGGCAAATTACCCGTATAAACGAGATACAGATGAGTTTCCACCTGCAAAGCTTAAATACCACAGTCCTCAGCCAGAGGCATCTTCCTGGAGGCCTCTTTCACCAAAAAATTCCCAGTCAGTGTGTGAGGATTCACCAGAGAGGGAAGCCTGAACTGAGGGCTATAGATAGGGCCTGTATTCACTCAACCTGGCATTTATGTTCTTGTGCTATTGAAGACCATGAAAGATTGCACAGTTCATTTCTGTCCCCAGTGCACCATTAACACATGCCTACTTGCCCCACAGTGGAAATCTGGGCTCTTTCCCTAGCAAGCTGCACCACACATCCAATGCAAGCTGCTGTTGTTTATCCTGGACTCCCTGTATGGTGTTTTTCATAGAGTCTGTAGAGGTTGGAGTTTAAATCCAGACTCCTGGCTCCCACTCTCAGCTCTGCTGTAAACTGCTTGTCACCCTTGGAAATCTACCTCAGCTACTGAGGTGTGCACAGTAGGTATAAAGTTGCCCAGAGGTGCTATGAAATGTGGTTTGCAGGGTATAGCTGTTTATGATCGAGGAAGAATGGTGGTGAGTCACACTTCTGCTGCTAGTAGGAAGTGCCTGAAACATCCAGGAGTGGGTTTCGTTGTTATTGTAGTGTCTTAGACCAGAGAAGTTCTGCAAATTGGAGTCATATGTTAAGTGTTTTTTCAAGGTTTGCTTTTCTGTATGAACCTGTGGGGATAGTGACTGGTTTAAAATGGGATTTAAAATCTAAGACAAACAGCTGGTCATGAGCTAGTTCATAACTTTCAAGTCCACATCATGGAGCTTCAAGGGGTTCAGCATAAGTACTTTCCTGTCATTAAGAGGAGACAAAAGGGAGACCTGCTCCAGCATCCCTGCCTTCACCCCTTCCAGGCTTGGATAGCTTTTTGAGCTTTGCTCAGCTCTGTTGTTTATTGCAAAGGCCAGATCCCGCTTCATTTGCATGCATTTTCACCCCTCTTCATGTCCTTATAAATCAGCTATAAGCAGTGACTGCTTGGCCCCTCCAAGGGACCACAGAGGTGCTGGGAGACACGAGGCAGAAGTATGCTGGTCTGAGGCCTGCGCTGCATTTGGCAGCAGGTGAGAGAGCCACAGGAGAAGATGAAGAAGGGAAATCACAGTCAGACCAGCAGAGAGAGAACATCACTGTTACACAGTGGGATGGGAGTGAGGAGGGTTCATGGAAGTTTATGGGGCCAGAACAGGATGTTAAATCAGCCGAGACAGGCTTTTAGCAGATAAGAGATGAGGTTTGGAATTAAAAGGAGGTGACAGGAGGAAGAGAGAGCAGAGGATGATAGAAATAAAGCCTGGATTATTTTGAATGAAAGAACAGGTTAACAGTGCCTTGTGCATGTCTCAGGTCTCTGATTTCAGACAAGTTTCTGGCAGAGTATCTATTTTTCTGGGTTCAAGATAAGCTCGATTAGAGCCATTTGGCTGGACTGAATAGTACTGTCAAGCATTCCAGCAATTCCTCTCCATGGGTTTATGTGTAAGAATAAGGAGCTGTTTTCATGATTGATCCAATTGGCTGAAATCTGCAAATTTTACACAAAGGGAAGAGTTTTTCCCTAAGGGACTGATAAGAAGGCATCCTTTACCCCAGGAGACTTAAGATGGATCAGCTGACCTATGCACAGATGTCCCTCTCAGTGTCTGAGCTTGCAGGGCAAAACAACTGTTGAATGCCCTCCATCATTCCGCCAGATTTCCTGACCTAGAAGCTTCTTAGAGAAAGAGTTAATTTTCAGATACAATTTTCTTCTTATTCCCAGTGTCCTAGTGCAATGCTACTATGACCTTATAAGTGTCTTTTCTCCATTTTAGCTCTAGGACAGGATGCTGGGACCCAGGTTATATTCCAGAGGTCTCACAAGGACATGTGGGAACACACAGCCCAGGGTAGACAGAAACACATGATCCAGAGGGAAAGGGATGTGGCTTTTTACTAGCTGTCAGAAGGCATACCTTCTGACCTGTGTGGTGAAGGAACACATGGAGCAGCCTCGAAGCCCAGCCACATCTGCTTCTGCAATGGGCATGACTTGCAATGCCCGTGTCTGCTCTCACAATGAATTGTTGGCCTTACATACATGGTGCTGGAGCTGAGCAGATGGGGGGGGGGGGGTGGCAAAAAGACCCTGGAATGGGAGCCTTTAGGCAGATTTTAAGTGGCTGGTGTAGCTGAAGGTGAAGCCCAGGCTTCAGTGGGATGGTAGGTTAGATCTTCTAGCCAATCTTCTAGCCAGCTTCTGCTTAGAAAGAGAGCAGAAGAGAAGCCTACCCCTGGGCTTGAGTCATCCCCCCAAAGAACTGTAAGATCATCTACCACCACGAGGTGAAAAGAATGCAAATGAGATTTAGTGAGGAGTGGTGAGAAAGGTTATTATTCAGGGTGGGAGGGAAGGGAGAAGCTGTTCTGAGGTGGTCTGCAGAGCTGTTACCACAGGGCTATACGGAAGCAGTCACTTTATACAATCTTGATAATCCTACATCATGACAGATGGCACTATGCTGAAGAACCAACCCTTGTGACAAGTCTTGTGGAGGAGAGCCTCCTCCCTTGTCAGAGTTCAAGAACTGAAGTGATTTTTTACATGTTGCTTATGAAGCCTGTTGTAGCTTGTGTACTCTCACATTGATTTTCATTGCCCTGATCTCTGCTCTCCATGGGTTCCTCTCTTGCTTATATAGCTTTGGGGCAAGGCCTGCCTTTGTGTTGCTCTGCCTGAAACTCTGCTGCAGGCTGACTTGCTCTAACTGATGTACCACTTTCTTTTTCTCTCCAGCTTTTCTGTGTTTCCTGCTGAGTGCTCTTGGGATAACAGCTGGATCTCACCGCCTCTGGAGCCATCGGTCCTACAAAGCCACGCTGCCCCTGCGGATCTTCCTGACTATTGTAAACTCCATGGCCTTCCAGGTAAGCACCTCCTCCATATGCCTCTGTTCCTCAGAAGGATTTGCTCCCCTGAACCCCTGTCTCAGATACATGGCACAAGCTGATGGAGAGATTCCTCCCTCCTACTACCTCTTGTTAGGAAACAACCTGTCTTTTCCATCTAATATGTGCTAGAGATTGTCTCCACTTTGTCCCATCAGAGGCTGACTCTGAGACGAACTGGGTGAGGAGAAGACTGTTGGCCAACACCAGGGCTAGGAAAGCTCTCCAAAGCAGGAATGTACCCTTCCCTCCAGGTGTAGTCTCCCTATGCTTGCTCCTGTTCCCATGAATGTGCTAAGTGCGAAGTGCTCTCCTAGTGTTACCTCACCCTCCTCTTGCTGCATGGCTGATAAGGGGGGAAACACCTGCACAGCCCAGGCAGTCAGGCTGTGGAATTTGCTGTTGCAGAAAGACCAAGGACTTACTGAGGTTATGCAGTTAGGGGGACGCGTCTCTGGTTCAGAAGAGTGATAGTTATGAATAACCCTGTTGTAAGTCACACCACTGGCTCCCAGAAAGTCACCCCGGGTCAGTGATTTTTCAAGGAGAGAAGGGTTGAGCTTATTCAGAGTGGCCCAAGTGACTGTGGGCAGCTGATAAACACCTCAGGATATTGCCTAACCACTCAGAGAGTACTTCACAGTCCACACAGCAAACAAACTGGGACTGTAAAAGAGATGGCCTTTCAGAAGTCAGAGTGAAAACCCAGATTGGCACAGCACAGAAAAATCCTGGTGGCCTCTTGGGTTTGCTGCTGGGAGGCAGCTGTAATGGCACTCTGTCCTCCAACTGTGCTTGAAGGGACTTCATACAGGCTTGCTCGTCTGTAGGAAGTAGTCAGGAGGGTGGCAGGGTGCATCACTTTCTGCTAGAAAAAGGGGAAGAGAAAAGCATCAGTGCTGTGCCCCTCAGTAATTCTCCGGCTGAGGTATGGGGGAAGGGTAAAGCCCAAGTGGACCAAGTATTTTAGAGACATTATCTTGTTTCTCCCCACTGTGTAACCATAGAGGATATCACTTCATTGACATTAATGAAAACAGGCTGGGGATGGAGTCTGGGTTTTTTCTTAGCCTTGAAAAACTTTCTAAAACACCACTGACTTTCCCATTCTGTTAGTACCAAACCAGTCTTTCATGAGGAACAACCAAGGTGCTGATTCCAGCATCTGGTCCAGCACTCAGCAAGAGAACAGGATGGGTTGCATTGGCTAGTCCTGTACAAAGACCATCTTTCTTTCACAGGGTTATAAGGCAGAGGGGGAAAGAATTTGCTGAGCTATTGCTGTAGTGGACGGAGTAGACAAAGATGAGAGACAGACAAATATTTCAGCTTCAATAGGAACTAATCCGAAGTTTTACTGAAAATTCAGGACTGTTCCCTGTGTATTTTTTTTTTTCTAAACAGTTACTTTCAATGAGATCCAGAGGAGGTTTATTTTCAATTTATCGCCTTCCTGTTAGTGGGAGCAGCTCTGAGACCAGACCAGTAACTTTTAAGGCCAGAGAAGATTACCTTATCTGAGGTCCTCCAGAAAATGCCTGTTGGCTGTTCAGGGATCTGAGGCTTTTGATTTCAGAGAATTTGGGAAATGTGCACCTAGTCACCTCTTCCACCTGCAAGACAGGCAGCTGCAGCACAGCAGAAGCTCTTCTGGTTATAGCCTGTAGCTGGTAATTCCCAAGGAAGGAGGCATTCTCCTAGGTTTTGCTTGCCAGGAAAGCTGTGATGTTCAGACAGGGTTGCAGCAAGAGGTGGTCCCAAAGTAAGAGCTATAGAAAGATAAAATGCTGGGCTTTCTCATGTTACATGACACTGTGCAGGGTCTGGAATATGAAAGGGAAACCTGGGGCACAGGTAAAACATTTCCTACATGGGTACTGGTTGTATTTTTCTTCTTACTAGATAGGGAAGGCTGCTGAGCTACCCTCTTCTGAGGGAACGCTGAGTGGCCATGCTCTAGCTAACAGCAGTGCATAGATCAGATACTCTGAGGTGTTCAGGATTTGGCTGGAAGGAAGGCAGCTGTTCCCAGTATTTGGAAACAAATGACAGTTGAATCCTGGCCCATATCTATCACTGGCTTATTGCATGGCCTGCAGGTAAATAATGTTATCTCAGGTTAACGAGGAACAGTTACAGCACTTGAGAGGGACTTGAAGAGTTGTTTCTCTGCTACAGGCTTCCTGTGCAGATAAGTCTCTTGGTCTTTACAGGCAAGAAGTAGGGATGATTATGCCACTTCTCTACCTTCAAAGTGTTTTGAGGAAAAGTCCTATGTACTTAGTACATTAAGGAGCCGTTTGTGTAATACAGGCAATAGAGGTGGGCTTGGATCTCTGTTTCACCAAAATCTTGGTATAAAGGAATGAACATAGGCTCATTAATATCTCCTCTTAAAACTGGCCAAAGCAATCATTTCGTAATACAAATGATGGAAGCTTTGACATTTTTCAAACTATTGATTTTCCAGCTCAACAGAATGGTTACGGGGCTGAAGGGGGATGTTTTTGACAACTGTCATTGAAATGGTGTATTTATTTTATTTCTGAAGAGGGGTCTTAATTTTAAGACTGTTTTGATTTCCAATTGAATAAAAAAATAACAAAATCATTGCCCCAAGTTTAACAGGTCTGATTTGGCAATCCCAGGAAAAGCAAGGCAGGCTGACCCACAGAAAATGTCAGGGTGAAGGCAAGGGGCAGGTTGATCAATCCCAGCTGGCACTGTGTAGGGTTGGGGACAAGTGACCAACAAGAATGTGTGAGGGAGGAGGCACTGACTGGCCACTGGCAGGGGTGGAGGAACAGGCTGACCAGTCAGAGCCTGTGATGCTGTAGAGGATGTGCAAACCAAAGCTCTAGGTTAGCCAATTGAAAAGATGAAAAGGCAGCCCACAAAAGAAGCAGATTTCAGAGAAAACTGAAGAGTTTGAGCAAAGAATCCCCAAACTTTGTTTTAAAAGCCAAAAATCTCCAAATGCTAATGAAAGATTAAAATGACTGATACAAGGGGTAACGGGTTAAAACTTAAACAAGAGAAGTTTAGATTGGATATAAGGAGGAAATTCTTTCCTGTTATGGTGGTGAGGCACTGGAATAGGTTGCCCAGAGAGGTTGTGAATGCTCCATCCCTGGCAGTGTTCAAGACCAGGTTGGGTGAGGCCTTGGGTGATATGGTTTAGTGTGAGGTGTCCCTGGCCATGGAAGGGGGGTTGGAACTAGATGATCTTAAGGTCCTTTCCAGCCCTAACTATTCTATGATCCTATGATTTTTTCAGGTCAGTGGGATTTGGGTGTCTAAATGTTTTAGGCCCTTTTATCAATTTGAAGGAAACTTCTCCCGCCCTGGCCCTTAGTCTCCACTCCTGTTGCCTTGCAGAATGACATCTATGAGTGGGTCCGGGACCACCGTGTCCATCACAAGTTCTCCGAGACAGATGCGGACCCACACAATGCCATGCGGGGCTTCTTCTTCTCCCACATCGGCTGGCTGCTGGTGCGCAAGCACCCAGATGTCATAGAGAAGGGCCAGAAGCTGGATCTGAGTGACATAAAGGCTGACAAAGTGGTCATGTTCCAGCGGAGGTGAGTGGTGGGTTCAGCCTCAGCACAGAGCCATTGTGGGATGGAGCAGGGACCCCACAAGCACTTTTGATGGAGCATGGGGGGATTAAGGGCGTTGTGAGAAATACGAGTCTTCAGTCTGCCCAAAGCTTTGCAGCAGGATGAACTGTGAGAAATAAGTTGTGCCACTCCTACAGGAAGCACTCAGTAGCTAGTGATGCCTCCAGCCATCCCACACCTCTTTCTTGCCCACCTATCCTTTAGCATCTTGCCAGCAGCAGGCTGAGCTTCCCTCCACAAAGCACCTCCATGCCTTCTCCGCACACAGCCCAGCTGCTGCTTTGGCTGGCCCACAGCCCACCTGCAGGTGCCTGCGGGCCATCTTTGGAGATGATGTGGTGTGCCTTCCAGGAAATTACTCTGGCCCCTCTCCCACAAGTCTTCTGGAAACAGTGTGGTGAAAGAGGGGTTGAAAGTGAGGACATGAAAGAGGCAGTAACTGGGAATGACAGTCTTGCTTTGCTGGTGCCTCTTGGATGGGGTATCTCTTAATTCCCTGGGTCTATAGTGGAGATGATCCCCAGAGGAGGTGGTCCTGTCACTAGGGCTGCAGGGATAGGCAACCGAATCCATATAGTAATCACCCTCGGGAGGTCCCTAGTTCAATCCCACACACATCACGCAAAGTTTATGGCTTCCCTCCTTTTTGTGCCTGTGATTTTTCTCATGGGTGATCAGAGTGGTTCAGCTTTCTCTGCTCCCATGCCTTTAGTGTGAGAGACCCCACATGCTCATCTGTTTGATGGCAGAGGAGGCCAAAAGCAGCAGCTGGTGTCTGGACTCATGGTGATTGGGATATTGCTTTGTGCACATGTGAGACTGAGACAGGGAGAACAGGACTTGACTTTGAGTTTCCTGACTGGTGATAAGACTTGGGAGTCTGCGGGCATGGCTTCTGCACATCCAGGACAAAAGGTACAGGTCTTAGGAGTGAGGTATTTCTGCACTCAATTTTCCCTGTATAGCTGAGTGTAAATCCTCCAAAGGGAGGACTGAACCAGCCCTTGCTGTCCTGCTGCCACCACTGAGCGCTTTCCTCCTGGTCCCTTCCTTTCCAGATACTACAAGCCCTCGGTGGTGTTGCTGTGCTTCATGTTGCCCACCTTAGTGCCCTGGTACTTCTGGGATGAATCCATCACCATCAGCTTCTTCATTCCAGCCATCCTGCGCTACACCCTAGGGCTCAATGCCACTTGGCTAGTGAACAGTGCTGCCCACATGTTTGGCAACCGGCCGTATGATCAGTACATCAACCCACGGGAGAACCCCCTGGTCAGCCTGGGGGCTCTAGGTATGTTCAGCATCCATGTCTTTTGCTGTGGGTATACTGTAGAGTGTGGACTGCCCTTTGGGACTGAAGCTGCTTCTGTGAAGTTCTATGAAAGCAGGTGTCCCTATTTTCCCCTGCACCATTCCCCTTCAGCCTTTGCATCCGGGGGTGTTTCCCAGGCTGGCCAGTGAGTACATAAGGGCAGTGGGGTTATCAGCTCCCACCAACCTCTTTCCAGGCTGGAAATGACTCTGCTATACTTAGCACCTCCTTATCTCATAGCAATATTTTATCTACCCTACTTGAAGGTCTCTCTGCCACATTCACCAGACTAAAAAACCCATGTTGCAGTCTCTGCTTATCTGTCTTAGATTTGTCAATTTGAAAACCAGCAGATGCACATTTGGACACGTTCTCTGGGCAGCTGATGATTTTGGAGGTACTTGAGGATAAGACAAGCCAGATCATCTCATGTGTTTTCTGAAATTTTGGGGCCTAGGAAAGTATACCCCAGAGTCAGGACTTGCCCTGATCTGTTCGCCCAGGCCCAAATCCCAAGTTGGTTTGCATCACTGTATATCACTGGGGCTGCACTGATTTCCACCTCTGAAGGATCTGCTCCTGGATTTTTAGCAGGGAGGGGTTTGAACTACAGAGACTCAGGACAGTAGGGGCAGGAGTCCAGGCGATGTCACTGAAGGGGTGAGGGAGCACTGAATACAGTGTTGTGCATCTGGAGCAGATGGTTGCTGATGGGTAGATCACTTAATAGAAGTCTGTCTGCATTATTCCCATCTGGAAATGTCCTTTGGATTTGGCATTAGGGCTGCCAAGTTTTGCAGAAGTATTTATTAGGCTTGCTTGCTGGGGACTTGCTGCAGGTCTAGCTGGTAGCTGAACCACTACTAGGTTTCTCATGGTGGCAGAGGAAAACCTGTTACAATTCCCCTGGTGTTTTGGTGCAATCGGTGAGCCAGGGCCTTTCTCAGTTCCTCGCCACATATTCATTTTTCAGTAAAGCACCATAGGTCCTCTGTGACTGTCACTGCCTCATGTGGGCTAGCCTGGGCATGCTGGAGCACACCCAAATGAGGTGGGGTAGATTGCAGAGGCGAGAGGGGCTGAGAAGAGCCTGGACTCAATCCAGAGCCTGCTTCAGGAATGTGGTGCTTTGGGCCAAGTTAAAGGGGCCATCAATCTAGAGCTCTGCAACATCCTCTCCCTGGTCGTGTTTTGCAGGAGAAGGCTTCCACAACTACCACCACACCTTCCCCTATGACTACTCCACTAGTGAGTTTGGCTGGCGCTTCAACTTAACCACAGCCTTCATTGACCTCATGTGCCTCTTGGGGCTGGCCAGCGATCGCAAGAAGGTCTCCAAGGAGGTCATCCTGGCTCGGAAAATGCGGACTGGAGATGGGAGTCACAAGAGTGGCTGAGTTCCTGCTCCCTTCACACACACATCCACACCTCTCCTTCCTCCTTTTTTCTCCCTCTCTCCCTTCCTGACCCCTCTGAACACGCTGGACAAAGATTTAATGTTCTGTTTACTGACTACTGAATAATGCTACCAGTTTGCTTACAATAATGAGTTTTAACCCCCCTTCCATGCTGTATTTTACACGATGCACTTAAGATCTAGGACTCTGCCTTTTATAACACAAGGCCACCCCTTTCCCTCCTCTCCTTTCTGTTCTTTCTCTCCAGCCCCTCTACCCCAATTCCCACTGCTTTATGTCGTCCTAGTCTCTCCCTGGCATAGGAGCTGGTTGGAAGCAGCCTGGGGGAGGTCCACTGCAGCCGGCTATATACTATGGAGTTAAAGGAAGCCTGTACCAGCCAGCTGAAGAGCCATAGTCAGTGGCCCCCTCCCCACCACCTTCCCCCCAAAATTCTTTCCTCTGTCCCTCCTTCTTTCTCAGGGGCTGCTGACAGATGTGGCATGGCTAAACTCTCCCTGGGAAAAGTAGCCCCATTCACTTCTCTTGCCATTGGAAAGAGATGTCTCTTGCAAAGTGTTCTCCCTCTCATCCCTCTGCACAGCCTGTCTGGCTGGGGAGGCGAGAGCCCCCAGAATCTCTCAGAGCTCCAGCCAGGTCCATCAGTGGCCAGGATGTGTGGTGGCCACAGTAGGCACTGGAGGGGGAGCCTTGGTGGCCTTATTACCTCCTCCCCCTGGCATCACAGCCTCTCTCCCTGCACTGCCTGATGTACCCTGTGCCACCAGGGACTGAAGGCAGAGCCACAGTGATGAGGGGGATAGTTGGAGGGGTGTGCCACTGGTGCCATAGGATGGCACCAGGCTGGGGTAGTTTTGTTCACCACCACCACTGAGAATTTTGCTGGCAAATAGGACTTTGCCAAAACAGATAAGGGGAAAAGGATGTAAACCAAAGCTCCATGGCTGAGTTAAGCTGCTTTATGTGCTGGAGAAACAGGGTCCCCGCTGGGTGGCAGGCAGATGTCCTGATGTCCATGTCTGCCCTGCACATCCACATCCTGTGCTGAGTGCAGGGACAGCGTAAGGGAGCACCTGCAGGCATAGGGAGGAGAGTATCTGCAAGAGCATCCCTCCATCATCAGGGGCTCCACTCAGTCGATAAACAAGTGCTTGAGAAGCACCAACATGGGGCCAGGCGGCACGGGGTCTCAAGGGAGTCAGGACCTCCAAGGTGAGACACTGCTGCCAGTGTCTGCCAGCTCCAGGCTTTCCTGCCCAGGGTCCACTGGGGTCATTTGCCATTCCCTGCTCATCCCTAAGTCCCTTATCTTGCCTCTCAGCCCCCTCAGCGGGCCATCTCACCACCTCACTCTTTCACTGGCGAGACAGGCAGCGAGGGTGGCTGCAGAAAGGTCAGTTATATCACTGATATGATGTGGGCACGAAGCTGGAGAGTGCTGGGGAAAAAACCCTTGTGTGTGTTGTTTCCTGTGAGTTGCAGAGACCACAGGTTGAGTTCAGGCAGTGGGTTAGGTTCTGGGCTTGTGGCCCCTAAGCCCATCACTGGGCTGAATGTGCTTCTTTTTTCCCCCTTAACTCTCCCCATTACTATTAATTTTTATTATTATTATTAGTTGTAGTAATAGTATTGGTTTTGTTGCTTAAATGCATCAAATGGAGCTGGCGGAAAGCACAAGAGGTGGCTGGAATGAGGTGATACTGGACTGGGGTTTGCAGCATCTCCCTTATTCAGGCAGGCCATGGAGGGCAGAGACAGAGCAGATGCCAACTTCCTCACCTCAGCTCTGACACGTACCACACAGGCATGCTTCACAGGAGCGAGTCTGCACCTTTGCTTTCTCTTGCTGCTGTGAAGCTCACCAGGAGCTAGGACAGCCTATGATGTTCTCCTTAACAAAAGCACGCTTGTTACTCAGAAAAGAAGTCTTTCTCCTCTCAGTTTCTCCCCCCGCTACCACCATGGCCTTGTTGTTGCTCAGCAATGGGACCTATCAAGGTTTTGAGACATTAGCAGCTATGTGGTGTTCAGCCAAGGGTACATCAGGGAGGAATAGAGCAGGGAGCCCTTCAGTTCCCAGTGTTAGAAGATAGCATCCTCACTGCTCTGGGGCTTGTGACTGCCTGGAGACTGGCTGAAGCAAAGGGGGTTGTGGCTAATATTGTATCTTACCACTGAAAAAGAAGAAAACGCCCTCTAAAAAAGGAAAAACACTGTTAGCTCTGTAATTGCAGGCTGGCTTGGCCACAGCCTACATCTCTATGAACTCATAGAAGTCTCCAGAGAGGATGAATTTGCTTCTGCCAGTAATTTGAAATGGGTATGGGGAGGGGAGAAGGTAAGGAGAATGACTGCCTTGCTCCTGGTGCCCTTAAGGTGTTGTGTGCCATACCCCACGGTAGGGAAGCATGCTGTGACATGCTGCAGTATTTCACATCCTCTCAGCAGAGAAGCAGGGTTTGATATCAAGGGTTCCTTTGAAATTTCAAGTACTGATTTGGGTCCATAATCTGGAATTAGGGTGGAAGCTGAGGAGTATAACCAAACAGTCCTGGTGTTTGCGCAGTCAGTTTAACAGTAGACTGGCAAATATCTCTGGGTGCCTTAAATCTTTCTTTAATATACATAGGAGTATTGACAGCTATTTGCCATAATTTTTTTTCTTTTTGCTGAATTATGAACATTCGAGGGGTTTCTTGATTATTTAATTGCCTACATTGAACTGTGGGTGCAGGTGATTTTGAATGTATTTGAGTTAGAATTTTTGTTAGATTAAGAAACAGATACAACACTTTAAGTAGAACTTTGAGATATATATATATATATACACCTATAAATATATATATATATTTTTGGTGGCATGTTTGTATCCTGGATGCATTGTCTGTATGTTTAGCTTAAATGAGTCTGTAAGAGGTGGAAGCAGAGAAGACAGCAGTGGGACCTTGTAGCTAGAGCAGCCGTTCTCCTGGGACTTGTTCCCAGCTCAGCTGCCCACTCACTGCGTGACTTGGGACAAAGTCAGTTAAAAGCTCTCGGTGCCTCAGTTTCCCTATCTGTCGCAGGGGGTTACACCCTGCCTCCCAGCAGTGCAGTGAGGCTGAGCACAGAGGAGGGAGGCATACATACCACACGCACACCGCTGCTGGCAGAAGCATGGACTGGTTTGTTTTCCAAAACCATTCCCAGCCCCGCTGGTATTGTAAAGCGCAGATGTCCAAGTGTTGGGTGTTCAGGGAAGGATTGGAAAGTTGAATCTGCACATTGTCTAAGCTCTGTCACTGTTGAAATGTGAGTAGGATACGGTTTTTCACAGCGTAGGGATTTCTGCATAGTAGTATCTCTGTTTTGTGTACTGGAAAAGAAAAACAACTTTTTGAAATAATTTCTACTAATATGGAAACAGGTATCTGGTTGTGCTGATCTGAAATTTTATTTGTTCATAATAAAAATGTTACTTTAAAACTTGTTGTGCTGATGACATTGTGAGCTGGGCTCGGTAAAGCACACGATGCCCCATCAGGATGGATTACGCTGTGCATTACTGTTTCCAACCCATCCTCCCTTCTAGGAGAACAAGCAAAAAACTCCTCTGGCTCTTTAAGCGCCATGAATGAGCGGATTATAATGGCTTTCATACTCCAGCGCAGCCCGGGCAGGCACACCCCGCAAAGGCTGCCCTTGCGCAGCGGGGTTACTGCAGGTTAATTCCAGCCGGTGCCTCTTGCCAGAGCCTTGCGGCTCATGGATATACATGCAGCATAACACGTAATACCGGCAGCCTGTCTCACAGCCAGGCACGGCCGCCACCACGCCAGGCGGGTTCATTAACCTCAATGAGGGGGAATTTTCCTCCTGCGGGAGCGAGCGTCCCTGCTCACCGAACCCCTCAGGCAGCTGGAGGAAAAGGGAAGGGGGAAATTCCTGGACCAAATCTCACATTAGCAATGTTAGCTTCCCTGCTTTCCCCACCCGACCACCTAATGAACATCCGATCATACTGGAGAATAAGGCCATCACTGCATGGCACCGACCTGCTCCATGCAGGAGCATGCAGAGGGGACAGCCTCATCTGCAGGATTACTACCACCTGCAGCAGCTGGAGACCCCTTGTCCAGCCTGTGTTTGCTGGTGTTGCCAGTTCCTTGCAGCCGGCATGCCGAATTCCTCAGCAAAACTGGTCCATGCTTTTGTTTCCAGCTGTGGCTGCTGGAAAGCCCTTTGGATGGGAAGGCCAGAGCAGCGTGCTGCAAAACAGAGCACGAGGGACAGCAAAGGAGGGAGGGAGGGAAGAAGGGAGGGAGAAGAAACCTTAGGGAGGAAGATGTTGGCTCTTCCAGGAGCCACGTTCTCCTAGGTGGAGGTGTGTGACCAGCCCAGGCAATGTTACGTCTGACTGCCCTGGGCTCTGGAAAAAAATCAAATGAAATGCTGTGGCTCATCACTGAGGCATAGAAGTACATCCCTGGAAGTGACACAGAGCTGCTGCTTCGGATAATCCAGTGCACTTTTGATCCCAGCTACGCCGGCAGAGCCTCTCCTAAAACAAGTGAAACACAGAAGGCAAATCTTCAAACCTCCTGATTATTCAGCAAAGTCTAAAAATAAAGTTAATGATCCCTCAGTCTGGACTTCATGAGAGTGGAACTCCAATCTCAGCCTCTCCCTCTTTGTTAAACACTATTATTAAATCCCCTGCCCAAAATATGTTCTCCTATACTACCAAGCCCTTCAGCAGTACCAGCTCAGCATTTTCAGCTCATTGCCTGAGTGCTTTACACGGTTGCCTATGTAATCCATGAATTTGGGTTGCAATTCCAATGCACCCCAACTTTGCTTCTCTGAAGGTGTCCCACCCACCTGGGAAGGTGAGGGAAGGGTTAACACACCAGCCAGTGCTGCTGGGTAGGAGAGGACAAGCAAACAAGTGCCTACTTGTTCAGACCCAGCTGAGGGAGTTCAAGGAGGGTTGCAGGCCTGGGTTACTAGCTGTCAACAGTGAAGCAGAAGGTTTGCTGCATCTTCTCAGTCCATGCATAGCACACAGGAGATGCCAGTGTGGTGTCTGGGGGAGACACCAGTTTCCATCTGCAACCCCTTTCCCAGAGACAGGATGCAGTGAGCACAGCTGTGTGGAGCCCTGCATACCCAGGCCAGGACCGCGGGAACAGGACCCAGAAGGGTGCCCCAGGGAGGGCAGTGGTCCCACAAGGAGCTGCCCAGCAGCAGGGCTAGGTGCCAGCTCTGCAGCAAGCCATGCGTTCCCACCACAGTGAGGAAACAACTGCTGCTGACCCTCCAAGAAGGAACAGGGCAGCAGGAAGGCTGTGGGACCTCCTGGGGAGCAGGGGGAAAGCTGTCCCGAGGCTGAGTGGGGGGGAACGAAGTCCCAGGAGAGCGCAGCGTCGGCACCACAGCAACCCTGTGTGCCAGAGGGATGGGGTGGGTGACATCTGTTTAACACCTAGCCAAGTAGGGTTAGCCCTGCCGCAGTGGGAACTCCTCTCCTGGGGAGCTCGGCGGCCACCCTGCCCTGGTGGGCAGCACTCTGGTGCATGGCTGCCATGGGCAGCTGCAGGAGTGTGGGTGCCAGCCCGTCCCCCAGGGTGTGCCCACAAGCGCTTCTGTCCAGAGAGGCCGCGTTTTGCTGTGCCCCTTGCCCGAGTGCCAGCAGGGACCTGCCGCCATCCCTGCTGTGGCCGTCCCGCTAGCGCCTGACTGCACAGGCCAGCGACAGCGACCGCGGCCCGGGGTTACTGCCGGTCACCCGCCCGTGTTTACCGCCGCCCACAGCGCCTGACCTGCGCGGGCCAATCCGCGCGCGCCGCCCGCTCTCAGCCTGCCTCACCCGAGTCGGGGCAGGGCGCATGCGCAGCCGCGCGGTGTGTGTGGGCCCGTACCTCCCGGGTGAGGTGCCGCGTGCGGGGGGGTTGCCGCGCCCCATCTGCGCGGGCCGCACGGGGGCAGGGGGAGCAGGGCGGCAGCAGGGCAGGCGCTGGAGCATCTCCCTCATGTGAGAGCTGAGAGACGAGGAGACTGAGAGGGGATCTCATAATGCATGTAAATACCTCAGAGGCGGGTGCCACGACTATGGTGCCAGACTTTTCAGTGGTTCCCAGTGACAGGATGAGGAGCAGTGGCCATAAACTAAAACACAGGAAGTTTCACCTCAACATGAGGAAGAACTTCTTTACACTGGGGGTGGCAGAGCACTGAACAGGCTGCCCAGGGGGGTCGTGGGGTCTCCATCTGGAGACGTTCAAAATCCACCTGGATTACATTCCTGTGTAACCTGCTGTGGGTGCCCCTGCCTTGGCAAAGGGTTGGACGAGGTGATCTCCAGAGGTCCCTTCTAGTCCTAGTGATTCTGTGAGATGACTTTCCAACGGGGCAGCAGCTCTCCTGCCACCCTTGTTGAGCCTCACCCATTCTTAATTCAGCACAATCACTCCCAGCTGCTGCCTACGTTAGCACTTCCTCATAAAGCATCAGCTCCTGGAGTCGTGGGAAGTAAGGCACTTCAGCTTTCATTTATAAATGAGCTCTGGTTTTAGGTTTAAAAAGATGGCATAAAAAATGAGGAGACAAAAGATTATAGTCCGGTACACATGTGGACCCACATAGCCTCAGTCAAATATGTATACATACACCTAAATAAACACAAGTATCAGCCATAAAGTAGAATAACTTAGATTTGGGAGAGAAGCTAAATACTAGTTGTGTTACAATCTGGTCACTTTGTGTCTATACTGAAAGTTGGCATTACATGAAAACAAATTTTCGCTTACTCAGAAGTCTTAAAAAGCAACCTGTAAAGCTATGCCTTTCATTTCTTTTTAAACTGCATGGAAAGATACAGCGCTTTGCAGAACAAACAGTATTTCATAATGGAGACAATTGCGACGACAGCTGTTACATGCCAGTTTGGCTCTGTAACAAACACGCATCTGCTTGCTTTACTTTTTTTTCAGTTTTCCTAAAATAGCTTTTTACAAACCCCTGGTCTTCAGCACTGAGTCTGAAGAAATGCCTACCTATTTCGAAATGTCTGTGACCTTCAGTGACTCTATAAACCGACTGAGCAAAATTGACATTTTGACAAAATGATCGTAAATACTTGTCCATTTGTTTCTAGAGAGGTTTCACATTCTGTCATGCTTATATATAAAATTAATGGTTTCTAAGCTAATCACCCTATTCTGGGATGTGATTAAAGGAGAGATTTCTGCCATGTGATTTTTAACGTTCAGAAACAGGAGGAGACTTACACAGTCATAATATTGCTCTTTTTCCTTGCCCTTTTGAGCTGCCCAATTAAATACTGGTGATCCAGATATCATGCACTTGACTGTTATCACCTAAAATAGATGTGGCTTGACCCTGAATCCCAAAGAAACTATGCTTAGATACATGATTCTTGGGTGACCACTGGGAAGTGCATCATTAGAAAACCAAGGAAATGAATTTAAAAGCCCTGCAATACTGCAGCTGGGACTGAAGTCAGGATGTTTTCCTACCTCAAGCAGGTGACAGAGTGTCAGGCTACTGTGCACTCACCTGCCCCATATCCCACTGCAGCCAAAATTCTTCTGAGATGACTTAGAGTTCTGGTGTCTCTTTTCACAGGGCAAAGATGGTGAGGGCCACTTTCAACTAACTTCAGCAATTTTAAACTTCTGTATTAAATCCAGTCCAGTTAAATAAGCATCCTTTAGAGTCAAGAGAGACAGGGAGGTGTTCGTGCAGTGACTCACAGCAGCAATCTGAGATACCTGTTTTAGAAAAGAGTGAATAATCTGCTGGTGCTGCATCTGTAACTTCTATATACAGATACCTGGATTAGTTGTTGGACCCCTGCCTTTTAGATTATGAGTTTGGTGCAATGAGTTCCCCACCTGGTTTTTAATAAGGAGAGCCCTCAACTCTCCACCAGCAACCCACAAAAGTGCAGGCTTGGAGTACACAGCAAGAAACATGTCATCTGAGGCTTCTTGGTGGCTTTGGGCTGTGACTCAGCTTCCTTGTTCAGAGCTAAGGAGGTGCAAAATGCCCCAAGAATTACTGGAAACTTGGAACTGGAAAATTTTAGATGTGCTTGACAGATATGAGTACTTTTGGGTTTTTATGCAGGGGATGATAAACTTCTGGAAATTATTGCCATAGGATGTTGTGGCAGCAGACAGCATCAATGGGTTCACAGAGGGTTTAGAGAGACTCACAGTAAACATGGTCCATAACCAGCTGGTAAAAACAGAGGTGTGCCTTCTGACATGCATAAACACAGAAGGTTTGTGGACACAGGTCTGAAAGGAATAGGCCTCAAACAGCCCCCAACAGACCTCAAACAGCCCCCAGGTTTGCAGGCTCTCCCTAAACAGCCTCTCCATTTGCCACTGACAGAGAACGTGAAGTGGGGCAGGGTGGATCATTGGTATGAAACCTTCACACCATTCTCAGGCAGGTACAGCTAGGTGAGGAATAGTTGCCAATAGTTACCCTGCTCTAAATTCCGCTCTTGTGACGGCCCTTGCCTCAGCACCTCAACACAGAGGGCTGGAATCAGCCCCAGGATCCTACCTGGCTTTGGAGGCAGCACTCCTATTCCTCCGTGTCATTCCTTCCAGATCTTCCAGTTCACTTCCCCCATTCTTTTGTTTTTAATACTCCAAGCTTCTGAGAAGTCGAGCCATCAAATTATAGAGATGTCTGATGGCACACAATAAATATTGAATCTTTGGGAATGAAACTCATAACTCAGTTTGGTACTCCTGGCTAACGAGCCCATCTCAAAACTCATAAATGAAAATGTTCTTTGGACTAATGACCACATAACATGCTGGGATTGATGTTGTGGAAGATATTGCGGACACATGGGAGTTTTCAGGAAATATCAAGGCTCTTTAGAACCACTACTAACAATGCACTAGCTTTGTTTTAATATCCGTGTGGGATTTATTTTCTGTGTTTATGAGATTTTTTTTTGTCTCTAATCTCTCCATTTCCAATTAAGCTGAGTCATACGAAGGCACAGCAAAAGGGGTTGTATTAGAGGAGTATCAAAAATGGATTTTTTTTGTTTCACAGAAATTATCAATGTCACTACTAGCTTTTATTTGGATTCAGAAAGGTGAAAAATAGAAGGAATAACTTCCTAGTCCTTTTGGATTTATGTGAAGACAGACAAAAAGCTGTGATCTCCCAGCTGTCTTGTCTGGTTGCTTGTTTGTGAAGCAGTTTTCTCTTTCAGCCTTGGCAGTGTTTTCCTTCCTTTCTCTTTGACTCCTTCCATTATAATCAGCACTTCTGCACACAAACACAGCTGAAGTGTCTTTTCTAAGCTAGAAGCATTTCATTTTGAAAATACCCAAACCAGAACATTGCAAAATGGCCAGAACATTTATTAATTTATTTTTTTTTTACCCTCTTAAGATGATATTTCTGGTTTCAGGCAACATTTCAGTTATGATGACCGCATTTTCTGCTGGCAAGAGGTCCCCTCAGTGGAATTTAGCTGGGCAGGATGATGCACTTTTACACTCCTTCGGCTGGACCAGCCTGGAGTCTGAGTCACTACTAATGCATTTGTTTGGTTCCCACTCTGTGATTGGCTTCTTACGTGGTATTGTGCAGGCCTCCTAATCCTCCAGAAATTGGTGCAGATGCTGCTTTCCTCCTTCCCTGCTTTTCTGCTGTGCTGTATGGAGGAGAGACTTCACATTCCACATCTAGTACAGGGGAGCCAGAGTGTGGTTAGGGATGGTGTAACCCAAATGGTTGCAGTAGAAACATACTATATTATCTGTATTGTTAGGAGTTCAGCCATTCCTGTTTCTGTGAGGTTCACAAGGCCGATCCTCAGGCCATCTCTCAGCCTTTTGAGGGAAACCAGAGCAGAATAGTATTCCATCCTTTACTGCTGCAGCACCCTTGCAGAACCAAACACTTAGGCAATGAGAGTCATTGAAGCACTGAAACTAAAGGACCCTCTCCCAGAAGATGCACGCACAGGTTTTTCTTTCAAGAGACTTAAATCAGTTCTAACTGTACATTTAAATACTTAATGCTTTTGAATGATTGATGGGTTGAGGTACAGCTCTCTTACCTTGTTTGTTCTATGCATCCTCATCGAATGTCTTGAGCTAACAGAACAGCACAGACTAATAATAAATGCTTTTGCCATGAGAACTGGACACATTTAATTCCTTAGCAGCATGTTACTGTCATCTCCTTCCTCTACCTGAACAGGTACAAGACATACTGCAAGGATCACTAATTCCTTGACACATCTTTGTCAGTAACCAGCTCAGCTGAATTTTTCCTGTCTGCCTGTTAACTTTTGTTCAACCCCAGTATAATGTTGTCCTGTGATGTCCATTCAGTTGGAAAAACCTTTCTCTGTCTATTGCCCAGCCCTGCTCTGCCACCCAGCAGCACAGTTACTGAGCTGTGGGCACAGGTGAGCTCTAAGCTCAGCGAATGCTAGAGACAGTCTCTTTGCCCTTTAGTTGCACAATAAAATACACCTCCCCTCTGCACAGCCAGCACATACAGGTATCTGTAACCCAAATGTTTGTCTGGTCATAGTGTGTGGTGTCAGTGCCAGTGGCCTCTGACCTTGTCTGGTCTCCAAGAGGTAGAGCAGATTGATTTCCTGGCCTCCTGGCATCAGCTCTAGCACAAAGGGTGAGACCACACACAAACTTACAAACATGCTTGCTGTTTACTGCCATGCTTAAATGCATAGGACTGCTTAAGGCATATAAAATGTAAATATTTATCAGGTTAGTCTGGGATCAGGCATTGCATCTTTCGTGCAAACTCCAGAGCACATTAGCCTTCTTAATTTAATAATGCACTCACTTCTCTTCTGTAAAAGGCTACTGGAGAGAAAAGAATCCATTTCTGCTCATGAGGTGGGCCAGTGCAGCAGTAAAAGAGAGCAGTTATAAGTGAATTACTTAAAGATAATCCACTCCCTTAGAGGTGATTCCCCACGTTCTCAGTTAAAAATATGGAGGCACTCTAGATTAGCTGGCATAGGTAGTGTCTCCCAGGTTTATAACTCCTGAAAAAGTGCCTCCTTCCTCCTGTGTTTGGAAATAGCTTTTTCATGGTTGAGAGGATGGGGTAAGGCAGCTTTTCCTTTTGGAGGAGGAGGGGATACCAATACAAAAATGTTCAGACTGCATGATAGGGATTACGAGAGTATCATCTTTGAGAAACAGGCAGCAGAGGCTCAGAAATCACCTGGTTGCTGAAGAGTTGTTTGACTGAGGCATCAGGGAGCTAATTCCAGTTACAGGGCATAACAGATAACAAATGGCACCCTTACAATGGCTGGCAGGGTGTCTATTGCAGTGACATAAACAAATAAAGAGAGAAGGCACTTGGCACTGCAAAACCCCCAGCAAAGTGTATGCAGAGCGTGATCAGTCAATAAGGGCTGCACGTGCCTCTGATTTCCCAAATGGCAGTTCTTTAATAAGCTGGATAAGAAACTTGGCTTTGTGAAACAACCTGTAGCACTTCACTTAGCATTTAAATCCACAGATACTGACCCTTCTTTGCCAGCATGTCAGCGTGGCCTTTTGATGCTTTCCTGATGGTATATACTCTTTATCATATGAACCACAAGCCACCATCTGGTTTAAGTTCTGTGTGGGATTTCCGAATATTTTTGAAACCTAACCTATGCTAGACTACTCACCTGTCGACCTCCCTTCCACCATCACAGGTAATAGCTACACAGCCAGTTGTCAAGCACAGCAGCACAACCCTCTCAATTTTCCACACAATGTTATGTGGTGAATGAAATTATTCTCCATTTGCTTCCTTCTAAAAAGCCAACTCCTCCTGTTTTCTTGCTTATAGTAATCAGATCACACCCCCCCCCCCCCCCCCCCCCCTTGATGAATCCTGGTTTCCCTGCGTCTGACCATCATGTGAGTCAGTGCATCGGGCTATTGGCAGATCAGTCTGACTGGGTCCTCTGTCTCTGCTGACTGCTCTAGTTGCACTGAAAGCCAATGATCCTGGTAAAATACGGAACAAGACCTGGGGCATTCTGCAGTACAGGAGGGTCCATATTATGGTGATCAGGAGCCCACAGACTTCTCTACTACAGTGTCCCTTTACCCAACCCTTATTCCCAGCCACTTTGGCTGCTCAGAGCAGGAGCCTCTTTGGAAGGTCAGACTCCATAAAGGGAAAACAGCAGGGTTGGAATTAGGAAGTTTCAGAACACTCACCGCTTTCCTCCATTGTGTACAACCAAGATGATAAACACTCCTTTCTCCAGGCTTGCTGGATGGCATTAAATTCAGGCTTGCCAGCTGCACACCAACTACAGCTCAGACTTCTCTGGAGACCCTGGCAGTGCAGCCAGCACAAGTGTTTCCTCTTTCAAAGGCAGGAGACCAAGACTCATACGGGCGAAACCAGCAAAAGCCAACCAAGACCATTGGCAAAGCTGCCAGACTGAGCCAGTGCTGCTCACAAAGGAGCCAGGCTAATTGAGACCTGCTGAAGGAGTAGAATATCTCATTAACCACATGTATAGGAAAGCCCCAAGCAAACTTTTTCATGAGCAACATGTGCAGCATGCCACATGGCTAAGATCCCAGAAAACTCCCCTGGTTTAAAAGTTTGGGCCATCCCACTCTGCTATGTTCCATATATGGCAGAGATGTAATTTGCTAGCTGCTGGATGCCATTCAGTTACGGTACTCCTTTTAAAACTTCTAGAGTCTGCAAGAAACTGTTCTTCACCAGCAGACAGGCCAGGCATTACCACACAGCTCTTGGAGGAGGTCTTCACTCCACATATGAAACAGCTGGACCACCAGGAAAAACCTCTGCATGTCTAGACTCAGTTCTGTAGTGTGAGAGTGTTAGAAGGAATGTCCTGAAGACAGAAATGCTGGGACAGGACAAAAGTCCATGGATACAATTAAAGATCAAGAACAAGAATTGGTCAGCCTTCCGTGGATCCTATTAAAAATCAGGAACCAGAATTTGTCTACCTGAATTTTTTGCATGCTTATGTATCTCTAAAGGTTGTAACTGAATAGTTTTGGTCAAAAGGGGAGATAGGAATAGTGGTCATATAGTTGGTCACAGGCCCAAGTACATGCTTTAAAACTGGAAGCGAATTACATCTCCATGGATAGAGAGATCCAGGGGACATCAACAGATGGGGTGTCCCTAACAGCCTGCACAACACAAAGGGCAGCTGTGGCAGGGAGGCTTGCTTTGTGTCCCATGTAGGCTGTTAGACCAGTTGGAGTAGATAAATGTTGACTCCATTCATGTAAAGGTGATGGTGACAGTGTAGTCAAGTACTGATCCACCCAGCTTAGTCCCTGTGAATTTGAGCCCATCTCATACCACAGTATCACATATTCTTCCAAGGACCATATCTTCCACCACCCCAGGAAAGTGCTCCCCCCCGGTATCATAAACACCAGCTTTGTGCAAGTTTGTGTGATTAAGCTATATGTTTCTATAGATTGGATGGAGAAATAGTTACCAGAAGACATCACAGGCCAAAGACAAGATAGACAGATGCTAAGAAGATAATATGTGGAAGTTGCCCAAGAAGATATTATGTGAAAGTTTCCCAAGAACCGATAAGCTTTGGAAACAACTAATCCTAATGAATTTGCAAGAACTGGTAGACTATGAGAACTAATGCTATACAAGGCTGCCAGCAAACATTAGCATCTACAACAGGTTGTATAACTTGGATCACACCCAGTAGGGCAGTGGCTGCTATACCCAGATAAAGAATACAGAGTTATGTATACAACTGGTGAAACAAAGTGCCCTCTGAAGGAATTTCTAAAGGCCTACCTAGAAGGCAGTGGTGCATGAGGATGACCTCTGCTTCTGAGTGTGCACATTGGGGTTGGCCTCCAAATGACTGCTCCAGCTAATAAGTGAATGTAAATGAGCAGTATATGTGAATAGTTACCTGCTATTACTAACAACACCTTGATTCTATTGACAACAAGAGTTAATGAATAAAATCTGTTTAAAAAAATAGCAGTTTGAAGTCTGTGTTTTCCCCTAATACTATCCCCTATCAAGAAAAAAGGAATTTATGCCACCTATTTGGGAGAAACATGCTAAAGACAGTGTGACACTCATAACTCTTCATGGTAAGACCTGCAGCTAGGACAGATGGTGTTAACACAGCACAGCTTCTTTGTCCAAATAAGCCGATTTGTTGAATTCCCAGTGAAATCCTTGCCATTGCTTGTCAGAGGCAATTGGTGACTGTGGGGAATACATTCCTTCTCCTGAAATGTGCTATACGAAATTCAGCTAAATCCAGACCTGAGGAGGGACTTGACAGGAACCATGTGCATGTTTGTAAGGGCGAGATCTGTTCAAAGGGAGAGGGTCCCACGTAAAAGCCAGCTGTCTGCTCTGTCACCCACGCGTTGTTTTCTTTGCATGCTTCAATGCTTGTCTGGGGACCATGACATGCCAGACCCAACTGTGACACTTAGTCACTCTATAGGCGTGGGTCATTCTTGAGTCTGCTTATTTTTGTAAAGCATCTCCATAGGTAATGACTCGTGCCTGCCACTGATGTCCAGAGAAACTATGCAGACTCTGCACTTCTAATGCAGAAACCCAGCAGGTGTTGCAGGTTATACTGCTGAATAAAAAAAGAGACCCACAAGGTTTTATCTTGTAAGCATCCCCCTCAATCTGCCTCCAGGTAACCTGCATTTGTATCTTTCCAGGGCTGTCAAGTTTGTACTTCCACTTAAGGAACAGTCAGATTTCTCCATATAGAAAAAGAATATGAGGTTGTTTAAATAATTATTGCAGCAAACTAGCTTTCTTGAGTCAGACCAAAAGTATCCTCTAACTAACCACAGCCAGCATCACATGCTTAGAAGCCTGTAGAAGTACAGTCAGATTATATCTGGACCTTTATTTTTAATAACTAACAACAGTTTAATCCACTGTGAAGCACTCCTTGCGTGTAAGTGCTGAAAGGCTCAAGCTAGACCACAGAGTCTTGCAGCTCCTACCCTAGTGAGAGTTTATAACCCAAGAGGCAAAACCCCCACATAGAGGTGCAGTCACAGAGCTGACTTGCAAGAGGCAGCCCAAAGCATTTGTGGCAGAGCTGAGAATCAGACAGAGTCTCTTGACACTAGATTATATATTTTCAAAACCATCTGTCCAAAACATGCTGGAAAAGATTAAACTAAACCAACAAAGGCTTTGACAGGTGAAACTTCCTTCCAGATTTTCTGGTGGCGTTCCAGCCTTGATCACTGAAACTTCACATGCACACCCGACCTCTGCGAGCACAGTGCCAACACACGCCTAGCTGAAACACCATTCAAGCACAACTTTCTGCTTGGTGAGCATGTTTCCTGTTGTCTCCAGTAACTCCTTCAGTCCCAGCACAGCAATATCAGCAACACCATGATTTACTAAGACATGGAGTAGAGTTCTTCCAGTGTCCCACCCCTCCCCATTGTTATCACTGATGAGGTCCTGGCTTTGAGAGCTTTCTGGGTTCAGGCAGCAAGAGCAGGTACCTCCAATGAGCTGTGGTCAGCAGACATTTGCAACCAGCAGCTGACTTCCTACTGTCACCTGCCCGCTGAGGCAGACAATGAAGTGCTTTGCTTTTGTGCCTAACGCCTTGCTCTAAGGGCAAGAGAAGGTCCTCCAGCCTGTGGGACCTCCCGAGCCCAAGCGTTGCCTACAGCTGTTGGATTTATTTAATGCCCAAGTAAAAGAAGCCAAATTGGGTGCGATCAAAGAATAGGGGGAAAGTGAGTTGGCTCAGCACTGCTTTAATTGTATTAGTCATGATTTTTACTCATTCAGAGTCCTCAAAGCTTACTTTCCTTTTTTCCTCCTCTTATCTCTTTCATCTGTGTGAAACATGGGCGATGTCTATCCTGCTGAGACAGTCCTGGAAACTGCATTTAGCTTTGGCAATTTTGCCTCTACCTCAGACTTCAAGGAAAACCTGTGGGATGTCAGCACGGGAAAAGCTAAAGGGACTCCTTTCCAAACCTCTCTGCCAGTGCCAAAACAGTATCAAATCCCCACACTTCAAGCAGAAGTGTTCCTATTTGAGAAAGCGACATGCCTTTCCCTCTACCTCCCCTGCACATCAGCAAGCAGGGTAGCTGATGGCATGGCTCCTGTGCCCTCTAAATTTTCCAAACCACCGCTGCCAGTGACCCAAGCAGATGCCACCTCTGGTGGCATGGAGAAAGCCATAGGGTATGAAGTAAGAGTTCTCCAAGGCTCTATCACCAGACTTGCTAGAGAAGAGCTAGCAAGAACTTTAAGATTAAATCCCATTACTGTAGGAGTTAAATTAATTACAGTGCAGATGGAGTGGGTGAGGGAACATGTACGAAGTAATTAACAATACACCTACTGAAGTTAAACCCCAGTGACATCCACTCCCTCCCCTCAGAGAAGTGTCTCCAGTCTGGGCCTATTTGCAATAAGGTGAATGTACCAAGTCCTCCACCAGTGGGGTAGAAATTCCCAATTCCCCTTCCCCTCTGCCAGTCCCATGAGGATAAAAATGTTCGTTATTTATTTCACCTCATGCATGAAGCATGAACTGGACTATGGCTCAAGAAGTTTGGATGCTCATTTCCAGTCTGCCACTAACCACCTGAGCAACCTCAGCCATGCCCCTGGTTCCTTCTTCGCAAGGACTAATCCCCACCTCATTGAGCCTTATGCAACATACCCTTGCTGCAGCTTATGTGATATTGATCCACCCATTAAAGGAATAAATGGATCTTCCCTAGATGGCCAGAAGCTCAAAGATCAAACATCTGCAATTTTCCCTCCGACAGGACATCCTGCCAGCCACTGCAGGGACATAGTCACGCTGACAAAAGTGCCAGATTCACTGTTTGCCTTCAAACACCAGAGAGCTGCTGCATCTTTGGCTGACTGCAGAGACAGGAGAACAGTAAACTTCATGAGTGATAAGACTGATGCCAGGCAACGAGGAAACGAGATGATTGATGCACACCCCATGATTTCTGACATGGGAGGAGCAAGGAGTTACTTAAGTGACATGACCTGAGCAGGCACTGCCAGCACACAACCGCTAAGGCTGAAAACACCCAACCAAGACAAGTACTCCGGGACAGACATCATCCAAGGGTGGCCTCAGCCCCCAGCTCCTCAGATGACACTTCTTGAGCTCTGCCCCTCCACCCCAGTATCTGCAAGGTCATCAGCTGAGAGATATTCCTGGCTTGGCCAAAGAGACCCCACAGCAGACCTGATCTGGCACAGGGAACAGCCTACAGATTGACTATTACGTTGTTCAGAGACCTAAGAAGGTGAACTCTCCTATGCCCCTAGAAGAGGGCACAAAGACACTTTAAATAACACCTAAGTATCCAGAACTAATTCGTAAACAAGCAGAGAAATGATACATAGGAGGTCAGACTGCCACATCATCATCAGAAGAGAGACTTTCACAAACCTTCATTGCACTTAAGGCCAGGGACAAAGGCATTGTTTTCCCCAAGGGTGGGGGACTTTTCATCTGCCAAAACCATTTGCAGGCTCTGGAGCCTCAGGATTGCTTCAGGTTCCTCTTTCTCACTACCCAGAGCACATCTATTCCCAGAAAAGAGATGGAAATGAGGGAAAAAACAAAAGATAACTCGCTACTCAAAAAGCATGCTTGCTTTCCTGAGAGCAGGCCATGCATTGCTTTGCTCCCCTTCCCCTACACAGTACCAGTTGTAATAGTTTCCAGATCTATCTGCTTCCCCTTTTCTCTAGCAGCTGCTTTACCAGCCTTAAACAGCTGCCAAAGCCACAAGCAGAATTTCTGACGCTTAATCTCTAAACCTACACTAGAGTTTTGCTGCAGCTCATCATTTCCCTAGCACATAATATCAGCAACACTCTATGTACTCTCACCCCACAAAACAACCTTCCAGAAGCTCCTCTCCCAGCAGGCTCCTTTATAGGAGAGCCCCACTGCCCAGCTGCCCTCTATCCCCTACGAATCCCCATCCGGAAGGGGCTGGGCTCAGCCTGGCTCCCCGTTAGGGGTCAGTCTACTTTTCCTCAGCAGAGAAATGACAAGCTTGTGCTAATTTCAGTGCAAACTCCCCAGAATGCCCGGGCTGAGCCCATAACTATGCCTGAAAGAAGTTTGTTAACATGTTTGAGTGAGCATAGGAGAATGATCCACCACCGTAGACTTGCATAGAGCATCCAGCCCAAGGTTTACATATGCAGAAGCTGGTTTTGGAAATCCTGCCAAAGGTACTGTGAAGCACCCAGTTCTCAGAGGGCATGGTCTCTATTTTTTCTGGAAATAAAGTGAGAAAGGATTTTATGAATGTTGGTTGTTTTTTTTTCCTTAGGTTTTTCTGAGTTCTGCTCTTGGGAACTTGCTGGTAATCATCCGCTGTTTGGCCAGCAAAGATGGTAGAAGGAACAGCTCTGAATCCAGAGATTCCCAGGCAATCCTACAGGTACAGGAAACCCCACAGGAAATCCCACAGGAAATCCCAGGCACAGCTACAGGTTGGGCAGAGAAGAGATTCAGAGCAGCCCTGCAGAGAAGGACTTGGGGGTGGTGGTTGATGAGAAAATGAACATGAGCCGGCTTCAGTGTGCGCTCGCAGCCCAGAAAGCCAACCGTATCCTGGGCTGCAACAAAAGGAGCATAACCAGCAGGTCCAAGGAGGTGATCCTGCCCTTCTACTCTGCTCTCATGAGACCTCACTTGGAGTATTGTGTGCAGTTCTGGTGTCCTCAACATAAAAAGGACATGGAACTGTTGGAACAAGTCCAGAGGAGGGCCACGAGGATGATCAGGGGACTGGAGCACCTCCCGTATGAAGACAGGCTGAGGAAGTTGGGGCTGTTCAGCCTGGAGAAGAGAAGGCTGTTGAGACCTCATAGCAGCCTTCCAGTGTCTGAAGGGGGCCTATAGGGATGCTGGGGAGGGACTCTTCATTAGGGATCATAGTGATAGGACAAGGGGTAATGGGTTAAAACTTAAACAGGGGAAGTTTAGATTGGGTATAAGAAAGGAGTTCGTTACTGTAAGGGTGGTGAGGCACTGGAATGGGCTGCCCAGGGAAGCTGTGAATGCTCCATCCCTGGCAGTGTTCAAGGTCAGGTTGAACAGAGCCTTGGGTGACATGGTTTAGTGTGAGGTGTCCTTGCCCATGGCAGGGGGTTGGAACTAGATGATCTTAAGGTCCTTTCCAACCCTAACTATTCTATGATTCCATGAATTGCCATTTAGCTGATGATAAAAGGAACATACCTGGGGCCACCTTCACCCTGGTTTTATAGAGCTTAACACATTTTGAGTGTGTGAGCTTTGACTCAGCTGAGATGAAGACCCTGCAGTGTCTGCTGGTGGTCCAAGCCAGAAGGGTCACTCAGCTCTCCATGAGTGGTATCACATGTAGGACACACTGGGGCTGAGGTCAACAGTGGAGATGGCAGTGGGCACTGTCCTCAGTTGTTGGGACATTGAGTACAGAAATTTGAGGACTGAGGGGTTTTGTTGGAGGTCCTACAACTTTCCCTGTGACATGTAGGGCACTTGCTCCTTCAGTGCATGGGCAAGATGGCAGACATGGTAGGACACTGCTGAATTCTCCTCTACTACATCATTAATGCAGTTGCTTTGGCAGAGAAGGGGGAGATAGAGACAGAGTCTTGATGTTCAGACCCTTCCTCCAAGAGGAGACTTTGCTTATTTGGGTCAACTTAGCAAACAAGATGCCATTTGATTAGTCAGCTGTTTTCTGGGTCAGTATGGCCAGAAATGATTGCAAACTGCTTTGCTTTTGGGCAGGCATTTGATAGAGTGCCACATTATATATTTATTAAGGGTGTGAAGAAATCCTAACTGGATAAAAATAGCAAGTCTTGGATTAGAAACTGGCTGGTAGATGAGGAACAGAGGTTCATTGTTGCTTTAGGATGCCTAGTGTTGCCAGAAAGATCCTGCACAGTGTTGATGTGGGTCTGCTAAGCTGGGGCAGAGGAGACACAGAAGACCCAAGACTGGCCCGAGGAAGCACAGTGAAAAACAAAACGAGGTCTTTTGGATGACTAATGTCTTGATCAAGAGAGGTTGTAAGCCAGTGAAATAGACTCTCTTTGGTAGAGACTGAACACAGATCAGTAGCATAGCAAAGATTTGTAGCATAGCAAAGCTGGAAGACATGCTGTTGGAGGTGAGGTGCACAGTGGGGTCCACTCTTCTGCCATGCAAGACAGGAAGTTCACTCTCTTAATGACAGGTGTAGTTAGTAGTATTGGTGGTCCTCACGTTATTTACAGAAAAAGAGTAAATACTCCTATTAAAAATGGTTAAAGATGGAAAAGGGATCAGAGGGTCCAGTCTCCTTAAACCTTTGGGTTTTGTCTTTTCAAGGAAAGTCAAGGTTACCTTTGTAATGAAGGTGCCAGCATGCTATTAGCCCTGCTCCCTAAGGAGCTGATCTCTGCAGAGAACACCACAATTGCTAGAGTCACTCTTTGGAATCCAAAACAAAGACCAGGAGTTGACTTCTTTTTCCCCCACAGAAGAAAGCTTCTAGCAGGCAGTGTAGACAGTGTACACATCGTGTCTGAGGTGCAGTGCTGCCACTTGGAGGGCAGTCACCTCCGCTCACAACCCAGATGTTACATCTTCAGTCACTCCAAACCCAGAAAGTGGTTTTACATGCACAAGCTTTCCTCTGTCACTTGTTGTCACACATGCGATCTGGAGTCAGTATGGCCAAAGGATTGTTCAGGTAAATTAATTCATATAAAGACTTTGATGCTTCTATTAAGATAATGAGTGATGGCTGACATCAAGATCAAGGTCTCATTGTGCTGAGTGCTGTACAAACCCATGCTGGGACATACCCACTGTCTCCAAAAGTTTACAGTCTGAGTAGATGCTTGAATAGGGAGGGAGACAGAGGCATGTCAAAGAGGATTAATTTGTGCATGGTCAAAGGCTGAGCTGGAATGAGGAGCCCCTGTGTCCTGGTCAGGATCTGCTATCTCCTCTTAGCATCACCACCTACCAAAGGCAGATACAGTCTGTAAATACTCATAATGAAAAGCCTCCCAGAAACAAGCCACACTTAATTCCTGAGGACATTTTGTTCTTTCTCTGGTTACAAGCCATGGGCGGGTAAGGGCTGTCCCAGCAGCTGCATGCAAACTTCGGACATAGCAACAGCACGCGGGCCGTGGCTGTACGTATGACTCCTGTCATATGCAATCATCTATCAGCACACCCTGTGGTGGTAATGAAACTCCTTCGCAGAGCGCAGTGTGCATTATTAGCTGAACTGTGAGAGTTGAGGTAGCATCGCCATCCCTGAGTCAGAGTGGGAACTGCAGGGAAAATGTTCCTGAAGTTGGTGCCTTCAGTGCCTCTGTGTGTAACATATTCCTCATTGCTCACCCCGATGCCATGAGATCTGAAACATATTGCTGTATTTCTGAAAACTGAGGAGAGGAGGGGTGGGATTCTGCCTCCAAACAGGTACTGGGATGAAATCTGACAGCAGAAATTCTTCTTTCTTTTACAGTGTCAATGGGCAAGAACAAAACTGCCTAAAGTACATCATTCCAGAAAATACCGCCCAGTGATGAATTCACATGAACATTATTTTCTTCTAATGTTGTGATGGTTGGGTGGTTTTTTTGCTTCTTCTCTTTTGATGTGGTAATGAACGCTTTGTCCTCTAAACATGGGGCTCATTCCTGCTTTGCATGTGTTAATGTAAAACCAGTGCAAATGTCGCTGTTTGTTTTCATTCTGAGACCAGATACAGGTCCCCATATAAACTCTGATGTTTGGGAGGAGCTGACTTTATACAGCATCCTCTTTTGCTCCTGGGATGGTGCCATCCCAGTGTACTGGGGTCTCTGCCCACATCATTCTCTGTCCAGAAGCCAGGATGCTCTTGCATTCTCTGGTAGGATATCGCCCTTCTCAGCGTTGATATGTTGTACCCCCATCCCCCTCTTCCTCTCCCTAGTAGCAGGCTATGCTCTGGTCTGTTTCCAGCTGAGATGTATCATGCAATACACCATCCCACTGCCTGGGTCTGCACAAGGCATTATCTGTGCCATGCCACAGTTATCAGCCCCTAGCCAACAGCTCCTAAGTGTACTGCAAGATTGCAGTAGAGACTGGGTCCTGGGGTGCTGCAGTGATGAAGGCTAGGTAATGATGACTTCATACAACATCCATACAAAGCAAGCTTGCTTGCTGTCAGTTGTGACAAAATGAACTGGCCAGAAGAAAGTTTTCCATCGGGCACTGACTTCCCTCAGCACCACCTGACCAACGTGAAGTGCTTTCCTAGCTGTGCTTCAACGGTGGCACTCAGAAAAGGGCTATTATTTCTAGCCACAGTTCTCTTTCCTTCACTTTCTGGGTCTCTATTTTTTTAGGCCTTAGTGGAAAATCCTCATGAGGACATAGGCCATGCTCTTAGACTGAAACCAAAATGTCTGGTCCCTTTAGACAGGAAAAGAAACGCCTCCTTAAAAGTGTTATGTTTCAATAAAGCAGCTCTTTGTGGTGGCCTTCATCAGTGGTGAAATCTCATCCAGGCTGACAATATGAAAGCCAAGGGGCTTCTCCCCAACAGGTCAACAAAAGTGCTGCTACATGCAGCAGCCTGTTTCTTGGGACACTTAAAAGAGGTCAAGGTTGTCCAACAACAGTGTATCTGCAACATTTTCCCAACAACCATCAGTAAAAGTGCCTCATGCTTGCGATTTTGACAGGAAGCTGGATTCTGGCTCTGTCAGCAATGGCATTTGCAAGGGATTGGTGATAGATTTTGTGGTGCCAGTTTATCCGGACCATCTTGGACCTGTTTCTTCATCTTGGCGGTCTGATTCAGCCTCCACGTTTCTCATCATCACCATTTATTGGGACTGACTGACTGTTTTGGCAGAGGAGATGGTCCCAGTCAGTACGGATGACACTGGGAAAGCTGGAGCTGGAGCCAAATCCTGAGACCTGGTTTTTATTGGGAAACAATTCAGCTTTCCTTACAGCTCGCGGGGGGGCGCAGCACCTTGTGGGCCGATCTGTTGCTCACCACTGAAATGCAGCCACTCCCAAGGTGAAGAGCAGCAACACACTGAAGGCCAAGAGAAGTTGTTGGCCAAAGACAGAGCAGAAAAGAAACAGTATTGTAATGTATGAACACTGAATGTGTGAGATCTCTCAAGGAAAAAGCTAGGACTCACACTCAACAAGCTTGGGCAGTGCAGAGAGCTCCTACATGCATTCTCAGCCTCCCTACCTCCTGTGATTTATGGCAAGCCTTTTGACATTTGGTGTTCATTGGAAAGCCCAGTTGCCCAGAGCCCAAGAGTTTCAGCTTGCCTTTCATGCCAGAGAACAGCATGTTCCCAGCCCTGCCGATTCCAGAGGAAACAAGCCCCAAGAGTACCTTAAATAGCTCCCACTGTGTATTATTTTCAAGCCAGTCTCATGATTTTGCAGGCCTGACTCATTCCGGGTAAATGCCAAAGGTTACTCACGTTAGTCATCTGTAGGCAGAGGAAAGACCTTACTGGATTTACTGCTGTTTTAGGGCACAGAACTGAGCCAGATTTTCAGATCCCTGACCCTGGGATTTGCCCTAGGATGTGTTAGGGGACACACCAGTGAAAAAGTGTGGATCCAGTTCTGTGCATACTGCTGATGGCTTTACATCCATCTCCCCACTGAGAGCCGACGAGCACCTGATCCTTCCCAAGCTAAGGCCAGGTGTCAGCAGAAGACTGATGGGCTGCCACAGCAGCTGGCCCATGGGCAAGTGTGCCGCAGCACAGGAGTGGCACACTGGACAACCAGGTCCACAAGGACATCTCACATAAGGGCACTGCTGCCCTCCGCCCCTGGGTAGAGCCACCAGCAGCTCTGTACCACTGCTGTGAATGCTGAACCATTCATGACCATTTTTGGACTTAACCCATGGAGAGGCCTCAGGGTGCTCAGTCTGGAGAAACAGGAAGGAGAAGAGGAGATATTTTAAGCCCAGATTCCCTGCAGAACCTGTTGTCTGCACTGTACATGGCAATGCCCAGCACAGGAGCATTTGCCTGCATCTCTTTGATCCAAGGATGCTCTTCAGCAGCAGCAGCGCTGAGCCACAGCCTGGCTGCAGGCTGAGCCGGGAGCACCATCTGCCGGCTTCAAAAAAGCGAGCTGGCGCACCAGAGGACAAATTACAGGGTAATTCAGAGCTAAGTATGCCGCTGCACGGCCATTAGACCACATAGCAAATTGGAGATGAGAAAGATCGCATGATTGCATAAAACCCTGAGCTAAACCTCCTCTTGTCTGTGTTACAAAAAGCAGTCCAAACCAATCAGTCTCTCTGCACTAGAGCCGAGGTAAATTGCTTGGGTGAAGGATATCCAGTTGTAAATCAGCTGGAGCTATTTACAGCTCCTGCAGAGTTTGTGGGCAGTTTAAGCTGAAAAGGGTCACAGCATGTCACTGGGCAGTTTTCTTAATAAAAAGGATTTATTTTCTTTAATTTGAAATGTGGGTTTGTTTCCAAATATTCCTAATAATAGTAATATTGAGGAGGGCACAGAGAGCCTGAAAGGAAAAAAAAATACATGTCTCTGGTGCAACAGTGGGCCATTTTAAGCAGCTCTCGCATAGATTTTTCCTGGGTTCCTCAGGTCTGCCAAAGACCCAAGCTAGCAACTATTAACACCACACTGCTGAGACATCTTCCTGGTTTACCTGCCTCATCTTTTGGTTCACTGGACTCCACACACCTCAGACCCATAGCCTTTTCCTCCTCCAGATACTAATGCTTCTGGCCAGTGTAGAAGGCTGTCTCTGCCTGGTTTTATTTTTATCCTTTTTTCCATGCCCCAAATCTTTATATGCAGAGGCCAAGCATGTTCCCCCATTGAGAAGCAGAGCCCTCATGGGTACTGAGGAGAGGCTTCTCTTGCAGAGCTGTCTGCATTGATGACTGTGACATTCACTTCCCATGACGCTGCACTTGTCTGTGGTGTCGTGAGCCTCTCTGAAGGATGGTGGCAGTGCCCAGGATGAGCAGTAGTGTGTGGCCTGAGCTGTGCTGGGGAGCGCCATAGCTGCTATTCCTATTGGGAGTGTGTCTTTCCTTCGAGGTGCACAGTGACAGGAGCGAGGTGTGGCTGGCGTGCGGCCAGGGTGTGTTCCTAGACTTGGGAGCTCAGTATGGTCCTGCTTGCCTCCAGGGTTATCTCACCCCCTGCCAGCCAGCCAGGAATGTGCTTCGACTCGCTCAGTCCTGCTCATCCTAATTATACCTTCCTGGAGAGCTAGATGCAAATCCCCACCCACCCTCACAATTCTCCAAGCTGATCCTGCTTGCCCTTTAATGGCACACCTTTTTCCTTTGATTCTCATCCCCAGCTATTCCACCTCTCAGCACTTGTGTCCCTTTCCCTCTTGCAGCCCTCAGATGCCGGGTTGGTGAGTGCTAGAAAAAGATGCCCTGGACTCATACTTGCTTTCTGGACTGTCAAAAGAAATACTCTTATGGCTAACACAGCTTGAGCCTGTGCAAGTCACCACCATGGTAAATCAAGACCATTCAGAAGGAATATCCTCTAGAACTGTAACTGAGAATATGTGATAAAGGAATTGTTGTAGCCCAGGCTAAGGACGAACTGGAACTTTTGAAGTGCTTTAAGGTAACTTGCTCCAGAGCACAGCTGTCTTCTACATACCATGGCTAAAGAGGATGTTTCTCTAGACACCTTTGACTTTCCCTTGAAGCTGATGTAAATAATTTTCTTGTGCACACCATAACCTTTCCTGCAGCAACTGAAGAACAGCCCAAACATCTGAGCCTTTCCCCACAGTTTGGTGGAAAGCACTTCCTATTGGATATGTGATGGACGTGTCCAGTTATACAGTTCACCCCAGGCGGCAAGGATCCACTGAGCTGTTGCTGCATGAACTGTAAGGAGAACCTGCAAGTGTGGGAATACATTCAATACTGGTGAAGCACAGCAGATCGCAAGGGAGGCTGCTCAGCATGTGTCACCCATGCAGAGAGCAACGTTAGGAAACATAAAGGTTACAAAGTCAAGCTTGCAGCAAAGAGGCCGTGGAGAGGTTTGTGTCGGGGTGTGTTGATGCTGTCTTTAGTGGCACAATCTCAGATTGATATAGCTAAAAAAAAAATATAAACAGACAAGCTTCTGGGCACACTGGCACCTTTCCTGTCCTTTCAGAGCCAAAATGCTTCAAAAACATGTTTGCTTCTTCCGCTGCATATCAGTTGATCTAATAAAAGCTATTACTTTTCCCAGCTGTTGTCTGCCTTTGTTTCTGGAGCCGCTTGACTGAAGGACCAGAATAGCATGGGGCATGTTCAGTACAGGATTGCAAATAACACACTTTCTTGGGGATGTTTTGACAGGCATTAGACACCATTGAAGCTGTATTTAGCTTTTGCTAAAGGCAAAGCTGCAGTCAAGTCAGTGAAAATCTGCTTACTGCAATGGGAAGCCAGACTTTCCTGAGACTTTTTCAGCTGTTGCAGGGTTGAATCCTGTGTGCTCCCTAGACAACATACATTTCTATAATTTGATCACGTACCTTTCACATATCTTTTAACATAAGATACTTTCAGTTCCTTCTCGACCTTTCTAATTGTCTTTTTCTTACAAAAAAAATATGTCATTTGGGCACACCAGGAAATTTTTGAGGTATCTGAGCCAGACTTGGAATTTTTACCCCCAGTCTTTAGCCTTATTTTTCATATCCATCAGTAGCATTGGTACCAGTGTGGAAGGCAGCAGGAGCATTACTCTTTCTGTGATTACTTGTACTAGCTCCTTAAGGACAGTTCAGATCATCCCTGTTCTTTGAAAATTAAACTTGGACATCTTACATTAATGTTTTGGGTTGGGTTTTTTAACAAACTGCCATAGATCACAGCAGGTTCTGTACCTCCTGTTGTCTTCAAACCCTGTCTGCTGTTCTGCGAGATGAGCAAATAGTCAAAACCGCATTATAGCACTCAGTGCAAAGGTCAATAGAGATCTGTATTGGCCAGCAGGTCAGATGTGATAATATACCAGTCTTTCTGGACATAAAGTTTATTTTAATGCTCTTTGGGGCCATTTTAGAAACTTTACAGAGCTTTTGTCAGTAACAATAACAAAATTTGAGGAACATTATAAAACAATTTTGCATCTTTAGAGAGTACCTCATAGAGCCTATTAAACAGCCTTTGAGAGCTGTAATTAAATCTTTGAAATATGTCTGGGACAGTTTTGTTTCAGGCTTGCCTCCAGCCCCTTTGACTTGAAAAAACATGCTTGTTTCCAGGAATATGGCTGTTGCATTTAACTGAAATTAGAAGTTGACTGGGGGGGCTGCTGGCTGTGAAACACCCTGGTGCTGCTGTTGCTGCTCTGAGCTTGGAGGAAGGCCTGGCTGCCTCTGGTAACAGCTAATAAGAAAAAGTAAATTCCTCCTCTTTATTTAGACCCACTTACAATTATTTATTTCCTCTTTTTTTGCAATCCCATTACATAATTTGTCTTGGAATAAAGAGAAATAGTTCACCCTGTAAGCCCAATAGTGTTCTTCCTTTCCAGTCAGTTGAGACATGTCTCAAGTGTTGCATGATTCAAAATGCTGTCGCTGCTGGACCTGAGGAATTAAAGAACTCTGGTTCAAGAGTCCTGAAGCAGGCATTTGGAGACTTACAAGAAACAACTAGAATTCTTCTTCCTGTCCTAGGAAATAAATGCCAAGTGCAAGATGGGAGCATCGCCTGCACCTCACCAGCACCACCCTGGTGGGGCTGAGCCGCTGCAGGGCAGGCAGCCTCAGCAGCCCTTCAGCTCCCCTGAGGCAGCATCAACCTCCGCAGTTGCTCTCTACACTGAGTCAGGGACAGCCTCCTGTGGGAGGGAGAGCACAGCCACCAAAACCATTGAATTAACCCAACCAAAACCACTAAGCCCTGTTGAACGTCACAGCATTGAAATTCTATTTCCATATAATAAATAAATAATAAAAAGCTTATTTCCTTCACCTTTCAGTTTCTGGTGTTTTACTTTCTATTAGATAAATCTGCAAGCTTTTCCTCATTGTACGTAATACCTTAGTCTTTAAAGTGCTCACAGCTTCTCAACCTAGACCTTTACTTACTGCAAATACCCTCAGCCTTGCTGCAGTAGGATGCAGCTGGGAAGCACAGCTGGCCCTGGGATCAGTAATTGCATTTTCTCCTCACCTAGGTCCGTGAAAACTGTTCAGCCACTCCTAGGGTGAGAGCTCTGGGGCAGCACTCTGGGCAAAGGTAGCATCTTGCCAGCAGTTCCTTGTGTGCTGTACCCTGCTTGTGCCCAGCTGGATCACCATGGCTTGAGCAGAGCTGGTCTCTGGCAGGGGATGGCCAAAGTCTAGCTGAGAGCAGATCTCTGCTGGGCGGGTTTCCCTCCCCAGAGCTGCACAATTCAGGAGGGATTTCCATCCACCTGAGGTGGCCCCAAGAGCTCCCGCCAGCCCTGCTTGATGGCTCTACTGCAGACTCTCACTCCCCTTCAAATCCTGCCCTGGTCCAGCTCTTCTGTCCAGCACCTGCACCCCAGGTGAAATGAGTTTGACTGGTCTTAGCCCACGGTTTACCTGATTATGTCCACAGCACAAAAATGAGCTCTATAGTGTGGAGAAGTTGCTCCTATGATGCTGGGACACGGTGGCACAGGGGGTCCTCTTGAGCTGGGGCTGGTCAGAGTGGCTGTGGTGGGCAGTGTGACAGTAACTAGGATGTCCTATGTGGCCAGGGGCACAGGCTGGATGCACTTCTAAGTAGCTCCAGCAGCTATTTGCCTGGAATAAGATGTCACTGAGAAACTGCTGACTGTCCCAAACCAAAGACCACCTCCCATGGACTTCATAGGAAATCCCAAAAGTCAAAAAATAAGGAAGAATGGGAAGGTTTAGTCAGAGGCCTTTGTCCTGGAATGAGAGTGGCATGTTGCAAACAGGAGGTGGAGAAGAAGGAGCAGGTCACCATGATGAAGGAGGACCGGATGGAGCTAGGAACTGGTCCTGATTTCGCTTAAATTCCTGGGGGAGACTGAGGCAGAGATGATGCTCATGTATCTGTTTCCCAGCTATCTCCCTGAGGCTCACTGCATGGCCTCCAAGCAGCAGGCACAGGTAGCCCAAACCCAAGCCCACAACCCCAGAGCACCCAGCACACCCAGCGATGTCAAGAGGAGGCAAGGGCACGCTGAAAGCAGCCCTTCCAGTTGCCATTGCAGGGGATGGAGAGGCAGGGCAGTGTGGTGGAAATTGAATCCAGTGATTATTTAAGGGATTTGCTGTCTCTTTCGTTATCCCTCTCTCTCTCTTTTTCCCTTTCTTTCTTTATTTTTTTGTTTTCCCCTTTTCCCTCCCTCTTATCCCTTTCGTGGTGCATTTGTCTTCGAGGAACCTGGGGTGTTCTTTTCATCAGTTCAATCTCTCTCTGGCACTTGAGTCCTGATTGGCTGAAGGACTTAGGGAAAAAAAAAAATCTTTAATTAAGTAGATAATCTCTTCTTAGGAAGTTCTGCGGCTCCATTTCACCAACCCCCTTTAGCTCTTACTTTAGGATTGGTTACCCTTCGCAGAACTTGGGATTCAGGAGGCATACGCCTCTTCATCACACTAGGACAGCCGGGTGGAAAATAGCTCCATCCCTTCCCTAATTCTGTTGTGTTTCCTTTTTTTTTTATTTTCTTTTTCCTCTGGTGGCACCCAAGGTTTTTTAGGATCTTTCTCTCTTTTTATTTGGATTTTATATTTCACATGGACCCTTATCTGGGCATCTTCTTCCTCACTCCCTTCTTCCAATCCTGCTGTGCCTGGTGAGTATCGAGAGCACCTCAGTCTGTATCACAGGCAGGTGCTCTACCTGGACACCTAAGGAAATTCTTCTTCACCTTCCTAAATGTCCCCTTTCCCACTTACCTCCGTTCTAGTCTTTAATGGGACCAGATATTTAACTAAGTCCCAACACGCTCGTTGGCAGAGAGGTTAGATCTAGTTTTCCCCCACACCTCCCAGCAATAACTATATGGGCCAAATCCTGAGCCACAGTAGAACAGAGTAGGGGAGAGTGGAAGCAGAGGATCTGGTCCCTCACTTCCAACTGGGAAGATAACCAAATGGGAAAGCCAGGGATTTCTGTTTCTCCAAAGACTCACAGTCAGCTTGTCTCTGGTCTTAATCAAATCAAGTGGGGCTTCTCCCATGCTCCCCAAATAAGACAGTCCCTGATTAAGAGCTCAGAGCCAGCAGGGGTGAGTTAGATCTGCAGGAGCATCATTCCGGATGAGCAGCCCGAGACCCAGGCTCCTTGGCAGGCACAGGGTCAGGATTACACATGTCTGAAATGCACGTATTAGGATTTCCTGGGGAGAAGCTTTTGCTGTGGAGATTGCTAAAGCTTGGTTCCCATCTACCTGGGTCCTGTCAGACCAGCTCCCCTGTCTGCAAACCTGCAGTGATCTCCTGTGGGCATCCTGATCTGTCCTAAAGATGGTTTTAGATTTGTTTTATAAGGGCAAGCAGAAAGGCATTACAGCTGCATCAAATCTCCTGTCATTCCTTGCAGGGTGTATTTATACCATACCCAGATGGACTAAACTGATCTGCCTCTGTAGGTGTTTTTTCCTTTGTGGTTTTTACTGAGCAGTAGTAAATTTTACTGAATTTATTCTCCATTTCTGTGATGCCCTAGGGAATCTTGCTTTGCAGGTAACAAACTCATCGCTAACAGCAAGGAAAGTCTTCTCCCGTTCAATTACCAAAATCCCCTGCTTCCCTCATAGCAGATCTCCAGGGTTATTACCATGGATGGAGAAAACAAACTTACAGAGAGAGAAACTCAGGAGTAAATGGGAACTTGCTCCTGTTAGGCTGGGAGGGAAATTTATGTTCTTGCAGAGATTTTCTACTCCCTTCATTAAAAGAATGTGTGTCAATTTGTATATGTCCAAATATTATACAGCAGCAAACTCCAGATGAATCTCCCTTCTGGAAAAAAGAGGAATATGTACTTTATGCAGAGATAGGCGAGAACTCATTCTGATTATATCTTTATCTTTCTGCTGTCTGTGTCTTGCTTTCCTCAATATGAACAGGTTTAGAATACATAAAAATTTTTTTAAAATCAACCTTTTAAAGAAACAGTTCAAAGGGGAGAAATTTCAGAGCACAAAGTAGACTTAAATACAGAAATCCCAGGCATTTTCAATGGAAATTGGATGTCTGAATTCACTGTCTGCCTTTCAGAAGTTTTTATCTAAGAGGAAAGTTTATATCTATCAAGAAAGCCCTGTTTCTCTCTGCTTGGGGCTCATAGGTCATGATTTCCTAAGAGAAAGTAAAATTGCAAACTTTATTCAAAACTATCATATTAGAGATCCCGTCCCTTAGATCTTGAGGAGAAAAAAAAGCAAGGTTCATGGGAATCATACAATAATCTGCTTGCAATTTTTGCTGGTCTTCTTTATCTGATCCAGAAGTTTGAAACACAAGAAGATAGTTTCTTCCTATGATTTAATTGCGAGAATTGGGAGTGGGGGACAATATAGTTCAACAGTAATGGTTTATATGTATATATGTGGCCACTTCCCTTCTGTGAGCATGGATTAGACTCTACCGTGTTAGCTAGGTTGAATGGTCAATGTGTTCCTAGATGAGCAAAATGTCAGGGTTGCATTTAGGAACCTAAAAAGAAATAGAATAGGAGAAATGAAATAGAATAAAAAAGTAAGGCTCCAAATGCTACTGAGTTGCTGCCTGTTCTATCCCATGGGAATAATGTATCAATCTCTAACAGCAGCTCGTTTCTGAATGTTTTTTACATTTCATCTGTGCCATTGCCTTTAGTTTTCGGTGTCACTGGTTTTCTAGCAACTTAGCGGAGCAGTACTTGAGAATGAAACCCAGATCCAAAGCAAAATTGTATCCATTTTCTGTATTTACAGTAGTGTCATTAGTGTAAATACAGCTTTATAATTTTCTGAAGGGCTGAGCCAGCAGCACAGTAGCATGAGCAGCTGATAAGTTATCAAATACTTTAACAGGAGGTTTCGTAAGGCTCTTGGGGCATATTAAAGTGAGGAGGGAGGTGGTGTTATTGCTTAAAGTTGCAACTGAGCAGAAATTATCAGAGACTTATTAGCATCAGATATGTGTAAAATATAATGGGACAGCTGCTTGGCAGGGTTATTTGTTTTCGGGTTCAATAAAATTGCAATAGAGAACTCCTGTTATATATATTAATTAGCTTTGAGACAATTTCCTAATAGCAGATGCAGAGAAAATCACTTGCCCTAGATTTGTCTTTTACTTGGATGCATGGAGTTGCAGTGAGGGAAGGAGCGTGCCCTTCCCAGGGCTCTGCATGGGCTGGGAATAGGGCTGAAGAACTCGGTGGGACTCCTCTCTCTACCTTCTGATGGCTGTCTCTGCTCCACTTCAGTCCCGTAGCACTGTGCTGGAGTTTGAAGGTAGAGGGAAAGAGGTTCAGATATCTAAAACCCTGTGAGCTTTCTTAGATAAGGGAAATAATGTCAAATGGTTCCTTTGAAGTGTGTGATTTCAGAAAGTTTTAAATCAGTGTGGTGACACTGAAGTCATGGGGGCTGGTTTACACCTGCTGTGGATGCACCTAACTGGTTAGTTTTTAGCGTTACATTCCACTTTACAGTGGTATGGAAAATTAGTAGAAATAATAAAAATCACACTACAGAGACAAAAATGAAGAGATTAATTTTCATAGTGATTCCTATTTGTAGCACAGGGATGACTCTAGTAGCATTAGCAGTTTTGCACTACATCTGTGGCTTAATTACTCCCTGCCCTTGTTGGAGACTATATCCAAAAGAGATACGCATTTTGCTTAGCTAGATCATATGAGCAAAGACAAAGAGCACAGATTTTGTTTCTGTTATTATCTTTCCTTCCCTCTCAGTGTAAAAATGAAGAATTTCAGCTAGCCTCCAGCCATACAACAGTCCCGTCTCCCCTTCTCCCAAACCCACTTGCAGCTGCAGGAGTTAAATGTGGGGGGTCAGGTGTACCAGTCTAAATTAATCCTTTACTTGTCTAAGTCCTACAAACCTGCTCAGCAGCGTGCCTGCCCATTGATCAGAGAGCTCAGTGAAAATGCCTTCTGTCTCTCTGACTTAATAAAAAAGTTTAGAATATCCTGCTGGGAAATTGCTACTGTACCATTTTTTCAGCTGCAGGTGATGAACCAACATATCCTGAACTTGGCCTTTTTGTGAACCTTGAGGTTTATCCTGTGAGGAACAGATCCTCTGCTTCAATGCAGTTATGTCAATTGACACCTGCTAACAGCCTGGTTTGCTGTAAACCCTGAATTTGTGGATTACTGTCCTCCTCCTAAAGCTACCCTTCTAACTGCTCAGATGTTCCTAATCCAAGATAAGGCCAGCAACGGTTTGAAGCAAATCCTTCTTGCATGCTGTGAATTCAGCTTTTCCTACCCGGGTAGGAAGCAAAGCAGGTGGGATGTATCTCTTGTTTTGGCCACAACAGCAAGATAAGAAAGGACTTGCAGTTCTCTAGATCTTGCCTATACAGGAGCATTTTGCCAGGGCTTTCTCACAGCTGCTACCAGGGGCTCAGATTCACACTGACACCATTCTGAGTGTGGTCCCCATAGCAAAGCACTTAAGGTCAAGGCAAAAGACATGAGGGAAACCAGATGGAAAAATGACTTGTTCATGCTGCTACCCAGTTGCGTTAGGATGGGGACCCATGGAGCTTACACAGTCTGAATAGCCCCAGGTTCATGGCCCTGTGTGATTCAGGTCACCCGATGCTCTAATCACCCGGCTACAGATGCCGTCTCTCCAAGTCCCAGGAAATATTTAATTAGCTGTACAATGCAGAAGCAGCTCCCAAAGGAAAATTCCTCTGCAAAACAGCCATCGACTTCGTGCTAAAGTACCCACGGGGGCTGGAGCGCAGCTGGGTCTGAATCCCAGGCCTGGAACAAAGGGAAAGGATCTCCTGCTCTCACAGTGCTCTGGCACAGCCCTCTCCCTCCTGTTTTGGCCCAGGGGAATATTTCCCAATGCAAGCTCCATCAATACAGATGAATTTCCACCAAAAAAAAAAATAAAAAATTAGACTTGCCAGAGTAAAACTTTGCAAACTTTCTCTCAGTTCTGACTAAACTGTGAGCAACAGCAAAGGTTGGGTTTCTTGTGATTTCTACCAAGCTGAAATAATGAGATCACCTTTTTGTGGCGTACTTCGGAGAGGACATCTGAGGGCAGTTCTAGTGCAGGTGAACAGGCTCACCAACCACACGAGTGGTTTTCCACGGCAGGGAAATGCCCTCTCTAAGTCTCTCATGCGTCTGATGTCTGAGCACCAGTCCTGCCACCTTGTCTGCCCCCATGTGCATGGCATGGCTGCAGCATGGCTACATTTTGTCCCCCGGTCTGGGATGGCAGTGCCTGCTCCTGCCTGTACTCAGTGCCATGCTGGGATGCATCCACATTCTCCATGCTGGATTTGTAGCAGAACAGGACAGTGCCTTTCTCTCCTTTACCAGGGATACCTGTGGCTCCAGACAGCATCACTTGAAAACACACAGGGAGAAAAGCCTTACCCTAACCTACACCTTTCTCCTCTACATCCAGCCATGGTCACCCAGCTACTGTATTTTCAGGGAATGGAGAGGAGTTAGAAAAAGCAGCAAACAGGTAGCCCAAGGTAGCCCAGGTAGCCCAACTGCAGCTTTGAGCTTGCTTCTCCACTCAAGGGACAGATGTAGGTTAAGGCTCTATAAGGGCTAGCTGAAAAGGAAAGGCATCCTTCACTGGGAGACATCCAGCATTTGGAGCAGAACATAATCTCAAGGAGAAGCCCGGTTCCTCTCAGTGCCTGCTCTAGCATTTTTCCCACTCACTCCCTACATGGTGAGTGGTGGATTCCCAGTGGTGGTCACTGAACCCCATAGAGTCCTAATGCTGGACTGAAACAGGCTTTCTTGCTGGAGGAAGAGTCTTGGACAGGCCAGCATTGGGTCTGCTCTGTAGGCCTCTGAGTGATGAAGACCAGCCTTGCGGTCCTTGGAGATAATCCCTTCACACCTTCAGTGGGAACTCCAGGAAGTTGTTTTGGCTAGAACCTCACACCTTCCCCTTGAACCCTCACTGCCCCCCATGCAGTGCCCAGCAGGATGGGAAGGATAAGCGTGTTTGTGCTCAGCTACCACTCCAAGGGGAGAGTGCGGGCAGCCAGTGCTGGCACCACAAGAAAACAAAGGACCGTGAGCTGAAGAGATGCTGCCAGGACACACACTGTGAAGGAACAGCGGTGTGACCTCCTCCTTCCCTTGGCATAGTCCAGCTCCTGGCACTGGGGGCAACACTACCCTGAGTTAAGCCAAGAAGCAGCTTGGTAAGGTAAAAAGCAAGGCTGGTGGAAAAGGAAAACACTAGAAAAATGGAGGGATTGGCATGAAGGGTAGATGTGCAGAGAAAAGCAAAAGGAGGGAGCAGCGGGAGGGTTGCAGCCTGGTTGGAGAAGCAGGGTGTGGGGGAAGGAGAAAGCAGCATCCTGGCTCACAGGGAGCAGAAAGGGGGGAGACCAAAGGTGCCTGCAGCCAGGAGACAGGCAGGCTGTGGGGGTGAGAGGAGAGCCCTGGGATGCCAGGCATTCCCCAGGCCCCTCCACCATCACCCCCTCCCTCTGACACCGTCTCTGTCTTCCAGGTCAGTGAATAATTTCCTGATGACGGGCCCCAAGGTAAGAGAAAACCCTTTGATCTCTGTCGCTGGTTCCACTAAACCCAGGGAGGGAGGGGCTGCTCCTTCCCACTTCTCTCCATGCAGCCTTAGCCAGAGCTCCCCTCACCCCCATGTTGCCAGCAGCAGGACAGGAGCATCAGGAGTGACCTGCTACAAGCTGCAATTCCTTGGGCTCCCCAACCAAAGGTACTTTTAAGCTGGTTGGGGCCAGATTTTGGAGTTTGTCTGTTGGCACCAGCTGAGGGTGTCACTTGCCATCTATTGCCTCCTGATGATCAGGTTAGCATCAGAACCCACCTTCATTGAGCTGGAAAGGTACTTTCTATAGGCCTTGCAGAACACACCTCCCCAAGGAACACAGCTGGAATTGCCAGGACCTTGTTCAGTGTTTCTGACCCCATGCCTCCTTGTACCCCTCTTTCAGAGGCTTCTTTTCCTAGCCAGGACCCATTGTAAAATTCGCCCCATTTTTGTTCTGGCTGTTCTCCAGGAACACCTCCAAGCCCATCTGGTTCTTTCTACAGGTCTTAATGCTGCAGTGGAGTGACCTTGCCTCAGAGCACCCTCTGTTCCCCTGGGTCTCCCGTGACGGAGAGGGCAGGTTGCGGCAGTGGCTGGCCTGGGGCTCCGTGGTCTCTGAGGAGAAGGCTCTGCTTCCTCTCACACTGGGGAGATAAAAGGTTCCCCATGGCAGGGCTGTCTGGCACACCTCCTAACCTGGCTCAGCCTTCTCCTCAGGAGACTCAGGCTCTGACCCAGCACAGCACAAAATGCATTCGCTGCTGTTAGTGCTCTCCAGGGAGCCAAGCCTGGAGACCTCAGCTCTGTTCATCTTGTCTCTGCAAAATGGCATGCAAGTAATTTTCAATTGAAAGCCAGCCTCCTGGGGAGCCTGGGGCCATGTTCTGCCTCTTGTTTTGCACTGTGCTTCACCATCCATCTAGACCCCAAAGCAGCAGGACCCATAATATGCAGCACAAGGCAGGAAAGTTACGCCTGCATCAGCCCCACCGCTGGGGCTGGGGCTACACCAGCTTTGCACTGTGTGTGATGGAAACTAGAGCTGCTGAGTGACTGTCCTAAGAGTAGCCTGGGGACATTCCCATCCTGTCACCCACGGGGCTTATCTCTGCATGCTGGCCGATGCACCCAGACGATTTTGACACTCAAACACCTGAGGTTTTGCCCCATTGTTAGGGGAGCTGCGCAGGGCACACACCATTCCCCTCCTGACCCGCTGCTGTGCTCCTAGGCCTACCTCATCTACTCCAGCAGTGTGGCGGCCGGGGCACAGAGCGGCATCGAGGAGTGCAAGTTCCAGTTCGCCTGGGACCGCTGGAACTGCCCCGAGAGAGCACTGCAGCTCTCCAGCCACGGCGGGCTGCGCAGCGGTAAGGACAGCAGTGGATACCACTACCGGCACCCACCCCCCCCCTCCCGCTGCAGGTTAGGGCCGGGGGGACCCCTCTCAAGTGCCTCCTTTTCTTCCCCGTCCCCACCTGCGATATGCTTGTCCCGGGAATGCCCAGGGGTGCTGTACAAGAGACAGGCCTGGTGTGGAGGGACCGGCAGCAGACAAGGGACCAGGGCCCCAGGCAGAGGTGGAGAGGGGTTTTAGAGTGGGGTCTTGCGGAGGCAATTACAGCACAAGGTAATGCTCAGGGACTGGGATCAAAGTTATCTGCTCAGATGCAGGCCTTGCAGGTATTAAATGAGAGCCAAGGGCTCAGCGAAGTCAGGTGATTGCTACACTGATCCTGGTGGGTAGGTGTATGGTCACTGCTCTGAGCCCTGCACAGTGTCCAGCAGAAGGGAAGACTCAAGAGGGCTGTGGGGAAGGAGCTGTTTGATCCTTGGAGAAGGCCACTTTCCCTCTGGAGTGTGTTAGTGAGATATGGGGACATTTGGCTGGCTGTGCTGTATCGCTACCGCCGAGCTCCCACAGGGAGAGCCAAGTGCTAAATTTATCTGCACTCTTGGAAATGGCACGAGTCATTCTGGTTTGGATTTGGGAACTTCTGTCTTTGTGCAGTTCAAGCCAAAACAAAGCTGATCTGACACGTAGGGCTTCTTCTCCACTCCAGAAAGCCCTGCCCATTGCAGGTCTCTTCCTGCACTGTCTCCTGCATGGCAGGAGTCATTTCCAACACTGGTCTCATTGTGGAATCTGCTCCCCTTGTATTCCCATTTGGCAGCAAACCGGGAGACCGCTTTTGTCCATGCCATCAGCTCCGCAGGCGTCATGTACACGCTGACCCGGAACTGCAGCCTGGGGGACTTTGACAACTGTGGCTGTGACGACTCCCGCAATGGACAGCTGGGTAAGGAGAGGCCAGCGGCCATCCCTCTTCACATCCCTGGCAGCAGAGACAGCTCTTCTCTCCTCTACTGAGGCCTTCAGAAACAAACAACTCCTCTTCCTGGTCCCTGCACCCGGAAGTAGTACCCAGAGCAGAGCTTTGCCTGGCTCAAACCAAAGTAGCTCTGTGGAAGCTAATGGGGCCACCTCCAGTTTACACCAGCTGAGGCCAAGCCCTTGATGTTTTCCATTACTTTCTAAATGAGCATGAAAGCAGAATGGGGTGGCAGTTTTCCTGGTTCAAATTAAGAACAACTCTGTTTAAGCTGCTGGAGGGAATGACTGTACCATAAGGCAGAGGAGAGGATCTGATGTCGTGCATCTAAATGGCAGGTCTGGTTAGAGCAGTTCTGACCAGGTACCTCAGGACTCCCAGGGTCAGCAAGACCAGGGTGGCTCCAGAGCACACTTACCAGGAGGTAAAGCAGGGTGGCATTCATAAAGCCCTCCAATGTTTGCCAGCATGGCAGGCACACGAGAGCATAGCCAGGAGAACCGCTGTGGTAGCACACAGCCTTTAATCCTGTTCCCATCGCAGTGGTACCCAGGCCTGCAGCCACTAAGGAATCCTGTGTAGAGAACCCCCAGCTGCACTGTTCCAGCTCTTGGCTCAGCTTTCATGGAAAACATTGACATTTCAGTCTTTTGTTTTGAAATGAAAGATGTCTAATGTCAAATTACCAAATCCTTTAAAAGCTTTGCTTCACACAGCAGCACCAGAGTTAGTATGTGTCAGTTTATGACAAACTCCCCTGGAATACCCAGTATTTAACAAGTTGCTTTATTTGCTAATAGTTTTAAAACAGCCACTGGTGCTTAGGTGTCTGAGATGTGGCATAGCCCATCTCTAGCAGAGCAATGACACACCAAATTTTATCTCTTCTGGAAAACTGAGTTAGTCATGCTACACTTCCTTGCTCCGAAACAGCTGTTTTTATGAAAATTTTCCACTATAAACTGAAAACCTTGGGAAGTAAAGAAAACATTTGGGTTTGTCCGAAACAGTGTGATTCAATTCTAAATGCTGTTGCGCTGAATCCAAGTTGGTGAAGGGTTTGCATTCTTCCTTTGGTCCCAAGCACTTGATTTGGACTTCATTATCCACTGTAATTACCTGCCTCCCATGAGAGAGGGGACCTCCATGCTCTGGTGAAGCCCGGGCAAGGGCCAGGCCTTTCAAGAGAGACTCAAGGCCATTAAACCACAACTCCAAGGCGTGTTACAGTCAGAATGCTCCAGATCTCAAATCTTCACAAAGGATGTGGCATTCTTCTCTAGGAGGAAAAGAAGCAAATTGCATGACATGTTCCCAGTCAGCTGAGCTGTTACCAAGCTCCCACACAGTTAGGAGAAGTACCCTCCGCATCTTGCTATGCAGTTTCCCAGTTGTGTGCTGATTCCTTTGCTTCTTTATGATAATTGGAAAATCAGACCCTTCTGAGGCCTGATCATCAGGATTCTGGGTGTACCAAAAAGAGGGCCTCCTCGATATGTGTGTGCCAGGCAGGGGTTTGCTAGCAGAGGGGAATCTGTTCTTTCTGACCAGGATGACTCCATCAGTTTGCTAATCCATGTTAGCAAGACGGTGTCCCTGCAAGTCAAACTGAACCAGCTCAAGTCAGGGTTTGAGGGAAGTTGATGAAGACCCAAAGCTTTATCAATATAGCTGCTAACGCATGATAATGAACAGCTTCTGAATCCTGCTCCATAGAAAGCCTGGAAATTCCTGAGTTTGTCACACAGGACATTGCCTCATGCAGGCAATGTCCTATCCTACTATCCAGGCTTCAACAGAAATGCATGAGCTGAAGGGGAGGGAGTTGGGGAGTATCAAGAGGCAAAAGGCTGGATTTGCCCCACAGCCTCCATTCCCTCCCATCACTTCTGAGACCCTTTCTCATCCTCAGAGCCACAAGCCAGGTAGGCGAGGGGCTGGCTCCCTAACGTCACTCATCTCATCTTTCCTAGGGGGCCAAGGCTGGCTGTGGGGAGGCTGCAGCGATAACGTGGGCTTTGGGGAAGCCATTTCCAAGCAGTTTGTGGATGCCCTGGAGACTGGACAAGATGCCAGAGCTGCTATGAACCTGCATAACAATGAGGCGGGTAGAAAGGTGAGCCCCTCTCTCCCCCCAGACCTGAGAGTGCACACCAGATTGACTCTGGCCATTCACTGTGCACAGTCACAACTTGCTGCGGCTGAAAGCACATGTCCAGAAGAAACAACCACCCTGTCAAGGAGAAGGAGATGGCAGCAGTGCTGACGTGATGGGTAGTGCTTGTTGTAAGATAGCAAACCTTCCGTGATTACACTGTTAATGGCTTCCTGCTGCCCTCTTTCTCCCTGTTCAAGTAGAGGAGTACCATGGAGAAGCAAATCTGTGAGCTTTAAGCCAACAACCCCTGGGCAGGACCACTGTGCAGGGAGAGTCAATGGCAAACCAGTCCTGAAGGGCCTGGAACCATGTTTCTCCATGTACTGCTGTATGAAATGACCCCTGTGGGCTTTTTCCTGAATCCCCTCTCTCTCCCTCACCCCGTAGGCTGTGAAAGGGACCATGAAGCGGACTTGCAAGTGCCATGGTGTGTCAGGGAGCTGCACCACCCAGACCTGCTGGCTGCAGCTGCCTGAGTTTCGGGAGGTGGGCACTTACCTCAAGGAGAGGTACCACAAAGCCCTAAAGGTGGACTTGCTGCAAGGTGCAGGAAACAGTGCTGCCAGCCGGGGTGCCATCGCCGAGACCTTCAGCTCCATCTCCAAGAAGGAACTGGTCCATTTGGAAGACTCTCCTGACTACTGCCTGGAGAACAAGACGCTGGGGCTGCTGGGCACGGAGGGCAGGGAGTGCCTGAAGCGGGGCAAGGCGCTCAGCAAGTGGGAGAAGCGGAGCTGCCGGCGGCTGTGTGGGGACTGCGGGCTGGCGGTGGAGGAGAGGCGAGCTGAGATGGTGTCGAGCTGCAACTGCAAGTTCCACTGGTGCTGCGCTGTGCGGTGCGAGCAGTGCCGCAAGCGCGTCACCAAATACTTCTGTGTCCGCAAGGAGAAGCGGGAGCGCAGCGGCGGTGGTGGGGCCGGGCGCAAGCTCAAGAGAAAGCTCTAACTTGTTTCTGCTCCTCCGTGGTCCCGTCTGCCCCTCTTCTCTCCTTCCCTCCCCATCAGCCCCCAGCACCGTTTCCTTTGGCTTAGTTCTGTCTCATCCCCAGTGCTGCCACACAAGGGGCTGGGTAAAGAGCTTATATGAGACCCCAGGCCTTAGCCATACACGGCGTTTCCCATTAGTGTAGTGGGTGGATGACTTCTGGTAAGACCCTTAAGCGTTGGCAAAGCAAGGTGAGATTTGGTTCGTTCAACTCAGAGTCACTCTATCCAGTGACTATGGTTTTCTTGTTGGATACACAGGCAGTCTCAATGGCTCCTGCTTTTTTGAGCTTGTCTGTTATCCAGCAACCAACTACTCTGAGCTTTTAAGTGAGATCAACACTTAGGAAAGCACAAGGAAGCGAGATGGCACCACCAGAGTTGGGAAACCCAGAGTGGTAATCTCTACACCAGAAGATATTTCTAGTACCCTAAAAAAATAGAGGAATTAAAAAAGTTGTTACTACCTTTTATTACATACTACATTATGAGGGAATAGAAAAGGTGTGCAATTCCTTCCTGCAGTAAGCTAGCCTCCACAAGTCCCATAGCATCACTTCCCATCCTTTGACAGCTTTGCTAAGCTCTCCAGTGCTTTACTTTGAATTTGAGATGGCAGAAGTGAGATTGAAGCTTCTGTTTGATCTGCCTATTAAACAGCCGTCCTAAAGAGGAGTCCCACCATGGGCTTTTAAAATGTTTTCTCTATATCTTCTGAGCATTTGGGTATGGTCTCCCTTTTCACATCAGCATCCCTGCTAAAGCCCTTAACTGATGCCATAAACATGCCCTCACAGTTCTCCAGTCCCTCTTTCCTCCCATATCTCTCCCAGAGAAGAGCTGCCAGCTGAACCTATTCCCCACCTCCTGGTGTACTTGCCAAGCACTCTTACCCTGTCAGCTAACTAACTAAATACTTCCTCCTAGTCTGAGAAAATAATGTCAGTTACTATTTAATGGTGGTGTAAATAGGAAAGTGAAGCACTTTGAAGTTTAATTTATTGCACAGTTACTGTGATGTATACATAACAGTTTCCCCTCTACCACTTATTGTATATATTCTATAGGCTAAGCAAGAAGCAGGAAGATTTGGTTGAAGCATCTTTGTTCCCTTGCCTTGGTTGGGGTAGGGAGGGAAGAAGCTGTCAGCTGCAGGACCTGGGGAGGCTCATTGCACCATCAGAGCGATCTCCCCTGGCCTGTGAGGTTATCATCTGCTTTGCTGCTTGAAGTGTCCTTTAGCCAGATGAGAAGCCAGCAGAGCTGTTACTCACCATTAGACCTGTCTTGTAGCCAATACTTGTAAACCAATAGCCAATGCAATAAATCAGTAGCCAAGTGCTTGCAAAACATTGTTGTGTCTAAGTAGTTGGGTGTCTTTTTTCATCTAATTGTGTGGATGTACATAGTTGTAGTGCTGGAGAGTAAAACCCAGCTGCTTACTCATCTGTTGAGCATCAGAAGAGCTGACCAGTTCTCTCCACACAGCACAACCTCAGCCCCCACCAGGAGGAGAATGGACCTGCTCTCTCCTTGAACTTGCTTGAGGTTACATCCAACTGCAATGCAGTTGCCAGGACCAAAGAGGGTGGGTAGGGTGCCAGAGAGCGGCCCAGTTGCCCACTTCATAGATGCTACATTGAAGACACTTAGCAGCCTGTATGTCTCTTTTATTTATCAAGTACTCCCTTGATCCTAGGACTACTTCATTGGGAGTGGCAGTCTGCACCTACGGCAAACTGGGGTCTCTCCAGAGCAAGAGCATTCATGTCAATCTGGCGCAAAAACTGCAGGAAACAATCTTGGCCCATTCTCAGGGAAACCTGAAACTTTCCCTTCACACACAAATCGTCAGCTGTTTATTCACAGGTTCTTATTAACACAGTGGCCTAGCCCGCGGTCTCTTTTGCATTTCTGTCAGCAGTTCCTCCATCCATTGACATGGTTTAGTGGTGGTCTTGGCAGTCCTAGGGCAACAGTTGGACTTTATGGTCTTAAAGGTCTTTTACGACCTATCTGATTCTGTGATTCTGTGTCCCTGTGGTGGGAATGCATCCTTGGACAGGAAAGCAAAGATGTGGCGAGAGCCTGTCACTTAGCAGGGAAAGCTCCAGCACGGGCTGGCTTGAGGACCACTGCAAGGCAGAGGACAGCTTATACCCCCATACCCCTCTGTGCCCACCATTCCATGGCCAGCTGGAAAGGTAAGAAAAGGAGAAGATGTGGAAGCCGTTTCCCATTTCCTTCTCACTCAGCACATCATAGGGACAGTACCAGCCCATCCCTCCCCTGCCGACAGTACTGCCCCACGCGTTTGCCTGTGAAGGCCATGGCAGAGCCCAGGACGTGCCCACTGGGCGCAGTGCCTCCTGTCGGCCCAGGGGCCGCGCGGGGAGCGTTACAAACACAAGCCCCACCGCCGCACGCTCCCTTCTCTGGGCGAACACAGCGACACCGCAGCTGCAAAATGTGCTGACCTCAGCAGCAGGTCGGGGCCGCAGGGTCCCTCCTCCCCGGCGCAAGGAGCCCCGAGCGGTAAAAGCCCTGCTGCCATTGTGCGGCAGGATTGGATGCTTCCATGTATTCATTTCGGTTTAATGAAGGCGCATTCCTCAGAGGAGAAATATTTACATTCAGCTTCCCAGGTGGTCACCTTCGCCCAGATGACACACAAACAGGCAGCCCCCCGCTCCCTTTTCCAATCCAAACCTCTTTAGAGGGCTCGGGGAGGAGGGGAGCAAGGGGAGGGGGGCTGCTGGGTGGAAGCAGAATAGAGAAGGGAACAAAATGCTAATAAATCAGCCAGCCAGCCCTTTTCCCCTCCCCTCTGTGGAGTCAATGGAAAGTGTCATTTCACATGCTAATCCCCCTCCGCTCTCTTCACAACACCTTTTCCGAAAAGTGTTTGGGAAAAGTCCTTGTGGCCCGTTTACAGCTCCCTGCCGCTTCGGATTCCTTCTTGTCTAAGGCCGTGGCCCCCGTGTGGGTCTCTCCCTCCAGCAGGGCTCCTTACAAAAAACATCTCAACAAAGACTTTGGAGTTCATCAGCCTCCCACTGAAATTCACAGCTGCTGAACAAACTAATCCCCTCTCTTGGCCTTTCTTCTTTTCAATGGGTTCTTGGCTTCAAAGACACTTTGGGAAAGGACTTTGTGGGGACTCACACTGCTCCCTCAATAGAAGTTAGTGCAAGCATTATCTTCAGAGCAAGTGGCTTTACAAACAAATACTGCCTAACAATCTCTGCCCCTCCAACTCCCCCAAACACACACAAGCCTAGCCTGCAGACATGATGTTATCAGCAACAGGATTAGAGCTCTGTTCTCTGTGCCCAGGGATCTTTCCTACTGCCCCCCCCTCCCAGTTCTTTGTCAACCCAAAGGCCTTCTCTCCCAACAGAAATGGTTTCTCTGTCGAGCTGCAAGGGGATGCTGTGGTAGCATATGCCCACATGGGAGGAGGCAATGCTGATGAGCTGCTGTCCATAGACCAGACGCTGTTACCAGCCAGCTGAGATAGTGCTATAAACAGAGGAGAATTTTCCAGCGGGGTTTGCAAGGACATACACTGCACCATGGCCACCAAGCTTCCACCACAAGCCTCTCAAAGACCCTCGAATGGGTCACCTTGCTTCCCCCTTCCTGGTTTCCCTGCTAAGAGTTTTAGGGACAGTGCTCTCTGGGGTAAACCTGAAGCAGAACTGAGCAACAGGAGGACAAAGGGGCAAGCGGGAAGGACTCACAGCAAAGGCAGGATAAATAGCCAGTCTCTGCACGAGTCCATGGGTAGCAGGAGCTGTGTGTGCTGGAGGGAACTAGAGTCAAATGCATCTGAGAAATACATGGAAAACACATGCTTATTTCTCAGCAGTACAAGTGGCCTGAGTTAAAGGGGGGGGGCTGGAATGCACAGGGTTCTATAACTGGATCCAGAAAGGCACAATCTAAGAAATACCAGGCTTGTTAAATGATCTCAGAAAGCTAGGACTTCCCTTATATACTTGTTAAGCAAATGCTACCTCCAGGGCTACCAGCTCACCTGTGTTATGACCCCTTCTGATGCTGTACAAGTGCTGCCTTTGAAAATCAGCTTCCATCTTCCTGGTGGGGGACAGCCAGGAAGCCAGACTGGTTGCCAACTACTCCCAGACCAGGCTGCAAAAGCTCCTCCTTACACTTGGAGTTTGCCTCTGCCAGCAGCAGAACTAACAAAGGCTGGTCTTCCCTTAATGCGTGTGCTGGGTCCATAACACCACAGAGCTCTCATAAGCCCTGGTTCCTTCCCAGCAATAGCCCTTCAAATCTTCCCCATCCAAACAGGCTTCCTCAACCTTTACTTCCTCCCATATCCCCCAGCCACAAGCCAAGTAATACAATCCTGCTTACTTCAGAGTTTCATGAGTGCTGGCTGACAGCAAAAAGGAAACAAATTTTTTTGAGATTAGTCTTTTTGCAGAGCTAGTTGCATCCCCCCAGCTAACTTAGTACTGATGTTCTATCAACTTCAGCCTTCTTACCTGCTTGAAAGAGTAAATAAAATCAACCAACAGATTCAGAAGTTATTAACTAATTATAAGAACAGACAATTCAATGGTATAAACCTGATTTCCACATAGGTCAAATCCTTGCCCTAGCATAAGTGGCATGGCTTCAGTGGTGTAGCACTGATTTGCAACAGGAAAGGATCTCATCAAGGGCTCTGTTTACTTACTGACATACTTTCAACTCCCAAGTGTAAAATCCCCAACACTGCTGTAATTCCCCAAGGGAGCCTCAGCCATTGCATGGACCTTGTTTCTAATGAGATGAACAGTCACAGCTGAGGCAGGTGATCTGGAGAAGATCAGTTCTCTGATCCTGCAGCCTTAAAGAGCAGGTAAGGCCTGAGGTCTCACCACACTAGGATGGTTGCTGCCCACCTCAGCAAAGCCCAGAATCTGGCTTACCCCACACCATTCTCAACTGCCCACCTCACCAAAGCTGAGAACTCAGCTCTCAGTGGGTGGCCCTGCACACTGAGGGAAGTCCCCTGTAGCCAGAGGTGAAAAAAAAAGCTAGCAGCATCACAAAACACAGCTTTTATTTCACTGTTCTGTAATCTCAGTGCATCAAACCGCAGCAATAGAAACACAGCGGCAACAAGGAGGCACTTTGACCTGGAAAGGACAGAATGAGTGTGTCCTCTCCCTCCCTTCTCTGATTCTCCTCCATCCTAAGTCTCATGGTAGAGCAGGCTGATTCGTGTCACTGAACCACAGGCCCACGATGGCATTATAACTCAAGCAGCAAGCAGAGGAAGTAGGAGCTGGCTGCAGCCAAAGGTTGGGAAGAAGCCTTGCTCCCAGCTAAGGCCCAATGGTTACGCTGCCTGGTAAGCATGAAAGAGGGTCAGAGAGAGGAAGACAAGGAGGGAGGAAGAGAGGGAAAGACACACACACACAGATATGACCTAAAATCCCATCTGCCTTTCCAGATTTCTTCCCCACAACCGATATGCTTCACTCGTCTATTTTACCCCAAATGGAAAAGTCACAGTGATGAAAAGCTTCAGCACAGCTATATCCTTGAGACCTAACAGCACCACCTCCTGCAGCATATTCCCACTACCTTTGAGAACCACCTTTGCATGCATCTGTTACTTGTAGGCAGAATGAATGCACCACTCTTGGAGCAATGAGCTGTCTCTTGCTCAACTCTGGGCTAGTCAGAGTAGCTTGAGGGGATTCTTATGGGATCTGAACAATCCCTGCTGCTCTTACAGCCCCTAAACTACCTGAAAAGCCCAATGTAGGAAGCCTTTAGATAACACCAGCTGGCAAAAGGGCAACTGTGCTAACATAAAGGAAGTGAAAAAGGCCAAGAGCCAGACAGGATGGCTTTTAGCCCAACAATCAGATGTGACTGGCTCTAGGGAGGAGTGCACAGAGCAGCCCAACCTGCTAGCATTCCTGAATGGGAGAGTCCCAAGAGCTGGAAGGGGGAATCAACCCTGGGCCTGAAACATAAGGACTCAAGCCTGCAGCTTGAGAATGGTGCCATTTCCCTAGAGGGGAAAAGATATAAATGAGGGGGGGATAGAGATTATACAGGGGTAAACAGGAGACTCGACTATGAAAAGAGAGGACTCGGTGAAGAATAGAGAGTACACCAAAGCTAGCCCAGAGCAGGCTGGTAGTTAGCCTTAGTTGTAGTAGGGTATAGTTGCAGAGGGGTAAGAGGGTGAGTCAAGGATAAGCATGAAGAGAAAGGAAGAACCAGAGGAGAGATCCTCACTGCAGCCCAACAGAGCAGGGGCACCCCAGCTTAGGTCCCAAGGGCACCCAGCTATCAGTCAGGCAGTTTACACTCCAGCAGGGAATACAGCCTGAGGCTCTTCTGTCTGGTGGTGCTGCTGGTGCCAGCCCTGTTTGTTTCCTAAAGAAAGGTGCCACATCAACCCGGAAAGGAAGGTGTTTCTTCTTTGTGCTGGGGATACAGGGAAGAGCAAGGGTCTCTGTGCAACCTGGACAGCCTGAAATTGAGTTTCCTCAGCCGGGAAGCAGCCTCAGACTAGTAAGAAAGAAAAGAGAGAGAAAGAACAGTCTCCAGGAGTCCCAGGCACCAGTGGGCTGTCTGGAGAGTGGATGTGGCCAGGCATGCTGGCCCAGCACAGTTCCAGGCACTGGTACAGACTTAATTCTCCAGAGTCAGGAGAATCCACAACCTGCAGCATATCAACAGGTGAGGCAGTCCACCAGCTCTCAGTCTGCACTGTTCCAGATGCTCCACACTTTACACATTCAGCTTGCCAGCAATGGTCATGAGGACTTTCAGGATGGGCATGAAACCAGAGACCTCACTGAAACTGCTGCTGCTCACCACTTGGGTGTGAACCAGGAGACCCTGTTGGTAGTTCCTAGCCTCAATGCAGTGGGCAATTTCATGGAGACCCATGAGGATGGTTGGAGAAAGCTGCAGGGAGGGAGCAGAAATGAGTCAGCATGCTCAGCATGTAACACAGGCCCCCTCCCTCCATACCATTCCCTCCTGTTCTTCACCTCATCCTCACCAAACAGCACCTACACAGTCAAGGAAGGATAGCCTGCTTCCTCCCTCGGTTTCCTAAACTAAACATTAATCTAATACCCAGGTTGGGTTACAATGAATGCAGGTCTTAAGTAATGACATTTAGGCATTAACTGAATATCTGATGTACCCGAGGAGGTCAAAGGTCTACATAGCATGGAATCCTGTCTCTGCTCAGGCCTAATATGGACAACCCAGAGAAAGGGTATATGTTAAAAGGATTCTTTACCTGACAGCTATCCCTCCAGCAATTGCCATCAGCAGCTTCAGAGATTTTCAAGCTAGAGGTTCACACTTAACATCTACCCCCAGCTGCCTCTTTCCATCTAGAACTTGTCTACATGCCTATGTGCTTCCTGGGGGTAAAAGCACCCTGCAAATACCTTTCCAGCTTTTCCTTATGCTATGTCTGGGCCAAGGTTAAGGAAGAAGAGATAAGGCTTGGCTGGATTCAAGGTGTGTTATAAGGTTTGGCACTCCCCTAGCTGGTAACAGTGGGACAGACACCAAGGCCCACTACCCAGTGCAAAGGTGGGATCAGGAACCCAACTGGACCACAGGGAATGTGGCATCTACTCACTGCCTGCTCGCGGAGCTTCTCATACAAACACTCCAGCCGCTGCAATGCATCCTCCAGCTTCCTCCGGGTTTTCTGAAGTGAAACAGGTATTGCTAGTTCCACCAGAGCTTCAAAGCCATCTCTCCCAGAACCAAGTTGTTCTCACTCAGTCCCTCCCCCTCCCCTATTCTTTCCACAGCACCTTACAGTTCACTGCATCTCAGCCTGGCTCTGGGCAGCCTTAGGAGCTCAGGTGCATTGCACTGCTGTACTAACCCAGCTATTCAACCTTCATATAAGCCAAGTGCTTAAGCCCAAACCAACAAGCATTTCTGTCCATAAAGGGAACCTTTAGGTTATTTCCCAGAAGTTGCTACACTGTACTCTCAAAAGCACACAGCAAACATGATGAAGCTGCTGCTAATATAAATGGTCTGACTGTGGGATAGCTGTTTGGGTTTGGTGCTCATCCCAGCACCCACTAAGCAGAGGTATTCTGGAAGGCTTCAAGGTGCCCCCAAACTGTGGGAACACTTAGGAACCTAACATGATGCTGCCAACACCGCTTCTCTGCTTCCAGACAGTCTGGCCTGATACATTCACGCAACATGACGTGTATGCCAACAGCCTTCCGGGAATGAGGGTGGAGAAATTACAGTGACTTGGACACAAAGATCATCTGGCTTTCTATTCCAGCCAGGATATCTCAGCTTTTCCCTCTAAGCTCTGAGGATGACTGGTAATACCAGCTCTGCAGGAACTATCTATAGATCAAGCTAGTGGAAAAGGAAGCTGAATAGCTTTGCTGTTTCTTCAGCTTTCCTCAAAGAAAAGAGGCAGAGAACAGAACCATTGCTCCAGAGAGGCAATAAGCAGCAGTAGATAAATGCTACAGAATGCATCTCAGTTCCCAAGAGATGGCCAAGCCTACAGCCTAAAGAAAGGAGAAAGATGGAGATTAACTTGGTTATAAGGACAAGACTCTTCCTCTCTTGCCCCAGCCAAAAGTGAAACATCTGTGAGGGCAAAAAAGTTAAAAGATCAGAGAACGGAGGACTTACTGGATCAGTGGCGACAGCAGAGCAGCGCTGCACCAACCCTTCAAATGTGGTCTTCAGAGCTTGGTGCTCAGGGGGCACTTCCTTCCTCTCAACCTTCTCCACGGGTAGCTGGTGATACTGACAGAGAGAGAAGCAGCTGAATAAATGCAACAGGAGCATGAAAGGCTGGAGCAGGTAGATTCCCTTCCTGCAACTATGGACAGAAATAATCTCACCCCTTCACAAATCCAGAGAATACCTGGAAGTACGGAGTTAAATTATCATCTTCAGACTGTGGTTATAGCTTCAGGCCTCTGGATTCTCAACACCCAGCAGCCTGACAGCCAATCTGGCCTCCCTCCCTCTCTCCCAACTATACCCAGGTGTCATTTTTCCACCCTAGCAATTCATCTAACACACAGGCAGAGGTGTCTTATAAGGGCTGGGGAGCAACATAAGCCCTGCAGCTGCCAAGTGATAAGAATCTCAAAAGCCGAGTTGTTTTGCACTTGACAAGGAGCTGGTAACTGGGGAATGCGCCACTTTCCCTGGGTACCTGCAGGCTGCCTTCCTTCGGTGCTCCTGGGGGTGACTGGCCAGATTCTTGCAACCTGGACAGCTGAGGATGGATCCCTTGGGGCTCAGTGGGCAGACTCATTACTGGAGCTGTGATGGGGGCTGGAGGAGTAATTTTCTCAGGCAACTGCCAGCAGAAAGAAAGAAAAGAAAATATCAAGAAAAAGTCCATGCAGAAGGGTCAGTTACACTCTCCACAGTCAAATCCAACTTCCTTTCTAACTTGCAGAGTGCCCAGTTCTCAAGATGATGTGTAACACATCCCTGTTCTTTCAGTCCCCTGTCTGAGAGTGTGGGGCCCTCCCTCTTGCATCCGAGATGAACAGTCAAAGCGACAGCAAGAAAACTCATCTGGAATTGTTCAGTCAAACAGATACGTTTCCCCTGAAAGCACTGGTCCTCAGAAAGCCGCCTTGGCTCTGCGACGGCACGAGTCCTGAATGTAAAGATTAGCAGCAGTAAAGTGTCCAGCAGAGCAAGTGTTGGGGAAAATCCCACAAGATGGGGGCAGAATCCTCTTGCAAACACTTCATCATGCCCCTGCTAAGCCAGAGAGTCAGGATAGATTCACTCCGACAGGGCTAGATCAAAAGGAGATGGCTTTAACAAGAGGCTAATCCTGTTGTAGTGAGCACAGCCTGAAGCAGGTTCCCAGCTATGCTGCCAGAAAAAGGGTGAGAAGTCTGTTCCTAGATAAAAAAGAGGAGTGGGGGGTGGGAATGGTGCCAAAGAAGCTTCTTATCACACCTGCCAGCAGTGATAGAAATGGGTTACTGAGAGCATTGCTGCAAAAAGCTCAGCTCACAGGTCCTCCAGTGCAAACACTATGAGGCAGAGAGCAGTAGGAACAACATGGCAGGCAGCTCACAGCTACGTCTGTCCCAGCTTCTTTCAGCAGAAGTGCCTTATCAGTCAGCATCAGCATCTGAGCGGTATCACTACGGCTCTCACTGTGCCGAGGGGAAATACTGCCCCCAGCTGTCAGGTGTGAAGTAAGCGTGATCTCCCCAGCCATGATCAAAACTGTTGTGTAGGCAAGGGGATAAGATTAAACCCATATTTCTAGAAACAAATGACTGGGATATAGTCAGCCTGGGAAGTAACGACAGATGATGCAGCATCACAGATGATAATCATGTTACAAAACAGCCACGATGGAGAAGAGCATGCAGGTTTGGATGGCAAGTATCAAGATGACAATAGACTCCAGTCCTGGCTACATATGTAATGCAGAAGTAGACAGACCCCTGTAGAATGAGACCTGCTGAGTGTAACAGGGAACATTTACAGGAATGTATCTGTTGCATGGAGCTCCAACACTAAAAGACAACCAGAAAAAGCTCACCTTTTTCTTTTGAAGGCCTGCTTTTCCAGCAGTAGAATCAGTCCAAGATTCCTGAGCTGCCAGAAGACAGAACAAGACACAAATGTCAGACTTAGAAGAGGTGGCCACAGCAACAATTTATAGTTGCTTGCATGGTTTGGAACTTCCCTCAGCAAAAAGGCCCATGGTTCCAATTCCCCCATCATTGACCTCTGGACCATTTCAACTGAGGCTCAGCTCATAGGCCCAAGAACTGCTCTTGCTTCCCTTTCTCCTTTTTAATTATATTCTTGGCATTACAGTATGTGCAGAGCCATCATGAGGTGATGTCTGATCATACCGAACAGGCACACACCCACTCCCACACAGAAAGCTGTTTCACAACTATCTGATGCTTTCTGCATCCTGCACAAGCTGTGGAAGACACAGAATCTGGGACTATGGCACCACAGTGTTAGGGGTGAGAGAGGGCTTCTCACCAACACTCACAGGAGTGCCTCACAGTAGCAATCTACAGCAATGCAAGTTGCTGTGAGAAAGGGGGTAAAAGTTAGGGTGGGTTAAAATTTTCCCCTTCCAAAATCATGTTCAGAATAAAGATTAGGAAAATTTGCTGGCTTCCCAACTAGAATAAAATAGACTTAACCAGTAAATGTTTTGGAGCAGACTGCTCTGTGGTACCTAGCCTCTAACCTTACTCTAGGGAATTAAAAATCCATCAGACAAAATAACATCAAAAGAATTGTGACCACGATTCATTGTGCAAAGGTCAAATTCCAACTACCTTGTCTGCTGATGTCCTGTAAGGAAGGGTATCTGCACCTCAGGACAAAACCCCAGTATTAATAACCTCAAGCCCATGAGACAAGCATATCTGTGAGAAAGTGGCATAATTCTAAGGGGCAATATCAAAATTGCTGGAGCTCAGTGGCACACTTAATGAGCCACTGATCCTGAACTGAGCTTTAAAAATCACAGGGGAAAGATGCAAAAGGTGTTTCATTACTTTAATTACCTTTATTATTAAAATTCTGGCAGCCTCTTTTTGCCCTCCCTTTTCCCATGATTTCAAGACTTGCTCTCTGATGAGTCTGGATCAGTAGTTTAATTAATTTCTAGCTTGGGGATTCTGTGCCCTAGAACTCTGCTGGCCCCCACTGAGCCTGTGGCCTAGCAATCCTTGGCACTATTCCAACCCAGTGACACTTTGAATCCTCACAGGAAACAGCTATTTAAATTTTGGTTTTTAAGCCAGGCACTTAATCATCAGACACAAGACAAGAGGACCCTGCTTCAGTTTGCTGGGATGAAACTCTATCTTGCCTATACTACTTGTGAAATAGGATTTCTCACCAAATCTGAAAGGAATGCCCCATGGCAGCAGTCTCCAGCAATGCTGGTCCTAGAAAGAACAGGACTGTCACAGACTGGAGTCAGGGATTACCCTGGCCAGAAAGGAAATCAGCCAACATGCTGCTGCCCTTCACCCTGTCCCTGACGCTTCCCAGGAGCATGGGATTTCTGAAAGTGGAGATCTCTCTTCATTGCACTAGTGAGATTGTGCTTGTGAGGTGTTCAGATCACGTTCAGGAATTTCCAAAGCAAGCAAGTTTGGCCAGTCAGACTGAGTGATCTTACAGTCTCTTTCCGGGCTAAAGTACCCATCAAAACCATAACAATAATAGCAGGCAGGAAAGTACTCTGATGGAAGGCAGTTTGCACTGCTGATCTAGGCATGCCATATGCTGCCATTAAAACTAGGGGTAAATGCTGCCAGAAGGGAGCTTCCCAGCAGTGCATTCCCACAGGGCATCTTCAGCCTGAGCAACTGCTTGAAATCCTTGGCATGGAATCATCCTTCCTTTAACAGGGAAACATTAGGGTCTTTAGTTTCTCTGCTGAAGGGACAATTCCCTTTCTAGAGTCCCACTCCACTCAGCAAGGCTTGCTTGGTGGTGTTAAGTGGCTACTGAGCACTCAGATTTCCTCAACAAAGCTGAGACTCCCTAAATAATCTTTTGTGCCTGGCAGATGGTCTTTGGCACAAGCAGCAGTCACTTTGCAGAGACAGCCCACCAAGAGCCTTACCCTACTGACAACACAGACTGGAACATCATGAACTCTCCATCATCAATGAACCAAAGGAGAGAAATCAGTACAAAGCACCAGTCAGAAAAGTTCTACAGATCAGATACTTCCCCACAGATGGACTGATTCAAAGCCAAACCTTGCCCTGTAACTAAAGTTAAAAGGGCTTTTTATCCCCTTGGAATAGCCCCCAGATTCTGCTTGGGAAGCTCTATTCCACCACTGCTCATGCTGGGACCCACTTCTTTCAAACCACCTAGAGAAAGCATGAGCTCAAGTAAAGCCATGCATAAGGCTGGGAGTGTAACAGGGAGAAAACAAGAAATGAGTTACAGCCACTGGCCTGTTCTTTGCCTAGAGAATCAAGAAAGGAAAAGAGGCTGCTTTCCTAAACTGTTGGCCTAGCAACTGCCTGAATGGGCACAGACACTGAGAATATTCTAATTTCTCCAGGACTGGGGGAAAGTAGAAAAGAAAGGAGCTAGAACCTAAGAGCACAGCGCTTTCATTCTCACTTCCAGCTGTCACTTACTAGTCCTCAGGACAAGTATGTCCACTACCCCAGCTGTAGAACTCCCCAGGCATGCAAGGATACAACAAACAGCAATAAGCATGCATGCATGCACACACAGTAAAACGTGCACACCCCTCCACATTTCACTGGAAGCAGCAACATCGCCTCCCCAACAGGTCTGGAGGCTTCTCTAGGTACTACCTGCATGATCCACGTGCGGATCTAGCCAAGGGAAGAAACCTGAAAATCAAGGCAGGGTGGAAGAGTCATCATCACCAATAGCTATTACTCAGCAAGTAATGTCCCTGGACTACTATCCCTAATAGATTTTCAGAAGGAACTTGTCCAGCTGTAGCTCAGAGCCTTTGCGTATAATCCCCACAGGTTTCACACTGTGGGATTTCCTATCCTTGGTTAAACACAGCGCAGCAAGGGATTCCAGTTACATAAGCAGGGGCTAGATCAGCAGTCATTCCCCTGGAACCATGACCCTTGCAGTCAGAGTAGATGCCTCTGGAATGGATGACTACTCAGGGTGCACTGAGGACCTGAAAAGACAGCATCTTGTAACCACAGCCTGAGGGACAGAGCAGCTGACCAGTCTGAATGAAACTCATCACTGCTGTGTTTTACCACCACCACAGCAAGACTCATCACAGTGTGTCTGTGAGGTTATCCTCAGCACCACATCCAGCCTTTATGGTGACAGACCAGACCTCAGAAGGTCCATGTCCATTACGTACTCCAAATTCCATCCAGGAGTGTCCTGGTCACACAAATCACGCAAGTAGTACTTACCTGTAGGAGGAGGAGGAATGCTGGCTGCTGGCAAGGGCTTAGTAGATGGAGCTCCAGGACCTCCCTGAGGGTAACCCATATTCATGGGGCAGTTAAAAGGTGCTGAAGAGAAACCTAGAAGAGGCTGGCTTGCCACAGGGAGAGGACAAGCTGCAGGAAGCTGAGACGATGGGACTGAGGCTGGAGTGAGGAGGGCAGGTCCAGGTGGTGGGACACCAGGAGATGTCATGGGCATGGACTGTCCTGTCAGAGAAGGCTGGCTGGGGAAGGAAGCTGGACCAACAGGTCTGATTCCCGCTGGTCCAAATGGCTGAGACTGTGATACAGCTACAAATGAGAAAGAGAGGGTATCAGCATCACTTATTTAATGTGTGAACTACTCCTGACGCTCTTCTTCATGCTATTAAGCCTTCCCTTCTCCAAGCTATACCCTAGAATATCCACCTCAGGCGTATCCCCCATAACCCATGCTACATCAGTCAAATTCAGTCACAAACTTATTTGTGGCTTTTCCACCCCATATATGCTTAATATCAGTGAACGTGCAGCAACCACTGCTAAAACAAGATGTGTCAGAAGCACTGAGAAGCCTCTCAGACAGCTGACTTGTTCTTCACAAGTACAATAGGCCTGTGAGGAAGAAAGCAGAGCCATCCATGCTGAAGGCTTTAGTCTAAGAAAAGCTGGAAAACAGACATGACCATGAGACAATGCTTACCTGGCCCTGAAGCAGCTGCTGGGATGAAGCCTAAGTTGTACTGTGGGTACAATGGCCCTCTGGAATAGACATTTGTCTGTGGACCCGTGCTGACCTGGGGATGAGCAACGTGATGAGGTGTCACAGACATTGCTGGCACTGGCTGAGGCGTGAAGAGGGAAGGCACTGAAGGCTGAGAAGGTGCTGAAGGGGCAAACGATGACTGAAAGCTAGGCTGCAATTAAAAAAGAACTTGTAAATGGATGACACAGTCACACACATACACACAGAAGCAGACACACTTTATATCTCTGTCACTTTCTCAGGCATGAGAAGATGATGCTGCTGCCCTGGATGGACTGCATCAAAGGCCTTTCCCACCACATAACTTGCTTAACAAGCTGGGTATCACATTCTTCAGACTATTCTCCAGCTCCCAAAAGGGTCAGTCCTTTTGGGTTAGCCAGTTCCCATACAGTGATTTTCTGGAAGCACAACCAGAGGAAATAACAAAGGAACAACAATGAAGTAACAGAGGCTGAAACAAAACTTCCTGAACAGTCTTCTTCACAAGAACTGAGACTAATTTTACTGATATGTGAGTGAGATGGGTGTAGGAGTGTGAACCACAGTCCCATTCTTCCTCAGTATGTGAGATCTCAGCAGACCACTACATGTAACAGTCTCCTCCAGTGACTGCATGTGAAAAGCTGCCAGACAGCCTGCTTTTGGATTATCAGAGAGCTCATGTTTGCTCCAGTGAAGGGCACCACGATGAACTCCTCCATGTGTCTGTGTCATCTCATATTACCTCATATGCCTTCCACAACTCAGTAGCCTTCATCCCTCTCCCCAAGCCATGAACACCTGAGTTTAATGCTTACCTTCTCTGGATGTCTGGGGCCTGTTTTGTGGGCTGCCCTGTCAGTGATGGAATCACCTTTGGCTGCTGGAGATGTGTGTTTAGTCACACCAGTCACACCTACATTGACACGAGTGTAGGGAAAAGGGGGTGGCTGCTGATCACGCACATTCTCTCCTTGAGCATGGAAAAGCCGGTCTCGGAGCTGTTGGATCAGAAGCTGAAAAAAACTATGCTTTAGAAGTGCCTTGAGATCCTCAGATGGAAGGTGCTGGGGAGGCATTCAAAGCAGACCCTAGCCCAAAGTACTGAGCATCAACCTGCAAAACTAACCACTTCTCCAGCAGCCACCAGGGAATAAAAAAAAAAACAAAAACCAAACCAACAGAACCCCTCCCCCACAAACAAAGAGGAAAAACCCTGAACAAACAAAAATAAAACCAAACCAACCAACCAAAACAAAAGGCCAAACAGTCTGGGACATCACTTGCCATATTCCCAGGCAGATGAAGACTCATCAATCCATCCCTGAGTCTTTAGAGCATCCCCTTTCCAACTCCTACCTACATTTGGGCACTAGACAGATTTGTTTCAAACTAAAAGGTGACCTTCTCCCATTCCCTTCTTCTACCAGCTGGTTTCAGGAATAGATGCAGCTTCTCTGGAGAGCTGCTTCCCAGCATTGTTCTACAGGAACCATTTTACAATTCTATGGCTCCCTTCCTTTTCCCTAGATCAAAAGCACTACAGAGAAAACGTAAATGAAGACAAAAGCTAGAAAAAACCCAAACCCAAAACCAAACACATCTCTACTCTCGAGTTACCATAATTAAGGTGAAACCTTAAGTCATGATGCATGTCAAAACCCAGGATCTCTCATACAAAGTATCATTTTTCTTCCCGTACTACTCCTTCCCACAACAACCTGTTTCTCACTCACCTCTTTAGAGCTGCTGGGCAGGTAATTCATTGCGGCTGCCACACATCCTTGTGATGCCAGGAGACTGGCATACTGGGTGATTCGTTCTGCCAAGACAGGGCCTGGTACTGGTACTGCTGTGCCTCGGAGCATCTCAATGGACCTGCTCAGCACCATCACTTTCTCTATGAGATCCTGAGTAAGTCAGGAGGAGGATAAAAATAGACCACTCAATCTGACTTGCTTTGCTGGTCCATCTCATGCTGAGACAATGCCAGATGGCTCTCTCCATTTTTAGCTGACATCAGGTCCAATGTGACTAGAAGTTACTCTGCCCCAGATACTATCACTGATCACCATTTCTTAAGGTGCACTTTGCGGAGAAAAACAGGAACCAGGAAACAAACCCTGACACTACTACTTGTATGGTAAGGGAGAAAAAGATAATCAGAAGCCACAAGGACATTCAAATCAACTGTGAACTTTTCAATAGGAAGTTAACTCCAGAAGTTAAAAGCTATGAGCTTGGAACAGGAAGGATTAAAACCATACCAGAAGAAATTCACTAGGAAAAACTACTATTGTTGACAAAGGTCACTGGCTGATAACTGATAACTGGGAGGAGGCCAGTTTCAGACATAACCAGGAATGCTGGAGATGCCTTTTTGTTGCTGTTACTTACTAGCCAGGTTGCAAACCCAAGAAACTCCGTATCAGAGGACATTATGTGCAGATACCTGAGTGGAAGACTTGTCTAGACCATTCTAGGAACTGATGGACAAAACCTGGGTTAGTGACTTAGTCAGGACTGGCTTAAGTGTAATAGGTAAGTAACAACACTGACTGAAGCCCTGATTCACCTGCAAGCTGTGACTTCCCATACATGATCATTCTACTTGCAGTAGGAGTAATGCAGTCTAGACTTTATTTTGCCAGAGGCTGTTCTGAAGGTACAGTCAGATAACTGGAGCATTACAGTTAGACTTGACAAGCACTGCAACTGCAGTCTCAGGCAACTTACAGTAAGAAAACAGGTACTGTCTAAACTTCACTGACTAAAAGGAAGCTCAGAGATTACATCAGTATAGAAAGACAGGAAGGTGAGCTGTAAATCTGTCCGTGGCTGGATTTATGTGCAATCTAATCACTACTCCCTAAATAATACAAACTGTAAATGTTTGAAAGTGAAAGCCTCCTTTAGATGTAAGCCCATAACCCAGGCTAGAATGAGATACCTTGGTGACTACAAACAGGTCTTTCACTGTTGGCTGGAAGCCAAATACTGTTTGATGGGGTAATGCAAACAGATCAAGGCTACCAGAATAGCCTAAAGAGGAGCCAAACCAACATTATAGCACCTGTACCTGCAGGGCAAGGGGTGACGAAGTCTCATGGTTTTTTACCCAGCATTCCACCAACCTCTCCACATTGCCTGATGAGATATAGCAGAGACAGGCATCATTGGATAGGGCCGCATCTCCCTCTGACTCTAGGCGGGAACCTAGCATGTCTAGAGAGGAAGAAATACAGCCAACATTTAACACACTCTTTCTGAAGAGCTTGTTAACCCCAGTGCTCATCTCTTAACTATCTTACTGTGGCTTGACATGAAAAGCTGTTGACAGTTTTGGATCTGCACCTAATTAGAATCATAAAATCATTTAGGCTGGAAAAGACCTTAAAGACTGAGCCTAGCCAAAAACCTAACACTGCCAAGTCCCACTAAACCATGTCTTTAAGTGCCACATCTACACGTCTTTTAAATACCTCCAGGGACGGTTACTCAACCACTTCTTTGGGCAGCCTGTTCCAATACTTGATAACCCTTTTTAGTGAAAAAAAAAAAATCCTAATATCCAGCCTAAACCTCCTCTGGTGCACTTTGAGGCCATTTCCTCTTGTCCTATTGCTTGTTACTTGGGAGAACAGACTGACCCCCACCTCACTAGAACCTCCTTTCAGGCAGTTGTAGAGTGATAAAGTCTTCCCTCAGCCTTTTTTCCAGGCTAAACAACCCTAACTCCCTCAGCCGCTCCTCGTAAGATTTATGTTCTAGACCCTTCAGCAGCTTTGCTGTACAATTCTTGGATAACACAGAAAAATGGACATCATTAAGGAATCCCAAAGACAACTTGGTTGAAAAACGTACTTTTTTATATATCTGCCAATTTCTGTGTGTCTTTCCAGATGGGAGACATTACTGTGGGGATCTGTTACAGACCGCCTGATCAAGAGGATTCTGTGGATGAAGCACTCTATAGACAGATAGGCACAGCCTCACGCTCGCAGGCCCTTGTTCTCATGGGTGACTTCAACCACCCTGACATCTGTTGGAAGGACGGTACGGCCCGGCACAAGCAATCCAGGAGGTTCCTCGATTGTGCAGAAGACAACTTCCTTCTGCAAGTAATAGAGGAGCCGACAAGGAGAGGTGCCATGCTTGACCTCATACTCACCAACAGGGAAGGGCTGGTTGGAAATGTGACGCTCCAGCCTTGGTTTCAGCGATCATGAGATGATCGAATTCGAGATCCTCAGGACAGTGAGAAGAGCATGCAGCAAGCTCACTGCGCTGGACTTCAAGAGAGCAGACTTTGGCCTCTTCAGGAACCTGCTTAGTAAGGTTCCATGGGATACAGCCCTAGAGGGCAGGGGGACCCAAGACTGTAGGTTGATATTCAAGGATCACCTAATACAAGCTCAGGAGTGTTGCATTCCAACTAGAAGGAAGTGCAGCAGGAGGGCCAGGAGACTTCCTTGGATGGATAAGGAGCTGCTGAGGAAACTTCAAGGGAAAAAAGAGGCTTATAAAAGGTGGAAGCAAGGACAGGTGGCCTGGGAAGAACACAGGGATGTTGTCTGCGAAGCTAGGGACCAGGTCAGGAAAGCTAAGGCCCAGTTAGAATTAAACTTGGCTAGGGATGTTAAGGATAACAGGAAGGGATTCTATGGGTACACTGCAAATAAAAGACAGACTAAGGACAACGTGGGCCCTCTCTGGAAGCTATCAGAACTGGCTACATGGATTTGGAGAAGTCTGAGGTTCTTAATAACTTCTCTGCCTCAGTCTTCACTGGTAAATGCTCTGACCGCACCACCCAAGTCCTGGAAGGCAGATGCAGGGACTGTGAGAATGAGGACCTTGTGCCCACTGTAGGAGAGGATCTGGTTCGAGACTATCTTAAGAACCTGAATGTGCACAAGTCCATGGGTCCTGATGAAATCCATCCACGGGTCCTGAAGGAGCTGGTGAATGAAGTTGCAAAGCCGCTGGCCATCAGATTTGAGAAATCATGGCAGTCAGGTGAAATTCCTGACAACTGGAAAACAGGGAAATATAACCCCCATTTTCAAGAAGGGGAAAATGGATGATCCAGGGAACTACAGACCAGTCAGTCTCACCTCTGTGTCAGGTAAAATCTTTGAGCAGATTCTCCTCAAAGGCATGCTAAAGCACATGAAAATCAACAAGGTGCTTGGTGACAGCCAGCATGGCTTCATTAAGGGGAAATCCTGCATGACCAATTTGGTGGCCTTCTATGATGGGGCTATGGAACTGATGGACAAGGGTAGAGCAGTTGACGTCATCTACCTGGACTTGTGTAAAGCATTTGACACTGTCCCACATGACATCCTTGTCTCTAAATTGGAGAGACATCAATTTGATGGATGGACCACTCGGTGGATAAAGAACTGGCTGGATGGCCACATGCAAAGAGTTGTGGTCAATGGCTCAATGTCCGGCTGGAGACCTGTAACGAGTGGTGTCCCACAGGGATCGGTGTTGGGACCGGTCCTGTTCAATATCTTTATCAGTAACATGGACAGTGGGATTGAGCGCACCATCAGCAAGTTTGCCGATAGCACCAAGCCGTGTGGCTCAGTTGATATGCTGGAGGGAAGGAATGCCATCCAGAGGGACCTGGACACGCTTGTGAGGTGGGCTGATGCCAACCTCATGAAGTTTAACCATGTCAAATGCAAGGTCCTACACCTGGGTCGGAGCAATCCCAGGCACAGCTACAGGTTGGGCAGAGAAGAGATTCAGAGCAGCCCTGCAGAGAAGGACTTGAGGGTGGTGGTCAATGAGAAAATGAACATGAGCCAGCTTCAGTGTGCGCTCGCAGCCCAGAAAGCCAACCGTATCCTGGGCTGCATCAAAAGGAGCGTGACCAGCAGGTCAAAGTTGATCCTGCCCTTCTACTCTGCTCTCATGAGACCTCACCTGGAGTACTGTGTGCAGTTCTGGTGTCCTCAACATAAAGAGGACATGGAACTGTTGGAACAAGTCCAGAGGAGGGCCACAAGGATGATCAGGGGACTGGAGCATCTCCCGTATGAAGACAGGCTGAGGAAGTTGGGGCTGTTCAGCCTGGAGAAGAGAAGGCTGCGTGGAGACCTCATAGCAGCTTTCCAGTGTCTGAAGGGGGCCTATAGGGATGCTGGGGAGGGACTCATCATTAGGGACTGCAGTGACAGAACAAGGGGTAATGGGTTAAAACTTAAACAGGGGAAGTTTAGTTTGGATATGAGGAAGAAGTTCTTTACTGTAAGGGTGGTGAGGCACTGGAATGGGTTGCCCAGGGAAACTGTGAATGCTCCATCCCTGGCTGTGTTCAAGGTCAGACTGGACAGAGCCTTGGGTGACATGGTTTAGTGTGAGGTGTCCCTCCCCATGGCAGGGGGTTGGAACTGGTTGATCTTAAGGTCCTTTCCAACCCTAACTATTCTATGATTCTATATATAAATGAAAGAAAAAAATACAAAAAAGAGAAACTAATTCAGTGAAAAAAAAAATCCAACACATTTTTTTCCTAAAGAGGGATGAGAATCTCCACCAGTAGTGTCCAGTATCAGGGACAAATGGCAATCTGGCACTTGTCAGTGTTTAGCAAATGCCAGCAGATAAAGATGACCTGGAGCTATCTCACTATCACCACAACAGCCACGGTCCACCCCTACAATTTGGTCTGTAAGAAATGTCATGTTTTCTTGCATTTCAAGTCATGTCATATTACTTGTATAAACTGCTGGCATTTCTCCAACAGCACTTAGCTCTTAGCTATTCCCATCAGCCAGGAGCAAGTTCCCAGCCAAGCAACATGAGTAACTTCATCAGATTCAGTCACTAGATTGCCCCTAACTCTGACTCTCAGAACAACCAGCTGCTCAGCATGTTGAACTATTAACAGAACTGAGGAAACTACTGAAGTCATCAAATGTTCATTAACCCCTACTTCTGAGCTTAAAAGGGAAGGGAATGTGCTGGAAAGGTAAACCTCTTTCAGATGGAGTGAAGCTACCTGACCTTTTACTGTCAGAGAATCCATTTCTCCTTAGAATGAAATCATAAATATCACCCTTTTAGTGTCTCAGCCTAGTGCCCATCCTGTTTTTAAACATGCTTTTGGTAGAGGTGACAGGATATATCAGTATATATAATTTCATACCATGATTCTCGGCTACAGGTGCGTTTATTATTCTCCTAACACAACAGTCCATACTTAAGTTCCAGCTAGCTGTAATGAGTAAGGAGTGCTTTCCTTCCTCAACTGTATCCACTTCTTTCTGTAAGTACTTCAGAGGTGCCCTCATCTAGGGAAACCATATCAAAACAGTATGCCACATACCACAGAGCTGAGTATAGTCCTCATGCTTTGAGTATGTTAACAAGATGGCCAGTGCCTCCTTCCAGCTCTGCAGATCACATGTGCAAACAATATCTTGCCAGTTCTGTTGCACAATGGAGGAAAGCAGCTGTAAGGGAAGCAGAAGGCCTGTCAATCACTGAAGACAAAGATAAGCTGACTGCTTAAGACCTACAGTGACAGCTCACTTTCAGACACACTTCCCACACTATTACAGTGAGCAACTAGTTCACCATTCCATCAAGTTCCACCAATCCCAGCATCCCAATCTTAACAGCATACAAAACCCAATGTCTCTAAAGAAACTAAAAAAAGCCCAAGAAATTACTTAAGAGAATACAGAAACAGCTTCACTAGGCAAGACTAAAGATCTGTTTAACATGTCTTGCTTCAGAGCAGCTAGTATCAGTGATGGGGAATGTAGTACTAGGATATCCCAACCCCTGTTGCACTTCCCAATTTGTAAATTAATAAGCTAGGACCTTCCCATCTTAACTGCACACAGGCAGTATGCTCCACAGGTTACAAGCATGGGGAGCTGAAGCTCAAGTTGTGCTGAAGCACAAACCGTTACATAAAAAAAGGATCAGAGAATACAGATATTCTATGTGGGCAACACAAAATTGTCATAAAACTACCAAAAGTAAGTGGTGAGTCAAGAGGAGATGCACAGATTCTGCTGACATTCTACTTCCTGCCAAAGTATTTCCACATCCATTCAGACAAACATCTGCCAAGATATCACACACCTTTCCCAGCTCAGCGGGTACACAAAACTGTCACTTACCACGGAGAGTTTCGTCTTCCGCTTGGCAAAGTAGCGCTTCTGCGTCTCCTTCAGAAGGTTCTCCCCACCAGCAATCGCTAAGATGATGGCATCAGCAAAGCGCTCTGCTCGCATGCACAGCTCCACTGCACTCTCAAAATTTCCCAACAAAAGGGCCTGGCTGATGAGTCCATCTGTATCTACAGAGGTGAGAAGCAGAGTCAACCCACAGGAGCATCATCCAGATGTGCTGATGATGCTTGCTTTAAAGAGCCAGCAGTAAAAAAAAACAGTAACATATAGAAGCCCAGCTAAAAATAAAATAAAATAATAATTTGGAAGCCCAAACCAGATCTTGCACTTCAAAAAAACCCCACTGACTTAACTGTTAGTCCATAATCTAGAAGATTCTCCTATATTTTTAATGGGTCTCTTATCTGGAAGGAGCATGTCCCTGCACAATGCTGAGATACTGTGTGACACTGGGAAGGGTCATGTGTTTTAAAAGTATCCATCTGCTGGAGAGGACCAGGTTCTTTGGGTCTCTAATTTTCTGTTTTTTCTTCCTCTCCTCTTTTCTTTTAAGGGAAGAAACACACTTTATATACCTTCTGTGACAGGAATCTTCAATGTGCTCATATTCTGTGGGATGAGGTTGTCAAAAAAGGCTGAAGAGGAGGAAACAGCAGCTACATCATCACTGGTATTTATCAAAAGCTGTGCAAAGAGCACAAGAGGTTAATTAATTTATTAAACACACAGATCTTGTCCAAAACAGGATTACAGAGTGGGGTGGGGCTGCTCTCCATTTGGTTAAGCATGCTCATATAAATCCAATTTCAACTTGGAAACCCATCATGCCTCCTGTTACTGCTCTATCAACCTGCACAGTTTCACCAGGGCAGCAACAAAGAGCAGTTATAAGACATGCAGTGCCACCAGTATTGCTGGCCAGCATTCATCAACTCAACTTCCAGCTCCTGAGCCAGTTAAACAATTTTGGACAGAACAGGAACAAGCCAAGCAAGTGACACCTGTAACTCACAGGCAGGATTACAGCCATGCTTTGTGCTCCACTGAAATGCAAGACACAATTGTTACCCCTAGAATATCTCAGCCAGTGTTTAAGGCTTGTGAAGACTACTAATTTGAGGACAGCAGTTTTAGGTACCTTAGAGGAGCAAAATTTACAGTACATGGTGAACCAGGCCTTGGAAGGCATCTGAAGATGGACATCCCAAAATCATGTGAGAATACATTTAAAGGACAGAGGTGAAAGGAAAGAAATGCAAAAGAAATACCACAGCAGAAGCTTCACAGAGGAAATCCAGAGTTGAAGCATGAAATTAAGCTGGAGTGAGGTTAATTCTATCACTGAAGAAATCAACACTTGTGAAGCAAGCCTTCTTGCAGTGATAAAAGCCAGGAGTCTGTCTTCATCATTCACTGATTTGTTTTAAAGCCAGCAGGGGCCACTATGATTGTTCAGTCTGACCCCGTGAGTGCCTGTGAACTGCCTTCTGCAATGCTCTCACTGAGCCAAACAATTTTTGGTTGGAATTAAATCTTCCCATTCATTCTGCCCTCCACTGTTCTCTCAGGCTGGCAAGATGTACAGGACATACCTGATCTGGCTGTGCAGCATTTATCACATCTGCCTCAGGAAGGGACTGTGTATCTGGGATTCCATTACTCAAACACGAGGTGATCTAGAAAAGTAACAGACATGCACAGACTGAAACCCCTATCTAAGTTACACACCTGGGCGACAAAGCCGCCAAGTGACTGGAAAGCCCTAGGCACAATTCCTGAAGCTCCTTCACCTGTCTGAAAAGTTCTACCTCTCTCTATTCCTGGCTGGCTGCCCATCAAAGGTTATTTATCCTTTTCAGAGCACTGTCCACACAAGGGAGTTTCCTCTCCTGCAGCTCCAACAGTGCTATGCCAGACTGTCCTCACCTGCCACCTTCTTCCTGGTTAAGGAATCCCCTAAGACACAGAGAGCTGGATGCTAGACGCAGCTGTCAACTGCACTATTATTATACACATCCCAGAGCTCCAGCAACTGGAACCAAGACACCTGGGCTCAAGACCCCTTTAATTTGATCCAGCAGAGCTACAGTTACACCCTTATAAGTGCCCACATTTGCTTTTTAATTAGAGATACCTCAGGTGCCTCTCAAGCATCTGAAATGTCTTTTGTGTGCTGTAAGATCACTCACTCATTTTCAGTACGGACCCTACAACTCTCCTGCAGCAGCTTCAGTCCAGTAAAGGTTTCTTTCTATTGTAAAGACCCCATACCTTTTTTTCTAGATCCTCTTTACTGTAGCCCAGCAGCTTGAGGAGTTTAGTCCTGGATTCCTGCTCCAGATTCACCTGAGTCCCAAAGGATATCAAAAAGACAAGAAAATATGTGAAATCTTAGACATCTGCTCACTGTCAATGTTTATCAGCATCAGAGTTTAGAGCTAGTTTATACATAAGGAACTCAATTATGACAAGCTCACCTAATGATTAATGGGGGAAAATCTATGTCATTTAAGTTATAATCATGAGAAAAGGATGAAATTCAAATTTGTCGCATACTTAAAACTGCAAATCAGGGCTATAACCGTATGCATACCTAGTGCAGGTGGACATTAATTCCCTGGATGGTCTATGAATTACCAAGCTAATCTCTGCATAGAAACAGTGGACTGATGTGAGTCTGGATGAAACCAAGACAAGGTGCTTGCCTGAACTCCTAGACAGCTTCACAAAACTTAGTTAACTGGCACAGAAGCTCCCTGGGTGGGGGCTTCAGACAGTCCTGGAGATCCCCACAGGCTGCAAGCAACCTAATTGATAGGTTCTATTTGTATGCTTTAATGCATGGCTAACATTCTGCAAGGAGAATTTGTCTCAATTAAGTCCCAGGCTGTTCCTACTACAGGACTGATAAACTGTTCTTGAAGATATAAAAATGGTCGTGCAGGGCAGTCTTTTGTACAGAAGCTTGGTTTGTAGTTTAAGACAATAAATAGTAATAAGTCTTGTATGTGCTAGAGTAGTCTCACAGGACCATAGGCCAGCTGGATTACAATTCACTAGAATGACAGTTCAACATATCTCATCCAAAGCAGCTGAAGACATTGTTGCAATGACCCCTGCAATGAAGACTACTGTCACCACGTAGATAACCCCTGGCTACCCTATTCAAGAGATCTGATTCCCCATGCAAATGTAACACTGTGGAAAAGATACCAATATTGTGCCAAACATAGTCTGCCAATAAGTAAGTGTCTGTAAGGCTCTTCCAAGGCTAAGCTCTGCCTCTACAAGAAAGCGGCCACTCCTCATTACCAAACTCTTCCATACTACCAAATTGTCAACGAAACCATCGTCCTATGTAGGGCTACAGTCAGTCCTCATGGCTCCACAGCTCTCTCCCTTATTACTGGGGAATCTCATTGCTTATTTGGACTTTGCCTTGAGAAATAAGAACTCTACAGGTAGCAGGCAGATACAGCCTGGTAGTGGATTGAGATGAGAAAATCCAGTTTAGTACCTTGACAGGAGGTCCAGATGAGTCCACTGAAAAGCCCATTCCTACTGAAAAATAAGACAACCTCCAAGACCTCAAAAGCAAACGCTTTCCTTTGGATGAGTAAGTAAACAGCCTATTCAGTTCCATTTTATATCTTACAGAACAGCAATATAAAGGGCTATAGAGGACCATAATGAACACATTCCACCTCAGGACTGCAGAAGAACTGACCTCTGTGTTTCAAAGTCATCCTACCTTCAAAAAGTTCCAAAGATTCTCATCAAATGGAAACTTGGCTGTCTGGATCTTGCCCTGGCAGTAATCAAGAAGGTTCCCTGACTGCAAGGCCATCTGCAGTTCTCTGGATCGGAGCAGGAATTCAGTTTCAGTAGTGACTTGACTGATGAATACCTGGTGTGGGTAAGTCTGCTGCATATGCTGTCCAGGAGCTTTGGTAAGACCAAAGGTAACTAATTTTCCTCCAAACTGAGAAAGACAAGAGGCAGACACAGTAAGCACTCTTACAAATGAAGGTTAACACAATTCATTCAGCTTTTTATTTAGCAAGGCAGACTCAAGCTCAAGCTGTGATCACAACGAACCCAAACAGTTCAATGTTTATGGATGGTAGGGGCACAGGGAGAGCTCACATCACAAGCCCTTCAGCTAAAAACTGAAAACCATGACACTTGTGTATGTGCTATCAGGCCCAGCCAATGGCAAATGTGTGAGAGGCATAGAGGAAATGTAACCTTTGGAACCATTTGCTCTTTTCTGACATGGAGAGGAAGGCTGCAGTGATAAAAACTATAATGCAAATGTCACACACTAAACTGACAGAGAACAAGTCAAGCCACAGGCCAAAAGAACAATTCAGCCTTTTGATTTAGGAACAAAGAAGTGAAGAAAATTAAATACCTGGATAGGAAGGGGAAAGAGACAGGAGAATGGGAATGCATGTTACAGCCTACAAGAACAGTTTTTATGAATCTTCCTTAGCTTTGTTAACTCCTACTTATAACCTCCCATTCTCTGCTATAGGACTCTCTTGTTGGAAATACATCTGAATGCTGAATGTTGAGCTGCATGGGACCCCATACTGCACCTTAAACAGGCATTAAAACAATTAGTAATGGGAAGATAAAGGTTTCTCTAGGGAAAGAAAAGGACTATGTTGCAAGATGACACATCTACTGCATTTCAAGTTAAGGATGATCCATTCACTTACTGCAAATGAAACCCCCACTGGTCTGCGAATCCACTTGGGTGGCTTTTTTAATGGTGGAATCAAGGTGGTCTGAGCTACTTGCTCCGGCACCTGCAGAGGAGGGAGGATCTGTCCTGTCCCAAAGGGATCCAAATTGTTGAAGGAGGAAGAAATCTACAATCAGATGGAGAAAGAAGTAAGATATAATTAAATTTCTCTCAGCACAGAGTAAGCACTAAAAAACTATTGCTTAGTAATTAGTTGCTTTCCCTGCTGATGAAGAAAGAGGCTAGTAGGCTATTACAGCATCTCTTACTGGAGTACCACCAAGACCCTCTGTGAGGTGAATTCTATTTCCAAACAGTTCCAGACATAATTTGTCAAGAAAGCTTCACCCTCTGAGATTTTCAAGTAATTCTTCCCTTGCAAGATGCAAATTCCCTAACAAACATTGCTTGGCCTAGCATCCAGCTAAAACACAGAAGTTACAAAGCTACTGTTTCATGCAAGACAGTGGCAACACATGATCAAAATTTGTCCAATTTATTTCTTGTTTTTCTCAGACAGGAATGCTGTTTCCCTTTCTGTTGCTGGGGTCTTTCAAATGGGTTAGTTTTAAGGACCATCTCAAGCTTTTATAGCTTAGATGAAGCTAGTGAAATAATCTCTCCAGACTTTCTTGTCTACACAAAAAAACATTAAAAGTGGCCCCTGATCTGGATTTCTGACACTCAGGAAGTCAGGAAGCATACATACAGTGCTGTTCAAAAGCATTCTTAATTTTTAACATTGTTGGTATTGATTTGTTATTTGCTAAAGATAATCCTGTTCAAGATTTGTTGTTTGCTAAAGATAACTCTCTTCAAGTCGGACTGGACCACAGGGCATAGCTCCAAAATAGAGCCAAGCACCATACACTAAAGGAAGGCTGATCAAGCTAAGGCTGCCAAAGAATCACAGACAAGACCTACGTGTTTTGCCTTTCAAGTCTTTCTTGAGGGGAAACCAATTCCAAAGAAAGACCATTTCCTGAAGGAACAGCTATACCCAACAGATCAATCAGCCTAAATCTTCGAAGAATAAATACATACAACCAGGGTAGCAGTAACATTAATCACCAGGTCTTCGGTAGACTTTCTGTCCTGATACCATGAAATCTGGAGAAAAGACTTCTCCTATTTGTGTTCTTACTTGTTATTCTGTTTATCTAGGAGTTATTCGACAATACTGCTCTCAAATTTAGAACAGTGGAAGTGCGGTACATGATCACGAAGAATGCACAGAAAGAAAATTCTCCATGGGTTAAATAAATCCTTAATCTCCTACAGCTGTTGCTTGATAAAGTATTTTCTACCTCTTGCAAATCCTATGAAACTGAACTCAGTCAGCTGTAAACTACTATATAAATAACACTTATGCCAGCTCATATGTATTCACTTAAAACCTGAATTGTTGGCTGGGAGAGAGGAAGGGAATTAGACACCAGATTAAAACTAAAATTTTAGACAGTACTGACATTTAATCTGTTCAGAGGTTGCCCATCTATTCATTGGCCAAGTAATGGGTTTCAGTATCAAAATATTTATGCTCCAAATTATAGTAAATTGACTTGAGGAAAATTGCTAATAGTGTCTTATAAACTATGTCTTAAAATTATCTTCTAAACTAATAAAGAATCACATACTGTATCAACTAATATCAATGTATTTAACATGATGACAAGACAAACTTGTTGCTAACAGGTGTGCTGCTTTACTTTTAGTCTAGTAGCAATAGCCATAAAATATATGTAACATTAAAACTACACTTGGCCTTGGTTGTCTTTACACACTAATGAATTTTACAAGAAATACGAAGACACCTTTGTCCAGAGCAATGTAGTCCGTTTGGGACTTGGTGGATATTAAGAACCCCACACTGGTTCCCACACCACGAAACTATCCAACCTGGTGGATGTAACAGACTGCATCACATAAAATTCATATTGTTACACATGTGCTTCTAGCGCTCTCAGAAGTCAGGTGAGTAATTGCGAATCTGTCAAGCCATAACACGTTCACAGGACTTTACCTTGTCAGCCTGCGTCTTCTGCTGAGCTTCTAAGTTCCCACCCATAACAGAATAAATGTTGATCCACCCATCAAAAGTGGCAGCAGAGAAGACTGAAGGATTCCTAGGACACCACTGGACATCAAAGCACCACTGACTCCGAATAGGCAACTCGTAAACCATCTATCACAGAAAGAAGGCAGATGCACAACATTAGTCCTACACTTTCCCTAAATTAATGTGACACAGCAAGTGTGTCACACCTTATTTGCATATCACCACTGTATATGAATCTTTTATTTTTGCTTCTTGAAGGACACATTTGCAACTGAGTTATAGCACATTTAGCCCAAAAAGCAGAAAGACACAGAAAGCTGATATACAACAGGATTCTGATTGTTGTATATATAACAAAATCCAAAAGCAACAAGTCAGTTTTGCTCTGCTTCCTAAGTACTACAGTGTCAGAGTGGTATAATATTGTCACACCTGCTGTTAACCAAGGGAGACACACATAAAACAACACAAGAAAAACAGAAGCCCAAAGAGGAAGAAGGTGTCATCAGCAAGAACATATAAATAGAAAGAATAGTCTGGAATAAAAATTTACAAGGAAAACATGTCTATAGAAAAAAAAGTAAAACAACAAGAGGACTTTAACAGCTGTAGATGAACTATGAAGGACATCAAAGCCAACAAGTTTCTGGTCGAGTACTCAAAAAACCAAAGTTCAATTCATGACCCAGTCACAGACTTCCTGCCTGATGTTGGGCAACCCACTAACACAACCTTGACTTTGAACCTCCAGTCTGCAAAATGAAGAGATTTCCTTTATGCCTCACATGCACATAGCACAGAGAACCACAGCTTCTTTTTCTGTAGGAACATGATCTGTGTTGTCTGTTCCAGGTATAAAAATTTGCATTTGCTTATATTAAAATGCAGATTGCGAATTAACAACAACAAAAAAAAAAAGGCTACACAAAAAAAACTATAAACCAAGAAAACACAAACAACAAACAAAACCACAATCCACCAATACACAAAGAAATCAACCCTTCCCCAAACTTACCAGACCAGGCATTCTATAACTGCACTGTCCTTACTACTGAAAACCTTTCCAATTCTTGTATCAACTGAAAATCTTCTGTTCATTAGTACCAAATCAGGAGAAGTCCCTTAACAATAGTTCATGCATGTATGTCTAACTTGAATTTGGAGTGCAAATCTACAGCAGCATGCATAAAGATAAGCCAGCTGCACTAAAACTGTTTTTCTTTTTTTTTAGATTTTTCTGCTATAACACAGCAAAAAGACTTTTGTAAAATTAGACATCAGGAATGCTTCAGAGTCTGAGTCTCTTCTAACCACTGGAAATGCATCAAACCCCATCAAACCACAACAGCAGCATTTCATGCATTTTATGAAAATGGGTTTGTTTGTTGTTTTTTTTCCATGCCTCCAAGGCTAAGTGAAATTGTCCCACAAAACAAATCCAGCCTGGGGCTCCTGCTGAACTTTTTCAGTATTGCGAGAGTACTTTCACTATGCTATCACCAAGACCAACTGCGTGAATTTTGTTCAAAGTTCAAAATCGAGTTTTATCCAGAAACTCTGCATTGAAAGAGTAGGTGTGCAAAAAAATTTTTACACAGTCCTGTTTTAATTCAGGTGATTTATAAACATTTCAAAGAGAGCAGTTTTGAGATATATGACTAGATAAGCACATACATGTGAAACCACTGCACTATGAATAAAGTTCACACACGTTTAATTATGTTGTTCCCCTCTCAATGACCCTAACAAATGCTCCTCGCTCTCATTCAAGTTTCTCCCCCAAAAACTTACTGCCCTAGAAGAAGAAGAATCAAAAGGACGCACAGAACACTCAAGTGTGAACATAACAAGAGTAATCATAATTAGCTGAAATCAAGTTTTAATTAAAGCTTTCTTCCTTCTATAGTCTCTGACACAGATACAGCAAAGAAAATCTCTGCCTGTCTCTGTTGTTTTCAGTTTGGATAAGGACAACACTCTCACATTCACACCAGACAGGAAGAATGTAGAAGACATACTAGAAGAAATTCATTGGCACTCCATAAGGATACAGAACAGCACACAACTCTATAAAGCAGACCACGTGTACTTAGAGCTGTGATTATGTACCTCCCCCACACTTGGGTTCCAGCACAAGATCCGGTTGTCTTTGGCGCTACTCAGCAGCAGTTCAGGGTCAGCCTGGCACCAAGAGACAGAGAGAACTCCCCTAAAATAGATCAGAAAGAAAAAAGTTATATTTCATACAGAGTCCACTTGCCCAGCCTGTTACCAAGAAAATAGCATGCACCGGTACTTAAGCTCAGAAATACTAGCTCTCATCTACCATTAAACATTCATCTGTGAAACAAAGCAGACCTAGCAAAAAATTATAGGTCTCCTAAGTCCAGTCTCTCAAACATCTACCTTTTAAAGATGGAGATTCTTGAAGAGGCACACAACAAGCAAACCCTCACCTTGTGTGCCCTTCCAGCTGGCTCAAAGGAGAGGTAGCAAAACGTAAGTCCCATATTTGGATCACTGGCAAGCGGTCATCCTCAGAAGAAAGGACTAGCTGGGTTGCAACTTCTGGATGCCAGGCCATTCCTGAGCAATGCATCTAGGGACAAAAACAGCATAGGCTGAAAATTCAGCAAAGCAAGTTGGCAATAGCACAAATAGCCCAGAGCCATATCATTCTGCACTTGACTAGAATGCTTAAGACAAAGAAAAACTAGAAATATCTTGCTGTGGGAAGTATTTTTACCTTCACTACACAGCAAAAAAAAAAAAAACCCACTAACCATACAGAAGTTGAAAGCTGACCTAGGAAGACAGCTGGAATTAAATCACAGGAGGCTTCTCATAAATGAACTGTGAACACAGAAACTGAATGCAAGGGTGCCTTAATTTTAAGAACAGTGAGGGGTCTTGTTTCTCCACTTCATTAGGTACAAAAAGAGGTATATTAGGAAAACCAACAGCTCCCACAGTAAAAATACTTGATCCCAAGAGCCTGTGCCACTGTTTCATAGTCACGTGCAGCATGTCATAAGCTGGTTAGAATTACAGCCTCTCCTCCACTCACTCTGTTACTGTGGTCACTGACTTTGATGATAGGCTCATTCTTCCTGAGGTCCCAAACCACAGCCTTGCCACTTGGGTGAGCAGATGACAGGATATGCTGCACCTGCCGATTCCAGGACACCACACTAATGTCTTCATGAGGCTGCCAAGACAGGAAAGGCCACACATCCATTATTGCCATGCTGAGGGAACACTAATCACAGGATTCTGTCACTAGCCTAACTAAGGGATTTGATATATATAGACTTCTCTCTTCAATCACTGATCAGCTGGAAGTAGCAGCAGCACTGAGCAGAAAGACTTGGAAGCACAGGAAGTCCTTTACTCAGAAAGTATAGTGGACAGTCAAATTCTATGGGGGAACATCACCTGGAAAAGCACCTTTGCATTTTGGGGACAGGTGCTGGATTCTGCACTGACCATACGTATTACAAATCAGTCCATAGAGAACTGTAGCTGAGAGAACATAGATGCTTCTACCCTGACTCCTGGGATGAACTTAATGTGTGCAACATTTCAGGAGTGCAGTGAGATGGAAAATGATGAAGCATTCAAGGCTAATTGTTGTTACAGTATCTACCGCAGTACAAGGACATAGGCAAGGAAACAAACAGGAGGCTTACTGGAGGCAAAACATGGCCTGCTTTTAGGCAAGTTTACTATGATTTTTTCCACTTTCAGGAGTTGATTGCCCTGAATAGCACTATCAGCACCAAAATATCAGAAGCTTCTTCCTCTTCAAACTTGGGAAATGTTATCCGGGAGTAATAGCCAAGATGCATTAAATGGCTCAGTGACTCTGCTATGGATATTACTTTCATGAGATATGAAAAGCTTCAGCTGAAGCCTGAAATAAATTCATCCCTCAGAGAAGGCCCAATAAACCTTCTTAATCCATCACACATGCCCCAGCTGGATCACAAGATAAACTGGTCAGTTACTTGATTCAAATCCACAAAGAGCTTACCCATCCATGCAAAGTGCATCACTCCAGCAGTTGTCAGCCTACCTCCCCCCTCCCTTTACAACACTCTTCCACCTCCCCAGAATGAAGCTAATCAGTCACTTCTGATTATTCTTTCTTCTGACATCAAGGTCATTCTCCCTTCACAGCTTGACTAGACAAGGATGACTCCACACACTCACATCTTTTTGCCTTGCCTAGTAAGATTTACAACTGCAGAGGTGAAACTATCCAGAGGAAAACTTCTTTACCTGTGATTTAGCCCCTGGAGTCATAGGCACACTGAAGTTATTCAAGTCCCAAATGAAAATTTCAGAATCATTGGCTCCAGAAGCCAAAAGGTTACTCTGTAGAAGAAAGAAAAGCAAAGCTGAGTTTCTGCTCACAAGGAAAAAGGACACATTTCTTACAAATAAGTGTCAGATAAGAACTGCATTTTACAGCCACTGGTAAGAAGAAAGGTAATAACCAGATTATAAACTAAGCACATCTCTGGCCCCTGTGCCTTCAGTTGTGCCATGGTACAGACTAGTTTAAAATCTGCCTAGCAAGCTACATGTGCAGGTGGCTGCTGTTAGTCATCATGAAACTCTGGCACAGGGGTGCAAGCCACTGCCTCTGGCCAGCTGAGCCTTTGCCCTGCACCCCAGCACCACGTGTATTTCTTCTGAGAAGATGCAGGCTTCCCACGAGGGTCTGCAGACAACTTTCAATCTGCCTTTGTGTTACCACAAGAACTGTGCTCTGTTCACTACTTGCTTATGTTGCAGTCCTTTCAAGTGTGATCAGAGCCCCACTGAATTAAACACCAACTGAACAAATTTAAAAAAAGAGGTTCTGATTTCAAATGTGCAATGGTCTAACATGTTACAGTATTACAAGACACGATTTTACAGGGAGATAAGAGACTTAATCAAGGTCACTGGGGAATTCAGTGGCAAAGCTGTGAAAAGAACCCAAATCAGAGTCCCAAACCAGCCTTGTGTCACAACTACCATGCCTCTTTCAAGTTAAGAACTGTTTCTTCAATTTATAAATCACTATACTCAAGGGAAAACATATTTCTTAACATGGAGGTTAACATTCCCTTGATTATGTTAATGTTGCCTACCTGGAAAGGGTTGAAGTCAAGAGCCCGAACAGGACCTGAATGTTTTTCTGTCTGCCCAATTACAGGCTCGCCCTTTGAAGCCAGGATGTGGTGCACACTGTACATTGTCAGTACACCATTATCCCCTCCACCAATGATCACTCCGGAGGACTCTGGAGACCCATTTCCAAAGTTACCCCAGATCAGTTTATGAAACCTAAAAAATACAAAAAAAAAAGCTGGCATAGGCCTCAGTATTTGGTGGAAATCAAGATGTCCTCTGCATTACCAAAAAACACATCCATGTTCCAACCTATCAAACATAACCATCAGTCTGCACCTTAAGTAACCATTTCCATTTTTAAGAGGACTATGGCTTTTACATGCAAGAAGAGAAATGAGCTTCCTTCCAAAGACTTTTAAAGAGAACTTACAGAGAAAGAGCTAGTTTTGTTTGTTTAAAATGTTTAGGCTCTCATATGATATTTGATGGGTGATATCCTCTAACCTACACTGTATAGAAAATTAGATTAGAGGACTATGTCCCTTTCTTTTCAGAGCTATTTTCTGAAAATTATGTTTACCACTTTTATGAACATGCTAGCTAGAAATCAAGACTGTTTCTTACGCTGAGTGCAAGCATCATCTACACTGATGAGCCTAAGAAGTCACCTTTTCTAAAAAAGCTGGAAAGTAAGTTTCAATCTGCCTCTAGTGTCTTCACTGGAAATCATTAATCCCAGCAAACTGACAGAAAGACTCTACTGACTGACTACCAGTATAAGTCCTTTGAGGTTTCTCCAATGGTCCAACTGCTCTACTTTTACACCCAACACAATGTGTCAACAAAAATGTTCCATTCTTGAAGACTGAGGTCAACTAATGCAAAAGATCATTTTATACCCTGAAAACATGTTCAACATGTTTTCTCCTCCCCTCCATTCTTGTACCAGGAAAGCCCTTTTCAGTTCTACTGATTGATACATCAGTATGAGCCTCTAGTACCTGTTTGAGGCAGGAAGTGTTCCTCTCTGCTTCATGTCCAGGGAGGGATCCCTGAAGTCAACCTCAAATATCTCCAAGGTGGCATTTGTACTGAAGGATGCATCTAGTTGCTGGGCAGATGTTCCTAGTAGAAGTACAAGGACAACACAAGTGGGCACTTTTTTCAAGAGCACAAGCTACAGAAAGAGCAAGGCACTGGAAACCTATTTCTTCATAACCAATACAACGTTGGTGTACCTGTTCAAAGAGGGAACATGTCTGAACACCTCAGAAAGAGAGACCAGTAACTGTAACAAAGACTTCAAAAGAAATTAGAACTTCTTCAATAAATTTTGGGCACCAGGGTCACTGTTGCATGAATAGCTTTCTCTCTTGGGATAGATAAAATTCATATACCCTTTTCCAAGCAGCCACAGCTCCTGATATTAAGTCCTTACCTAACAGATAAGTACAGTCACATTATGAAAACCAGATACAATTATGATCCCAAATATTTCTGTATACTGCTCCTCAACCATGACCATGAAGTCTTAATCAGAACTTTTAAACCTAGTCTACAGCTGAAGTTCTTCAACCTTAGTCAACTAAACATACCCCAATGACCCACAGACAGCAGTCACCCAGTGGTGGTTTCCTCCCTTCTTTCAGCTTACAGAATAAAAGCTAAAAATTGAATTGACATTGTATAATAGGATGTTGACAGGCAAACAGTCACTCAGTTACCACAGGGATGCTTTGTAACATCTGCGGCACGGAAAGTGCCCAAGAGACTATTAAAAAGCAGCACAAATTAAGAAATTTTGCAGTTTCTCACCTAAAGCAGATGAAAGCCAAGACTGTTGGTCCAATCAAAACTCTGGCCTCATTACAGAAACACAAAATAGACCATCTACCCCCAAAACGGTGCTGTTGCTTTTAAGGCAACAGTTGAAATTTTGTCACTTTCTTTTGACATTCATCACTGAGGAAAAAAAATCAGACCAAAATAGCAGTGCTGGGCACACAACTATGGTGGGTTGACCCTGGCTGAACGCCGAGTGCCCACTAAAGCTGCTCTATCACTGCCCTCCTCAGCTGCACAGGGGAGAGAGCTGGACAGGGGAGAGAAATATAATGAAAGACCCATAAGAACATAATGAATGTATGGGTCTAGATAAGAACAGGGAGAGATCATTCACCAACTACTGTCATGGGCAAACCAGACTTGACTTGGGGAAATCAGTTTAGAATTTATTGATTATTTATAACCAAAATCAGAGTAGAATAATGAGAAAATAAAAAACTAAAACTTAAAATACCTTCTCCCCACCTTCTCTTCTGCTTGGGCGCAGCTTTACTCCCAAATTTTCTACCTCCTCCTTCCTCAGCAGCACAGGGGGATGGGGAATGGGGGTCATGGTCAGTTCATCATACGTTGCCTCTGCTGCTCCTTTCTGCTCAGAGGAAGGACTCCTCACACTCTTCCCCTGCTCCAGCCTGGGGTCCCTCCCACAGGAGACAGTCCTCCACAAACTTCTCCAGAATAAGTCCTTCCCATGGGCTACAGTTCTTCGTGAACTGCTCCAGTGTGGGTCCCTTCCATGGGGTGCAGTCCTTCAGGGACAGACTGCTCCAGCTTGGGTCCCCCATGGGGTCACAAGTCCTGCAGCAAACCTGCCCCAGCACAGACTCTTCTCTCCATGCTGCTACAGGTCCTGCCAGGACCCTGCTCCAGCAGGCTCCCCACAGGGTCACAGACTCCTTTGGGCATCCCCCTGTGCCAGTGTGGGGTCCTCCAGGGGCTGCAGGTGGAGATCTGCTCCACCATGGACTTCCATGGGCTGCAGGGGCACAGCTGCCTCACCATGGTCTGCACCACGGGCTGCAGGGGAATCTCTTCTCTGGTGCCTGCACAACTGCTTCTTCTCACTCTTCTCTCCAGCTGCATTTGTTCCTACACAGTAACTTTTCCGCTTCTTAAACACATTATCCCAGAGGCACTACCACCATCACTGATGGGCTTGGCCAATAGCAGGTCTGTCTTGGAAATGGCTGGTATTTGCTCTATTGGACCCAGGGAAAGCTTCTAGCACCTTCTCACTGAAGCTACCCCTGTAGGCCCCCACTACCGAAACCTTGCCATGCAAACCCAGTATAACAATCCAAACTGTCAGTTCCACACAGACACTACACTCACCTGTTGCCAACTCAGTAAAGAGACTGACTTTGCGCTTCAGGAAATAAAATTAACAGTGATGAATAATATCAACAAAATTCAAATGTAAGGTTTTGCAGAAGTATTGAAAATTGAATGTTAACCAAAACAGGCAACTTTAGGGAGAAGAGGTTTCTATTATTTGATTGCCAAGCCAGTGATAATGACTGCAGACGAACAGGAGTAAAAGTGAGCTTGAATGAACATGACCAAAACGAACTTTTTTTCTCCCCATGGACATACCAAGTATTTTTCAAGGCACGCAGGTGAAGCGCTCATGCATACTTAACTGGAAGTTATATCAAAACCCCCACGTATCCACCCCTTGAAAAATCACTAGCCTTTAAGGTGTCAAAGTCTGGCACAGACGTAATCCTCTACCAGGCACTTTAAAAAGCATAAAGGCTGTAATATTCTCAGTATATTGCTAGTAGGTTTTCCAGAGATTATTAAAGTGGGAGCTGTTGAAAGTTCAAACCAACTGTACATAAGATCTCTCTGTGACTCACACTTTAGTAGTCAACAAACTGCGAAGAACTTTACCTGTTGCTAGGTAAATGGGGTGGTGGTTTGCTGGACTCCATGCTTGGACAGCTGTTCGCTCAATTTCCTTTAACTTCATCTTCCAGGCTCTAGGAAAAAATTGACACAGTGGTTAGAACAGGCAGATAAAATCAACACAAAAATAATTGCACCAGTAACAAAATATCCCCCTTACCAGGATAACATGAGAACAATTTGCTCTTACTAGAAAGAAGTTACTAGCTACTTCCTGAGGTCGTGAATAGAGTTTTACTGGAATTAATTAGGGTATTTTGGGGGATTAATTAAAAAAAAAAAAACCCACACAAAAAAAAACACCCCAAAACGATCCCAGCTCTCTGACCCCAGATTTTGTTTCATATATAGCTCTCTCTTTCATATACTCCAATTACAGAAGAGTTTCAGGAAAAGGAATGGGATCTACATTAAACAACATACTCAGGTCTTCAGTCCAGGTTGGTTTAACTGAGCTGCAGAAACTAATTTAAACAAATGTGTCTGCAAAGCACTAGTTGCTCTCACTGAATAAGCTGATGTCAGTGTACACATACGCAAAAGGAATCTCAGGGAAGGCTAAATTCCAAGCAGAAAAGTGACGTGGCAACAGAAAACAAAGTGCAATGCTAGCACGTGCCAATTCAGTTAATGTACTTTGCTCTCACTCCTCTGAGAAGCAAATGGAAAAAAATCATTTGACTTTCTGCTTGAGTTTGTAAACGGCAGGAGGTGAAAAGAAACGATCCAGAAGTAGCTGCTGGGTTTCAATCTCAGCTCTGACAACAATTCATTTTATTTACCCTGAATGGATTAACTGACACCTGTAAAATGGGAGCACGACTTCCCCATGTCACTAGAGAGAGATTAGTTGGGCAATAATGTAGCAGGATAACTGAAATTCAAACATCAATAACAGGCAGCCAGGAGGCTGCAAAACTGAGAATAAATGCAAATTATTGTTCCACATAGGATCTCATTCTTGCTGAGGCAAAAGGATCCAGCACCTCTCTATCCCAGACTGTACCCAGGCCTTCTGGGCATGTCAGCAACATAAATGATGTGCGTCTGTAGTCATTCACAGACTAGCAGGGTCACTCTCGTGCAGTTTCAAAACCTTTTGAGCTTGGCTGCAGTGTGGTCTCATAACTCTAGCTAAACAGAGCTGCTAACTATCCGATCATGGTATCATGCTGAATAAAGTAAAGCTGTCAGCAGGGAGTACAGCACAACACTCTGCATCTTGCCAGCTTGCTGTGATTAACTTCTCCTTGGTTACCTGACACTGTTTTTATTAGCTGTGCTGACAGCTAATTCATGGTCTGAATCACGTGGCCCTTTGCTCAGATGCTGGGCTACAAGTGTCAGTTTGGAAGGAAAAAAAAAAAAAAGAAAAAATATAAAAATCCTGATTTAACTCTTAGGTAAGTGATCCTTCTACACACTGCGCATGTCTGTATCCATGTATCCAGCGCAGGACTCCCGATCCTTAAAGCAGCAAAAAGCCCCTCTTTAGCAACCTCTTGCGGCTACCTGAGAAAAATTCACAAGTATTCAACTCTTCCACATGAGAATTTTCAGGGAGATGTTGCCACCTGCTGATACCTCCCAAACCAGCATGTGAGACTTCTCAGAAAGCTCATGCTTTTCTCAGGACCTCTGATTAATTAATCACGACAATCCCTCCTTCTCCTACAGGCATCCGATTACAGCTCTGAAGTATTAACAAATCTGAGTCCCAAAGGGAGCCACATTATTTCCCTGCATCCTCTCCTGCACAGGGTCCTTAAAAGGTAACAGTGTCTGCACAGCAAAACCCAGCAATCAGAGCACTCCCACCAGTGGGAAATGGAGTGCATGCAGATAAAATAGTGAAAAGTAAAAGCACATGTTCTCAGATCATGGTGGACCATGCAAACAGTGCTGACAGGGGCAAAAATTACTCTCAAGTTAACATACGTTAACTTGAAATGCTTGCAACTTTAGATTCTAAAAGACTATGTGGTTGTTGTATCAACTAATTGACCCTCAAAGCTGCCATAATAATCATCACTGGTATCACTCTAGTGACTCCTCTCTCTTGCACCACCCAAACACTGTCAATCAGAAATCCCCTCCTACTGACTTTCCCAATCTTCCTCCTGCACTGGGCACCCAATCATTTCTCTTTGAACAGTCTTGCTAACACTGGACTTCCCATGCAGCACCCAAAGGAGCTGACAGCCTGAACCCACTTAGCTAAAGGTGGAACTTGGGCAGAACAGAAAAGATTTGTCCAAGGTCACACAGATGACAAGCAGCCACCCTAAAAATTGAAAAAGGCCTCTCAGCCACGACACAATGGTTAAAACACAAACCACCCTACTGTCTCCACATCCCAGCATCAATACAAAACCTGTGTACTGCCCCTTTCCTTTGAATTGTGCTGACACTCTCCTTTTGCAGCTCCCCAGTACCCTAAAACCAGGCTGTTGTCATAAGGGCTTATTATAAACCCCGACCACAGAAGGCACAGAGACACTAATCTCTGCTAATCGGTGTTTGCAAGGCTGGGTTGTTGCAGGGCAGGGCTCAGCACATTCCTCCATGACAGCTCCCATGGTACATAAAAAAACTTCTTGTGCTCTGAGCACTTTCAAAAGCTATCGCTAAAGCACCACAGCACTGTACAGATAGCTGTGCATGCACACATATCGAGTCGGCCTGCTCTGCTCAACAGCATTGCACTGCGTGATAGTGAAAAAGAGGGAAGGCCCAGGAAAAAAGCATTGATGGAAAACACCGGGTGTCACAAACAGGCTCCCGGCTACGCCAGAGGCCCCTCCACGGCCCATGTCAAACAGCTCAGCTCCACCCCTCGGCGCTCCTTGCTCGACGCTGCCCAGGAGCCGGCCCTCCGGCAGAAGGCAAACTATCTACCGGGGCTCCCGGGACACAGGGCTAGGAACAGACCCACGGAACCTGGGGACGGAGCCTGCACACCGACACCAGGGCCGGTAGGTAGCAAAGCGGGCCAGGGCTGGGGGGGACACAGAGGTGAGGAGCCCGGCCCTGGGAGGGCAGGGGCGCAGCAGGCAGAGCTGGCCCGGCCCGTGAACGTTCCTGGGCCCTTACCCCTGGTGGCGGGGCTGAAGGGTGCGAGGGCAGGAGCAGCCACTCGCATCAGACCAAGATGAGCGGAGGCGGCGGGGAAGAAGAGAGGAAAGCGGGCGGCGGCCCTTACCGGCTCGCTGGCCGTCCCTGCCGCGCCGGAGACCCAAGACTCAGTGGCTCCAACACCCAAAGGCTCTGCCAACGGTGGCCGCCGGGAGCCCAAAAGCCGGCGTCCGCGAAGCACCGCCCGACATCCCACCTCCGCAGCGCCCGCGCAGGCGCCAAGGCGGGCACCGGCAGTTGTGGTACGACCGGGATCGCCGCTCAGGGCGGGAGCAGACATCGCAACCCCGGCAAGGGCGCGGGAGCCATGCCTTGCTTGGGCCACAGCCGCGCTTCCCTGTGACCCGAAAGTGTGCGTGCGTGTGTGTGAGGGGGGCTGGCTCGGTCTCTCCTACCCAGGTTCGGGGTGTCCCTTCCTCTGCCGCGGCACCACAACCGGGGACCTCAGCAGCAGCCGAGCTCAGCACAGGGCTCCCAAACACCTTTGTAACGATACTTAAAGTATGCTCCATCCACGAGTCCGAAATGATTCACGCTGTAGGCCAAGGAACACCATAACTGGAGCACGTGTCTGCTGCCTCTGAAGTCAACCTCTCAGAATGTCGCCTCAATACAGATTCGAGCCTTCCCAAGAAGGAATGCAGAAGGGAAAGGTTTAGAAAAAAGGCTTAGAAATTGGGTTTCTTAAAAGCATTCTAGTTGCCAGGGAGAAAAATAAAACATAAAAGCCAGAAGGATCCAGACCTCCACCACTCTCCTGTTTTGAGAGCATTTGCCCACACCATAAACCCCATTTTTAAGGATTTCTGGCCATACTCTGCCCTACCCACATGCCTTACCCATAAAAACAAGAAAACACATCATTAAGTTACTGGCTAGATACAGGCTGGGTGTGAAACTCCGAAAGAGGCCACACAGTGCTGGGGCAGGGCAGCCATGTGGTATGCTATGAAATAAGGCAGATGGGCCTCAACCTGCCTCTGTGCCACTTCTGCATTATCATTTAGCATACAGCAAGATAAAGCTCCCATCCCATTACTGCTCTTATAATTTCCATTTTACTAGAAGACTCTACAACTCTCACATTGTATATACTGCTGTCACGTAACTGCTATGGAATGGTAATTCTTACTAGAGTACCCCTAAAAGATGTTTTTCTCCTGCGTAAATACTTTGTTTTCAAATAATTCAGTTTCAAGGTCCCCACAGCTCAAAAAAATACTTTAAAAACCCTTCTGGGGTTAAATGACATTGTCCATAATTCAGAATTAAGCATTTCTGTAACTAGAAGAGAAGGTGACAGTTTACAGACACCAGGATGAATCATGATTGTTCAGCACCTTCAAAAAAGTTAGTTTTCATTACGCATAAATATTTGTATGTCCTAGCATTCTATCATGCAACCCCCTTGAACTTACATGCTTACAGAAACCCCTTCACACAGATCAAGCTAACTGACCTTTACAATCTGGGATTAAAAACCTTTATAGATCAAAACATCATGGATCACTGTCCCCAAATACCTGCTTCTCTTAAAGCAAGGAACTGCAAGTCATGACAGGGTGCTAAGAGGAGAGCACAGCACGTAGTTGACAGGAGGCACCCAGAACAGTCCAAGCCCTTAGCCTTCTGTGATTACTCACTCCTGCAGCCAAACAGCAGGGCCTAAAACAGTACAGGGGAGTTGAGAAAACTTTCACTGTAAATCAGTACTGCCTCCTCCAGTAGCAAGAGGAAAAACTTATGGTAAAGGAAGAATGGAGCTGAATACATCTAGGACCTTAATCAATTTGCATATATAACCTTCCCAAGCAAACTATCAATGAATGCATTAGGAGGCACTAGACCAGTGGCTTGCAGCAAGACAGACAGACTTCATGGGTCAGATGCAATGCCAACAGTCGTGGACAAACTCGGGCCACACAGGAGCAACTTGAGCATCTGCGCTCTTGGACCAAAGCCTAGGCAGAGCAGAAGAGGCCTAGCCAGAACTGGACTTGCTCATTAGCCTTTCCGTACCACTGCTGCCCACAGCTGGGCAGGACGCTTCAAGCTATACACAGCAAGACTCTGTGCCTCACTGGTGCTCCCTACTGGTTGTGTAAAGCTTCACTTGAGAAGGCATCTAAACCAGGAAGAGATCAATGCCAGTAAGGATGAAGAGTTACTCACACAGTACGAGACATCCAAGCACCACCACTTGCCGGTCTGGTTCTGCCTGTCATTTCATATTAAATTATGACACTCGAGTTCAACATCAAGCAGCACCTGCTGTAAGCCACTGGGTAATAGGCAGTATCTCCTTCACAGACCGGCTTAGTTGAGGAATGTTTGTGCACAAGGTATATAAACTAGCAGCAGTTCTAGGACTGCTCTCAGAAGTTTTCCCAACAATACAATGCCATCTAGAAAAAATGGCAAAGGTCATTTAATTTCACTGGCCACTGTTCAGCTCTCTCAAACCAACAGAAGACAACTAGGACAGTAGATGTCATCGGTTTATTTCACTGCAGTTAGTGGTTAAACCTTGAAGGACAAGTGTTAACACAGTGAATGCTAGAGAAGATGCCATCCCCAGCATTGGTGTCAGAGGAAAGCATAGCACTCCAACAACTTTCAGATTTCATAGTGTGTCACCACTGGTGGCTCTTTACTGGGGTCTCCTCCTCTCTCCAGATACAGGTCATTGAAGGGATATTGCTTCGGTCCCTATAAGAGAGGCAAATTAATTCACAAAGCAAACAAAGGGGTATCCCATCACCCCCCCCCCCCCCCCAAATCAAGGCTTTTTATTTCCAATTTAAATTTCTATTTCTTAAGTGCTTCAGTAGGAATATTAGAGTATAAGGGAAGTAAATTCAGTGACAGAGTTCTTCGTATAAACCCATGTCCTTTAACAGAAACATCAAAGTGGTCTTGCATTTAAACTTAACCAACAGTTCATCCCACAGCATGAGGATAATATTTTGCAAAAGCTATTTGTGTATTATTCAGATGTATTTTTCAGAAGTACATTCCAACTGATACAGTTCATGAGATATAACTAAAAACAGGGCAAAAGAAGAAATAAAGCATCACCCTCCAGCAGATGAGCATAGTGAATGAGAATACCTAGATCAAAGAAGGGGTACTGTAAGAAGCATAGCTTAAAATTAGTTCCCTGGGAACAGGAACTGCTAACTATGAAAGAGAACCTGTGAGCTGAGTCAAGCCGGTCAAAACAACAACTCAGGCTGGACAAGGCCACAGGACACCCCTTGGCCCAGCTCCTGCCAGCAGGAGCATTTTGCATCTAATCATTCTGCTTCAGCAAAACTACTCTTCTGGGTACCAGCAGTGACAAGAAACACACCTACTTTTCCTCCCTTTACCCAAGGACATCACTCACCACAGGCATATAAGATGGATACATCCCTCCAATAACAAACATGACCAGCATGGTACCCAGAAAGAAAGAGAAGTGTCTGCGCATGATGTGCCAGGGTACTACAGTGGGGGATGTATCAACACGGTTCCGAGTATACATGTCAAAGTCCCAGTGCATCTAAAGAACAGAAGAAAACCACCAGACATTTACCAACCATGCTCAAAGCTGCTTTTATCAAGGGAAGAAGTGTTTTACAGCATTCACAAAACTGCCAGAAGCTGTTTCATCTCCACCTTGAAAATGGAGTTAAAGCCACAGAGGAGGCAAGCGATTTACCTACAGTCATAGCAAGTTGTCAGTTACAGTAAAATTCGGGACTTTAAATTCCATCCTATACTTACACCAGGTAATATGCTTAATTACAGGGTAGCAGCAGCTTTTATTTGTATACATAATCACTGTATTATATTTGTTTCCCAACACCATTGAAAAGGCATGGTATAAACTGGTACCCTCATTTATAGAACATACCCAAACAGAAGTAGCAGTGTAATTTCAAACAAAGAAGCAACTACTGTCACTTGGAGGCTGGTTTCTCAAAACAAGTAGGGTACCTGCTGCTACTGTCTCTACTGTTAGTATGAAGAGGTCAAGTCAATCACAAAGTTCAGTAATCACATTTAGATGGCAGTCATTCACAGAAAGATCCAGCACTAACTGAAAAGTTAATCCTGACAAGGAGTTTGAAGAACTTAAGAGAAATTGAGCGCCTATGTTAACTTTCAAAGTCTAAAGGATATCTTGCAAAATTTCTTCAGAGAAAACCACCTTATTTGTATTCTAGCCCACAAAAGACAGAAGAAAACCCCACCAAACAAACCCTGGGGTAATAAAGCAGCAATAGCTACTACCATTGTACTAAAAGGACTTTACTTAAACAATGGCTTCTTTGCTAAATGATTCTGAACTAAACTCTCACACCGAGTCAGATCAGGCACAGAAAATGGATGAGAGTTTTCCTACGGATAAACTTTTTTAGTCTCCCTCCTCATACGTAGTAAGACATTAAGAGTCCTCAGTGCCTTCAAAATATCTACCCTGAGGGCTATAGCCTCCATCCAAATGACCAATTGTCCATGCTTGCGTAGGGAACACACACCTGAACTTGGCAATGCAATTACACAAAGAATTAAACAGAAAGCACTAACAAAGATGTGCATGTTAGCATTTAATAACAGTAGTATGGATTAGCAGCTTGAAAAGTGCTACTAGCATTCCTACCGGCTCTCCCCAGTTATGCCTCATGTCTGGCTGGTCCCACTTGTACCAGGGGTCTCTCTCATGCTGAGACTTATCAGGGAGTTTGGGATAATCACCATAACTGTGAGAAACAGACAAAAAAAAATCTCAAACATATAAGAAATCTGTATTAATTTAGACATATTTTATAGGAGACACTATAGGATAGGCTTATGAAAATGGGAGCATTGCTTTGATTTTACAGCTTCCATGAATATGAATTTTTAGATGCATACATGCAACTACCACAACCATTACTGATGTCACTGTAGCAAAGAGCATTCCCCCAGTGTGTCCTTTTGGGCTATGCTAGCTGGAAGAAAATGCAAGCTAGAGTGAAGAACAGAACTGTAGCTGGTTTGCCCATGCCACAGCATTCCCTAACATTTAAATACTTCCTGAAATTTTTATTCTAGAGATAGCTTTCAATTCATCCCTGTTAGCCCTGCATTACATCAGCATACAAAGCCTCTCATACAGCATTTTAGTCATGCGGATCTCCAACTCATTCCACCTGTTCCTGTATTAAAAGTGCTTTCAAGCTCTAAGCTCACAGCACCTGCGGGCGCTCATCAGAAGCCAGAAGCACAGAGCCACAGATGCTGCTGGTCACCGGACCACCCCAGCTCACCCGAAGCCGTCGTCAGGGTAGGGCTCATAATCCTCCACCCGCATGTTGTACTTCTTCGCGGCAGCTGCCCGCTCCTCCGGCGTGCGAGGATACGGCCCGGGCAACATGTCCTTGGTCATCTGCGAGGCTGTCGGGAGAGCAACACGGCCGGATGGGCACGGGCCCCGCCGGCAGCGGCGGCTGGGCCGGGGAGGTCGCGCTGCCCTCACCAGCGCCACCGGCTCAAGGACACCCACCCCGCCGCCTGTCAAGGCGTGCCGCTGCCTCTTCCCCGCTCACTCACCCGCCCGCACCCCCGCGGGCTCCGCCACGGCAGCCCGCGCCAACTGCAGCCGGGCAGCTGCCCGCTGCCAGAGGACACTCCGTAGCCCAGCCACCGCCATGCCCGAAACCGCGCAAGCGCGGCCGACGGCGGCCGGTAGGGACATAGGAGCACGGGTGATGGGCGGGGCTATCCAGGTGTGGGCGTGGTTATAGGGGCGGGGCTAGAGCGGGAGGCCGGGCTAGGGCAGTGTACAGCATACCCTCCCTCCGGTGCAGGGTATTAATTAATTAATCAGTCACTGCTGTTATAATATCGACATAACAGCTAATGGACGGAAAGGGCATCAGTGCGATATTTCGCTCTGTCATCGTCTGGAGCGGGATAATGGGAATTTATGTCAGGTATTACCTTGCAGATGGGGGGCAGCCTCCTGCGGAGAGCTGGGTCGATGCTCAGCCGGATCAATGCTGTGGCTGGCGGCGTTATGCAAATTGCCTGCTTTGTATCAGTATCAATATTATTAAAGTTAATACCCAAATGTAATCGTCTTATCCCTGTGCAGCCAGGGAAATTCGAACAGCTGAAATGGTGCGTTAATTTAGTGATGCTATTCTTCAAACAAGCAATACATTATTGCAGATAAAATCGATAGGAGCATTAAAGGCTTTTGCAGTTTACTTCATTATGTAAACTCTGTGGTAGTTGAACTCATTTTCCTTCAGTTATTCACATCAGCCATAATGGGTAATGTCTCTATAACGATCTACATTATAAACTTTTGCAGCTCAAAAACTATGAGTGACAATTTGTCATTAGAGCTGTTCCTTCTAATAACAACATTAATTGTACACCTACTAATTGAATGAAGAGAGCAATGAATCACAAGAATATATCTGAGATTCAGTGTGCCTGAGGTGGGGGCATTGTCACAGGCTAGAACAGGATTCTTCCACTTATCCCAAAGAAAGGCCTCATCACATTGTTTTAGGGATGGTATCTTAATTCAGCCAACTCTCTTGCAACCAAATTTGCAGTGAAGTATGTCAGTTAGTTACCTAATAACTGGAGCCCAACCCTCCATTGCAGAAGCTGCTGGCAATTTCCATGCCTGTCCCACCTCTGCAGCGTGCGGCATGCTGGGGACAGCAGTGTTGCGCTGGAAGTGGGGACACTCGGTTCCCAGATGCACTGTCAATCTGGGCTCAAGAGCTTGCTGCAGGTTTGGATCGTAGTCATCTGCTCCTTGCACTTGCTCTTCACCTCTAGGTATTTACTTTATGGCTTATGTCTGAGTCTTTCACAGCTTGGCTCAAGCTTTCACAGCTGTGGCTCAAGCTTCTTAAGCACCCAAATATATTTGCAAATGTGTTGTAAAGATTTTTCTTAATCTGTACAGGAGCAGTCGTGTAGATTTAAAGAGTGATGGGCATGCATTTTCATGTAAACTAAGCATACTAATACATTTTGGAAGGGCAGAGGAAAATAGATCATGTTATTCTCATGAAAGTAAAGTTCTACACAGCCAGAATACCAAATCCATCTACCGTAAAATGAAAATCACTGAATGATCGAAATGTTCTCAAGACCTGATGGCCAACATGGCACTCATTCTTGGGAAAGAGCTATCATTGTTCTGGGTGCTTGCAGCTTACAAGCAAAATGTAGACTTTGCCTCACATAATAAACTCACACAAATTCAATAGCTCTGACGCTGAGCACACAGCTCATGAAATCTTACTAAACTGATGTAGTCACACAACACTTGCCTTTTTCCCTAGGGATGTGGTGGTGGAGCAGCTTCAAGGAGCTGCACTACTGCCCGTCGCGAGGCCCGGGCTGCCAGCTGAAGGCGTGCAGGGCGGCAAAGCGACGAGACACGAGGAGCACAGCGATCCCGCCTGATTCCTGCAGTGGGTTTTTCCCGCGTGCGCTCCCAGATCCAAAGATGCCCCAAAACCCCGGGACGGGCCAACAGGCGGAGGGGAGCAGATACGGACACCAATCTCCGCCCGCGCGGGGGCGCTGCTCGCCGACGTCGCCGCCGCCGCTCCCTCCTCCCCTCTCCATGGTGCCCCACAGCCTCCCGCCCTCTCCCCTCGTTTCCGGAGTTGTCGTTGTCGGCCAACTTCCGTTTCCGGCTTTCTAGTTCCGGGTTCTCCGGTGGAGGCTGCGATGGCTGCGGCCTCGTCCTCCTCGGCGGCGACCCCGGGCTGCCGGGAGGGCCCGGCGGTAGCGGCAGGGCCTGGCTGGAGCGACTCCCAGTTCCGTCGTTACTCCTTCGAGACGCGGCCCATCCCGCGGCTCAGCCACAGCGATCCCCGCGCCGAGGAGCTCATCGAGAACGAGGTGAGGTGAGCAGCGGTGCCCAGCCCGGCTTTGGGCCGGTGGCTTGTGCTTGGCGGTGTGGGGGCTGCTAGCCCTGCCCGTCAGCCCTCCTGGCTCCGGATGCCGTCCCGGAGGTACTCGCCTCTGGCACGTTTCTCTTAGTGAACGTTTCTTCGTGGTGCTGCAGAGTTGAGTTCTGAAATTTACAGGAAACGTTTGCTTTAAGTGCTTAGTTGTCGGGATGGAAACTGTGGAAATACTGTGTATGGACACATGTTTGTTATGTTATAAGCGAGAGTGGCCACAGGTGTGAGGGTTGCCTTGCAATACCAGGTCTTGCATTGGTTCTGGATAAGCTCAGTCTCATTCTGGTAACATTGGTGTATGATTTTGTTTTTAAAGAAAGCCTGCAAGAAAGCAAGCTGTGCATGCACACCTTGGAAACACAACAGCTGTCCTTCTGCATTAGGTTGTTAACTGTGTATAGGTGAGGAGATAGGTGATGTCCTTTCTCTTTCTTTTGTAGTGTTGTGGGGTTTGGTTTGTTTCTGTTTTGTTTTTTTTTTTTTTTTTGTGTAGAAGAGATGGGGTAATGTCAGGGTTTTGGGTTGGCTGTGATCCCCTGTGAAAAAAGAAATTTGTGCTGGTTTTGGATTCAGGGATACCTTTTTGTCAGTATTTATCCCTTCATAGCTGAGGCTGGAAATAAACAGAATATACTGCATCTCCTTGCTACGTGGCAGGAGCAGAAACTGTTCCCAGCTAGTGTTTGTCTAACCTCATGTGTTAGAGATTAACTAAGTAGGTAGTGGAATCTGTCCCATTGCTACCAGGAGTTTTCTGTGGGAGCAGGCCACCACTTCCTTAGAGCTTCCAGTCATGTTTTGCTTGATTTTACTCCCAGACCAAGGTATCCAATTACTGTAAACACCTTTTCCAATTCTTTGTTTTCAAAGAGCATTTGTGTGGTTGTAGTAATGAATGTGAACGTTCTCAAGTTCAAGAGGTACTTGAATCAATAGACTTCCTGTTTCTCTCCAGGAGCCAGTGGTGCTGACAGATACGAATCTGGTTTATCCTGCTCTGAAATGGGACCTGGACTACCTCCAGGAAAACATTGGCAATGGGGACTTCTCAGTGTATAGTGCCAGCACACACAAGTTCTTGTACTACGATGAGAAGAAGATGGCCAATTTTAAGAACTTCAAGCCCAAATCAAGCAGGGAAGAGATGAAGTTTGCTGAGTTTGTGGACAGACTCAAAGAAATTCAACAGAAAGGGAGTGCTGAGAGGTAAGTGATGTGTGGAGGTTTCTTTGTTTCTGCAGCCTGAGTAGGGGTTACGTTTCTCTTTAGTGAGTGTTGATCCTGCAGGGCTGCTAGTTGACAGCAGCCTTGTTACCTGATTAAAAAAGTCATCCCACTAATTAATCAAACTCTTCACATTACCTTCAGAGATTTTTATTTTTTTCCCTTCTCTTTCCTTTTTGTCCAAGGCAGGGTTTGCATAGAGAAGGCCTTGAGCTTCACTTGTTTTTGACAGAGTTTGGTATCTGATAAAAGATACAGGCCCTAGCACTCAGCCTGTTTTACAGAATACCAAGGCAGCTGGTGCCAACCCTCTTTCAGAAACATGAGAAAGGTTGCATATGTGCTCTGTGTTTGGTGGTGGTGATAGCCTGCGTTACTAACAGAGCTGTAAGATAATGAGAGGAGCTTCACATTTACACAGAATATAACTACTGACAATTGTACTTAAACCCTCAGTTAACTTTATCAGCCCTTTAAAAGGACTTAGTGATACTTAATTGGAAGCAACTCAATGCCTGTGTCCACTTCTCATGTGTGACTTTCTCTTCTTTCTTGCCTTTGGGTGTGCTTTTTTGAAGAGAAAAAGCAGTCCTTGAGCTTAAAAATGCATTTCTCTGCCAGCATTGCAGACAGTCTGTAATAGTGCAATTGCTAATACAGATGTTTGATTCTGCTGATTCTCTATGTCTAAACATAAACATGGTTTTAAAGTAACTCAATACTGAAATGTGCTGAGTTTCCTGAGCCCTTTTTTGGTCTCACACACTTGTAGCAGAAGAAGTAACTGTTATCACAGATGAGTTAAAGTGGTAGTATTTATGTGGGGGTTATTCATGAGTGTGTTTGATATTTGAGAGTGGCCAGTCTGTTTACAGTATCCTGCTCTTGCACTGCAAACGAGTTGCTCTTGCTCTAAAATGACCTTTTCCCCTTGTGATTGTTCAAGCAGAACTGAATTCTGTTCCCTTCTGTACCAAAAAGTCTTTCAGCAAAGTTTGCGGACTCTTTGAAGCTCTTTCCTTCCAGAGCTGTTTATGGTATGTGGTGATAGAACAGAATCTTGAGAATTATGTCCCTTTGCTTGGAGATCTGTCTAAAGAGATGCAGAGATAGGTCTTTATGTTCATTACAAAACTTGATTTTTGCTTATCTGGGAAAATACAGGCTATATCTGCAGCAAACCCTCAATGACACAGTTGGAAGGAAGATTGTGGTGGATTTCCTTGGTTTCAACTGGAACTGGATTAACAAGCAGCAAGGGAAACGTGGTTGGGGTCAACTGACTTCTAACTTGCTTCTTATTGGCATGGAAGGTAAGCATTTTCCTCTGCGCTGAGGAGAAAGGGCAAAGATTTGGTCAGCAGTTCTATATTTCAGTTCCAGAAGGTCTTTCAGATGGAATTTCCATTAGTTTAGAAGCGTTCCTTCAGAGCAGATGGTTTAAAGCTTTGGGCTGTCACAACTTAACTTGGATTACAGAGTGGAAATAACCAAAGAAATAGCCTGTGCTTCCCTAGGCGTGTACTGTGAATGCATGAATTGTCTGCTTATGGAAAAGTTCTGTGTGATGCTGGTAAAGCTGTGTTTTTGGTAATTTATTCTGAGCTTCTTCTTAGCATGTTGAATGTCTACACAGGAGGAAGTGTCGATTGTTCTGTGAAGCATTTGTTCTTCTTTGAGCTGGTACACTGTGGGAAGGAATTCTTTCAGTTAAGAGCTGAGTTTCTTCTAAGAAGGTTAGAGGGCACTGGGGAGCTTGAAGATGGATAAATCCTAAAAATGGTTGAATAGAGTGGAGTTCTAAATCCATGTGAAGACTGATTTATAGGCGTGTTAGAATTCAGAGGTACCACTACACTGTTGACAAGGAGAGCATTCCAGTAGAAAGTAATCGCAGTACCTGGGTAAGGAGTGTACACAGTTTTGTGAAGTGGGATGGCCTGTAATCACATGGCTGTCACATCCAGTTACAGTTGTCCAGTTGTAATTACTTAGCCATTCTTGACTGTTCAGTTCTCACAGCAGATGTTTTTTCCCCTTTGCAACAAGTCATTTTTAATTTATGGGAGTTTCTTTGCCACTTCTTTTACTAGCTGAGAGAAAAGTTAACACAGCAGCCTTCCAGTATCTGAAGGGGGCTTATAAGGATGCTGGGGAGGGACCCTTCATTAGGGACTGTAATGATAGGACAAGGGGTAACGGGTTAAAATTTAAACAGGGGAAGTTTAGATTGGATATAAGAAAGGAGTTCTTTAAGGGTGGTGAGGCACTGGAATGGGTTGCCCAGGGAAGCTGTGAATGCTCCATCCCTGGCTGTGTTCAAGGCCAGGTTGGACAGAGCCTTGGGTGACATGGTTTACAGACATGGTGTGTCTGCCCATGGCAGGGGTGTTGGAACTAGATGATATTAAGGTCCTTTCCAACCCTAACTATTCTATGATTCTATAAAAGTGCTGCACTAGCACTTCCTTAAAGGTTATAACATGATCACTAAAGTCCTGTTATCAACAGCTTATGCATAAGAACAAATGAATCTTGAACTCGTGTGTGCTAAAGAATGGGGTGTCTTTACATGAGCATGCAATTGTGTGATCTCTTTAGGGAAGTTATGGGTTAAATGTTATCTTAATTCTCTGTAGTGAAAGCACATATGAAGAGCAAGCTCAAAGAATAATATCTGAATTAGCAGACATCCTGCAAAATGTGATGGGGACAAAATGCAGCACTGTATTTAAAGGTTTGATTAAATTCAAGATCTAGTATTGACAGCCAAGCTTCAGAACCATTAATCATACTGAGAAGGTGCTGCTGTTGGGAGCTCAGTGACAAAGAAATTTGTTTACTTGTTTTCTTGCAAAACTACTGTGACTTTTTCTAAAATCAGGCTGTTGGACTCCTTTTCTCTAAACTAGTAATTTTTGAAAGTCTGTTCCACAACTTGTCATCTAAACAGTGTTTTATGAAAAAGTTTCCAGTCAATGTTCAGCATCTGCTGTTCATGGTAACAAGCTGGAAATCTTAATATGGTAGAGCATAAGTTGCTGAATATGGATTTAGAATGGAAATTAAGTGGAGTAGCAACTGCTCAATGAAGGCTGACTGATACAGTGATCAGTTTGTTATGTTCCTGTGGTCATTTTCCTTGTTTAGTTTTCAGAATATGTGGGAGTGTATTTGCTGTCTTTAGCAAGGAACATAACTTGCTTCTATCTTTCATACCTGTACATTGAGTGTCTTGTTTATCATCTTTTCTCTATAGGGAATGTGACACCAGCTCACTATGATGAGCAGCAGAACTTCTTTGCTCAGATTAAGGGTTATAAGAGGTGTATCCTGTTCCCTCCTGATCAGTTTGAATGCCTCTACCCTTATCCTGTGCACCATCCCTGCGACAGACAGAGCCAGGTGAGAGTAGCAGATCTGTTCTCCATGCCAAAAAAGGGCATTTGTGAAGATGCTGGATGGGAGGAAACCACACTGAAATTAAATCCACACACCACTGGCTGAGCTTTTGCAAAACCTGTGTTTAGATCTGTTAACTGGTGAATACACTGAGGATAGTTGGAAGAACTAGTGGTATTTCAGTATATGTCTGGTCCTGACTTGCAAGTGCTAGGGCTGTAAACATCTCCTTACTGATATTCCAACTGGACTGCAGTTACTACTTTCTTCTGTTTTAGCAATCACTTGGTCAAACACAGATTTGCTCAAATTACAGGACCCCTGTCTAAGTTGGTGGTACTTTGAGGAGTGGAGTTCAGACACGAATGGGAATGTAAAAGCTATATAGGGAAGATAAGGATGGTTTGATGCTGAGAGCCAGTAATGAGGACTGTCACTGCAGTAAGTTCTTCTGAGTTTCTTAATGTTTTCTTCTATTAGGTGGACTTTGACAATCCTGACTATGAGAAGTTTCCGAACTTCCGGAGTGTGGTTGGCTATGAGACGGTGGTGGGTCCAGGGGATGTGCTATACATACCTATGTACTGGTAAGAAGGCTGGTGGGATGCAGTGACCAGCAAACAGAGATTTAAAATGCCTTCTGCTTAAAGTGTTGGGTTGGCTCTTAGACAATTTTGTTTTGACTTCTTCAGTAAGTATGATATTTTCTATGATATCTTGGGCCAATCTTCTTTCTGCTTCTTATCTGTCAGATGGGAGTGGTAATTCTTCCTGACACCACATTACTGTGCAAATACTCCACTAACATGTACAAGAAAAGGATCTGTATTTAAATAATGAGAGCTTTCCAGAAGTTCCAAGGTCTTGATAGGGCAAGGCTTGCCTAGTGCTGTCTGAACTCATCCATCCAAGGTATTTCACTATAAGTTATAGCAATAGTTTCTTTTCCTTTCTGTGTGGTTTCCATGCAGGTGGCACCACATTGAGTCTCTCCTGAATGGGGGGATTACCATCACTGTGAACTTCTGGTACAAGGTGAGTACAAGCACCTTCCTGCGCAGCCTGGATAGCTCTGTCCCAGGGGATTTTTTTCAGGTAGAGATGTATTGGCACGTGTTGTCAGTATGAGAACTTAATTGCACCGAATCCTTTGCTTTAAAGCTGAAAGCTACTTTCTCCCTTTTGAGTGTTATGTGAAGAACTAGGTGGCTGGGAGAAGGTGGAGTAATCTGCTAATTCAGGAAGCTGCAATGAGCTATTTTTGATATTTCAGGGTGCCCCAACCCCAAAGAGAATTGAGTATCCGTTAAAGGCTCATCAGAAAGTGGCGATAATGAGGAACATTGAGAAGATGTTGGGAGAAGCCTTAGGAAATCCACAAGAGGTACAAAAAAAAAAGCCAACATACAGTCACTGCTGTTGAAATCATTATGGCTTATTGCAGAACTCGAGATGCCAACTATTTGGCTCTGCAGGTGTCACAGTGAGGGTAGGAGAAAGGGTTGCTCTGTTGCTGTGAATGGTTCTTCCTGCTGTCTTCAGAAGGTCCTTTGGCTGCAAAAAGGCAAGCTCTTTAAATTATAATTCTGGAGAGGACCTCTACAATGGTGTAATTGTTCTTGTATGTGGGGAAAGGTGTACTTTGGCTTTGGGTACTGCCAGGAAGGTGTTGCTCCCAAACCCTGCTTAGCCTTATGTGCAGCAACAATGCCCAGTGTTTATCAAAACTGTTTTACCTGCTGAATCCAAGTCTCTTTGACTAAGATAAATCTCTTCTGTTAAGCCATGTGCTTCAGTCATCTCTGAATTCTTTGCAATTTTAACCAACTGGTATTTCAGAAAAACAGATTGAAGTTGTATAAGTATGCTTTTGAAGATGTCCTGCTCATCTGAAAGTGGAAAATCTGGATGTGAATAGAAATGTTTTTACGGTCTGTAACCTTACCACTGTTCAGGAACTCCTCTTTGGCGCACTTATCGTGCCTCTCCCCTGAGATTATTTTATTGCCATAGCATGCTGAACTTCCCTCAGTGATCAGACAGTACTGAGAAATGGGAGTGGTCTTGACTGAAAACAAAACCTTAGCAAAATCGTCAGTCCTAGCGTTCCTTCCAAGTGACCCCAAGGACCAGAGAGGATTCAGTAAGTAAGAATGTTCCTTCTCTGCCCTGCAAAAAGCAACCCCTGATGTCTACTGGCTCCTTTAAATAGCATCTGCTGAGAAATTGCAAATCTAGGGTGGAAAGTTGAAAAGTTTCAAACAAATACTGGTGATGCAGTATTTTGGTGGAAAAAGTTGGGTGTCGGCAGAGAACCCTGCAGTTTTGGTAGGGTATTTGTGGATTTGCTCAGGGGTGCCCCAGTGTTTTATGTAGAAGATATTTCAAAATTGATTTGGTGTACCTTAGGTTCAGTTTGTGCATTGATATCCTCTGTCCTGGGCTGCTCAGCTCATAAGGTTGCAGAGGGAGCAGGCTCTGCAGCTGCCGTGGCAGTATATCTGTCCCAGCTAATGATTTGTTTTTGCTTTGAACAGGTGGGTCCCTTGTTGAATATGATGATTAAGGGACGATATGACTAATGCCTGGCTGCCGGGTGACTGATGTTGGAGCTGCTTTGTTCACAAGCAATGGAAGATACTGAGCGCTAGTATTGCACGCAGCACTTAACAGACTGATGGGTTTCCTGACCTATCCCTGCCCCAGTACAGTAAAGGGGGCTACTGGAACTGCAAAACTGTTAGTACCCCATTCATCCTCCATTCTCATTTAACCGAACCTCCCAAGAAAGAGTCTGCACTTGCTGGAAGCTGGATTCATGCTCGCTAACTTGTTTTTTCTCCCTCTGCCCTGTTTGCCACAACAAGGAGCATGATTTCTGGCATTTGGATGTGTTGCTTCAGGATTTTCAGGCATTTGAAGAAGACCTTGGAGGGGAACCAGGCGTGATCTTGTTTCCTCAGCCTCAGGGGGTTTGGACCTCCTGGTTGGGTTTGTGGATTGGTGCCTGCAGTGAATGTAATATGGGTATTACAGGTTTAAAAGTCCTCTGTTGTTAGAGGACCTGTCCATGCTCAACTCTTGGCACCTTTTTGTAAAATGGAAACAAACATAGCCTGTGTGTGATGATCAACTGCACAAATGCTTTGATTTCTTCAACTTAGGATATCCATGCTTTGGACTTAGTACAGGGTAGAGATCAGAGTGAATTCATCTAGCGTGTGAGCACCAAATCCAATGCTCTCCAAATAACATCTGTGTTGTAGGAGTCTAGATAAACCTCCTTTCCAACAGCTTTTTCTGGAAAGTGAAGGCTTCTTTCCCACTCTTCTGAAGCTGCAGTGTGGTTGAAGGGGGATATACATTATGAAGAGGGATGCATTAATGCTGAGGCACTCTCCAAGTCTTGAATGGTTAAGCCCTATTTTCAAATTAAATTCCCCAGGGGTGCCGAGCTAGACCGTCAAAACGCAGCATCAGACAGGTACAGAGCCTCTCTTCTCTCCTCACCAGGGGTGCTGGCTCCTTGGAGTAACATGGGAAAGTGCCCTTTTTACTGAAACTGCAAGAACTCAAGTGTGTGTGGCTGCGCACAGATGCGCGTGTTTGTGTGATGATGTGTGGCTCCTGTCCATCAGTTATTCCATGCCAGTGTGTGGTTCCCTTCCTTGTACAGTCATGTGAAAGAGGTCAGGGCTTTCTGTTTAAATGTGGTTAAGTTTATCTTGATCCTTTTTGTGTTCTGGGACTTGACATGGCAGGCTGGGAAGTGACCGGAGAACCAGACAAGCCTCTGTTTAAGAATTCTTAGCAATGACCCTCAAAAATGATTTTGCTTTCTTCCTCCTCTTGCAGACAAAAGCCTTAGACTCATATGGAGACTGGCTTTTTATTCCCTGAGGTGTGCTGCACTGCTGTCCCTGGTTTAGGGGGTGGTGCAAAGGTCTTGTATGTTTGATGCGGTTGTAATGGGTCCCAAGAACCAGAGGTGAAAGAAGCTGTTTCATAGCCCATATATCTCATCCCAGGGAATAGTGGGGAAGTCATCCTGTTGAGACTTCCCAGCATTTTTCCTATTGTTCTTTGAGGCTTGTTCTGACATTATTCTGATAAAAGCATTGAGAACATGGCACTCAAGAAGTGTCTTTGGCCTCATGTTCCATCCTTTGGTGGGACAGCTCATGCACCACTTGCAGTGAGCTTGTCTTGCGCAAAGGTGAAAGGCTTCTTAAACAGGAGGTCCCAAGGGCTAGTTTTCTCGCTGCTTTGCAGGTCAGAACAGATGAATTGTAATTGGCATGTGCAGGGTTCTTGTTTAAGAAATGTATCTATGTCACCCAGTCATGACTGCCATGTTATTTGTTGCAGACTCTCCAGAGCTGTGGTTAGACCCAGATGAAGGTCACTCAGCTGGATACTTATCAGTGTTCAGCCTTTGGGCAGGTGCGAAAAAAGGCTAAGCTGCTGACTCTTGCCAAAAGCCAGGCCTTCCCAGGAATCCTGGGCACATGCCCTTGGCTGAAAGATGCTCAAATGAAGTCTCATCTCTGTGCTGTTAACACACAGTAGTCACCAGTACTACTTGTTAGACACCATCAGCTCTTGAAGCTCAGGGTGGGAGTTCATATCCCATGTGGAGAGAGAATGGTACTTTAGGATGCTTTTTTTTTCTTTATTTGCCAAAGGTCTAACTCTTAAAGTGTCTGAGCAGGTTTTGCTGCACTTGATTTCGTGAAAGCTCATTTACAATGCACTGATGGACTGACTCCCTGCCCCTTCCCTTTTCACCTTGTGCTTTCAATGCCCCTTGCCATGGTATTCGGAAGCTGTGTGTTCTCTGCTAGGGGTATGTGTGCAGGGGGTGGGGCGTGACAAACACACGGTACCTTCTGAAGTGTAGTTCTTAAATACAACCAATGTTGAACAACAAACTGTGTGGCTTTTATTTTGTGAGTGGCTGTATATGAGAGCTATGTGAGAGATGCATGTATAAAGCTACCTTTCAGTAGTTTCTAGTAACTCCACTGATGTTCTTCACTGGTGAAAGCTGCTGGTCTCCAGCTATGCCTTCAAAACAGCAATACCAGTTGAGTTATCATAGGTCTTCACAACTTTCCCCATACTACTTCTCTAAGCCTGAAACGAAAGCTGGGAGTAAGATGGTATCCTTGAACCCTGTCACCAAGAAGTGTGTGTGAGGAGGGAACACATTTCCCTCCCTGCTGACCTTAATGGAGTCACCATGCTCTGGTCACTGACAGAATGATGGAGCAAACTACACAATCCTGTCTAATGTATTCTATCAGCTGCTTATCTATTGGGTTACCTTGTTCTCAATGTTGTCCTTTATCCAATTCAGACATTGGTCAAAGAGATTTTGGGCAGGAGGCTTTGTTTGTGTACCTCTGCTGTATGTTAGCAGCCTTGGGTGGTGGAGTCCTCTCTACCTAATAAAAGCACGTGTTATCTTATGGTAATATTAACTCTACAGCAATCAGTGAAACGTCGGCTAAATCTGAACAAATTTCTAACATATAGTAAAATGGGGAAGACCTGAATAGAGATTAGGGATGTTGGTGTAGTGTGGGGGAGAGACAACTGTCTGAACCTGGGCTACCACAACTGGCATTGTCCTCTCACAGTCTTGGGGGACAGGGTGAATGTGGAAGTAGTAGGAAAGACAGGAGTCTTCTGTAACCATGGGTGTTCGCCCTTCTCTGCTGAGCCTGCTGGCATCATGCTCTGAATGCACACTTGCTTCTGTTCCACTGACCTTAGTGGTCTGTTAGACTGATCCTGTAGTCTTTCTGTTGTGCACATGGCTCTTGGGTAACATGTTTGGCTAGCACCACAAAGCCCAGAAGTGTCTCAGGTTGTGCTGAGAAACAGAAGAAACATGAGAACTGTCATTTGAAAACCAGATTGGACTCCAAGATTTTTCTCTTTCACTCTTGTTTGGTTTTATTACCTTAGGTCCTTGAATACCTTTCTTCTCTTGTTCCCCCCCCATTTCTCTATTCCTTGAGAAGTGGGATTTTTTTTTCTGAGGATAAATAATCCTTATAGATTATGGCTGTTGAAGAGCCATGATCCCTTGGAAAGAGAAGAGACTCGGTGTTTAGACTGATGCACTATTTTACCCCTTGGTGACCAGGCTCAGTGCAGTGATTACCCAGGAAATTTGGAGTGATAAAACAGATTCAGGGTGAAGCCAGCAGGCCAGGGTTGAGGAGGTATGAGACATAGCTGCACTGCAGAGGCAATCCAACAGGTGCAGATGAGGGGGGAGACCCTCAGCATCAAAGCAGCTCTTGAGGGATACAGGGACAGGCCTGGGCCAAGACTGCTGCTGCTTTCTTTGCAGTAGCTCTTATCAATGAATTAGCCAACCTTGAACACAGTCAACTGCTCTTTAAAATCCTAGGATGGGGATGGTGCACTCGTGGTCATGACAGTTTCTTGGCAGGCCCTTAGGCTGATACATGTGCAACCCATGCTGTAACCCCAGCTCTGGAAGCAGAGCAGCAACTGCCGCAGGGGATACTGCCTTTGTATGTGTGTTTTTTTCAAAGTGCTTTTCCCTAAGACTCCCCTCTGTGTGTGAGGAGCTCCTTGCACTCTGGTTTGCGGTCTTCTTCTATTCCTGTTTTGGAGATGGCACCTTTGTCACCATTGTCCTGGGAAGTCCTGAAGTCACCATGAGTGCTTTTCTGCATTGATGCTGCCTAGAAGAGAAGGGAAAAAGATGCTGTTACTGTGACAAACACATGCAAAGTAAGTTCTAATTACTGCCTCACAAAGTCAAATATTTGTTGCAAGCAGAGAACTAATTGCAGGGGGAGGGAGCGGAAGTGGAGGCTCTTGGAGTGTAAGTGGAACAGATGCCCGTACGCCTTGGGGAAACGCAGCTTTCCTCTACAAATCAGAGCTTTAAATTACAAGGCTTTTACCAACGAGAACAGTTGTGGGAAGTCGTCTGCTCTCATTTGCGTAATGGCTTCTGTCACTGGTGATTAGACACAGGATGAAGGAAAAGAAATTTGACAATTAGGAATGAGCGATCATTAATCAGAATCTTTGTTAGAAGCAGGGAAGCGGGGGGGGGGGGGGGGGGTGTTGTATATCCCACAAACAATGGAGGCAGCCACTAGAGCCGCAGTGAGGTCCCTGAGATGCATAAGTCTGAGTGCTACTGTTGCTCTACAGAGCCCCCACTGCCTAGGTATGGAGCAGCAGCAAGGGTCTTGGTTGGGTTGGAAAGCTTGTGGAGGAAGGCAGCTAGGCAAAATCTATCCCATGCTGTCCAGTGATCACATCTATCTGACCCATCAACACCTTATCAGTGCCTGGCCACAAACTGCCAGCAAAAAGCAGAGAAACAACTTAAGTTGGTGTGGTCTCCTTTTCTCACACCTTGCATGCAGCCCTGCAGTTTCTGGTGCAGAGGAGAGCAGTTGTGGGCCTTGACTGGCATGCAGAAAGATTAGGATGAGCAACGTGAAACCAGTTCCAGGCTCTTTCCCTGATGTCATTTCCTACGAGAGCAAGGAGGCACCTGATGGGCTGCACAACAGGTAAAGAAAAGAAGGTAGTTGTGACTTTTCTGCGTCTGTCATTTGCTCTCTTAGCTCCTCATCCAGCCATGTACAATCCAGTATATGCATTTATTTGTTTTTTGTGAGTTTTGATCAAATTATTGGTGCACAGGGAATTTGTTACCTGTTCTTCCTACAACTGTCATTCAAAGTCTCGACAGATTAAACATTTTGGTATTGCTTACATGAAGAGGCACTGCCTCTGATTAGATCAGCAGCTATAGCTTGGGAGGGAGGATGGCAGACTATTTGTGGGACATGTAATGCTGGCTGGTTCATCTCAAAACTTAAGCTTACTGGATTCATTGATATCAGTGCCAATTCCTGTCTTTGTAAGGCTGGGTCATTCACTTGAGGCAGAGGTCTCCATCTGGGTGATTATTCTTTCTGTGACTGGAAATCAAAGCGGGTACCTCCAAAGGGGAGAGCTGAAGCCATGTTGTCTTGTTCCCAGATGGCTCTGACCTCAGACAAATGATAGCAGCTTGGATTTTCAGCCTCTTCCCATGGCTAGCGTAGTTCACCACAGGAAATCAAAATGAAAGAGAAAACAGTGGATCTCAGGACAGGATCTAACAGTGCTTTTCATCCAGTGTTCATCATGAGAGAAGTTAGGAGGATCACTGATCACATTGCTCAGGGTGGGGAGATGTGTCAGGTAGTGACTTTTTTCCCTCTTAAACATGTGAGGAGAGGGATGCTCTTTCACAGCAACATTTTAAACACATTTACATTTGGAGGAGCGTAGCTTATGCATTTTGTGAAACTCAACTTGTGGTATTGTGGAGTTGCTGTCAGAATTCACCTCACAGTAAACACTGAGAAAGCCCAGACTTGGACACAGCAGGGTGTTGTTGTCGCTGTAGGGAATGTCACTATGCTGGATGGCAGGAGCCACAGGTGTGACTCCCATCTCCAGTTTTCAGTTGTGCTTCTTTTCTTGAATAGTCAGGATTCACCACTGGACGCCTTGACAGGGAGGATCTTTGGATGTGACTTGAAACCGCGTGGGAAGCCAGGAAGGAGGGAGAGTGTATGTAGGTTATCTGTGTTATGAGATCTGCTGCACGCTTTGCGCTCCCTGAGCTGCTTAAGGACTGCTGGCCTCATGCAGTGAGCTGTGTGAGGGCTCTGGCTGAGCTGAAAGCAGCTAAAGGGGTAAGGTCAAACCATTTGCTTCTATATAAGGGCAGTCCCCATGCCCATGAAGAGGGCACATTGGGTTATAATAGCAGCCAAGGGGGCATTTTCTGTGGGACAGCTTAGTACTGCAGGCGATGGACTGATTCTGCTCCAAGTTCCTCTGCCAGGACCTCTGCCAGTCTCTCAGAAGCTTCTCCTATCCATCTGTGTTTCACTGGGGTAAAATGCTTCTGGCAGTAAAGAATTACTGGTGCTAGTGGGTATTTAGGTCACATGCCAGCCACTGGAGCTGGAAGGTAAGGGGCAGTAAGGCCTTGCTTGGCATTTGAGGTAATAAGGTTCTGGTCTGTCATCTCACATGAACTGCAAAGATTTGTAGAGCTGGGGAGTCACAGGGTCATGTTACATGTGCTGTCAGGTCTGACACGGCTCTGGCAGGGCAGACCTTAGTGCTCTCTGAAACCTGTATTTGGGGGTGGTGCAAACCTGGGGTGTGAGCAGCGGTGGGAATCTCCAAGTAGAGCTTGGGGCTATGAAGGACCCACTCATCTGCCACCAGTTCACTGGCCCCTGGCCTCTACCTCCTCCCCAGCACAGAGGCAATCCTGTGTCTCCTGCTTCTGCTGTTTGTTTATAGCTCTCCCCATCCCATCTGTCTTTCTCTTCTCCTTACTCCCCTTCCTTTTCCCTCCCTTTCCCTCCTCCCCCTCATTCCCTGTAAGCGATTAATCATTTTGACAGGCTCAGCGATGGCCTTTATTTCCTTGAGGCGGCCAAGAAATGTCTGTGAGCACCTTCTCTGACACCACTCGTGTTCTCTCACCAATCAGATCAGCCACTTCGCTTGGAGTGACACCACCAGAAATGTGGGGAGGGGAGCAGGGGGGAAACTCCAGCAGAGCCAGCTGGGAAATGGGCAGTGGGGCAGCATCCAGTTGGGGTGCCATGTGGGACCCCATTAGCTGTGATGAATATGTCATTTCACTATAGCTTGCATGTGTCATACTTTGCTCCTTCCCTCTCCCCAGGCTCTCCTTCAAATCTTGGTTTCAGTTCAAGGCAGTTGGGAAGAAATCAGGCTGCTCAGAAAAATATCAGCCTCCAACAGAGTGGCTGGAGGGAAAAGCTGTTGCAGGAGAAGGAAGAGCAGGCTAGGATCATCAGGGGAAAAAGAATGGGGATGATTTTTCAGATGGATGTGGAAGTCTTCTTGGGAAAATCCCCTTTGTCTTGTACAGGAAGGAAGTTGCCTTTGAGTCTCTGCCATGATTCAACATGGACTCATCATGTTGTCTTGAGGATGTCTTCCATTCACCTCCTTCAGGGAAGCTCTTGGGCCATGGTACATGCTATTGCAAATTCTTTGCCACCTAACTAGAATGACAATTGGGTAGATCAGGGTGCATGATGTTCCCAAAAGGACTTTTTTAACTACTCTAATCAGGCTTTACAGCATCCTCTGTCCCCTCAGCATGGAACCAAAGAATGCCTTACTTTTAGAGTTACTCTTTTTCACTGTATTGTGAAAGCAGACATCCTTCACAGTGGGAAGGAGAGGCCCAGGGATAACCATAGGGCCTCTGGGGTTGTCTAGAAACCCTTTGTGCAGACCAGTGGATTGTAACTGACATTTACAGGAGTGGAGGAGGTAGTGAAGGAAAAGAAGTTGTTGAAGATGCACTAGGATTCAGATGGAATGTGATATAAAGATCTTGCATAAGGTGATAAGGTATCCTAAGGCAGGAGACTGGATTTAGTGACCCAAGGGATCCTCTCTAGTCTTGTGTTGGTATTAAACAAGTAAATAACCCCTGAGTTGAGCCTGGAAGATAGTGAATAGACTCATCCTGGAAAAAGGCCCTAGAGACTTCCACAGCTCTTCAAGTAGGCCAAAAAGCAGGGCAGATGGAATGAGGTGTTTGTGCTTCGAATTCACCACCCCTTGAGATGGGACAAAGCAGCAACCCAAGGCCAAACCCCCTAGCTCAATGCAGCTATGGCTCTCGGAGTAGCAGCCAGGCAGGTGATAGCCCCTAATTGACTCTGAGAAGCTCACACCTTCTTATGAAACATCACTGCTCACTATTCATCACATGAGCTCAAGTTCTTGCCCTGCATGAAAGGCACAAGAGTTGGCTTTAGCAGCAGGCTTGGATGGGTTCAGTGAAGATGCTAGGGAAAAACCACCTCTCTCCTACACCTCCCATTTGTTTGTTTTCTCCTTGTGAAAAGGTTGCCCTTCAGGTGCAGACCTAAAGGCTGATGCAGCTCCTAAGTCAGAAGGGAAGGCAATGAATTCATCTGGAATAAACATCTTTGCCCCTTGTGTGCAACTGCATCAGACCTCTGGAAGGTAGGAAGACTTGAAGAAAAAATGAGCTAACAGGGACTTCCTAGCAGATGAAGAAAAAGCTAGTGTGTGCTCCTTCTGACAGAGGGAGCTGTCATGTCATGCTGCCCCATGTCTTGGGAGTGACCTCTGCCAAGGTCACTGCTGAGTTCCTCCAAACTAGCATTTCTTTCAAGGGAATATTGATTTTGTGCTGATGGTGCTAAGCAGTGTTGTTGAACAAGAGGCAGCAAGCGCTTAGCAAAACAGTGGTGGCTATTCTTGCTAGCTGGGCTCACTGATCTAGCTTGTTTTCTGCAGGCCTGTGCTCATGTGTTCAGGGTGAGGAGCATTGCCTTTGGGCTTCCAGGCTAGTGACCACTAATGGCTTCAATGCCTCTTCTCCAGTGTGGAGTAGTTATGGCTGCTTCCTTGTGTTTGGACAGGGATGGGACATTTCTTTAGCAGCAGCAAACTGTCTGTCTGTGGACATTTTACATCCAGTGATAGGTGGTAACATTGATGGGAACATGGCAGAAGTCTTAAAGAGTTTATCTCAGGCCTGGGAGTTTTTGAAGAGAACGTATAAGATCTTCAGAAATCAAGTCCAACCAGTACAGTTAGTGCTGAAAGCCTGTTTTAAATCATCAACAGTCCTAGCGAGATCTAGGTCTGTAAGGCCCCTACCTGCTGTGTGCACTCAGGGCTTTGTATCACGTACTGCTGCAGTGACAAAATTGGTGTCTTTCCCCTCCCAACCCATGAGCAGCAAGCAGAACACAATGCTGTCTGCCTTCCCTTCTTTCCTTATGAGATCAAACCATGGAAAGAGGAGCCTGGGAGCATGCAGCAGTGGGTTCTCACTGTTGCTTTCATTGTTAACTTAATTTTGCTTGCCCAGAGACGCTGTGGTGTTTCCAACCTTATAAATATTAACTTGACTGACCAAGGCCCTGAGCAATCTGATCTAATTGTACCTGCTTTAAGAGGGAAGTTGAATTAGATATCTCCTGAGGCCTCTTCCGACCCAGATTATTATACAATCCTATGCGTATGCCCAAGAGGACTCATCACCTGGTGTGCTGTATTTCACCTCTCCTCACAAAATCATAGACTCGCAGAACAGTTTGGGTTGGAAATGACCTTAAAGCTCATCTGGTTCCAACTCCCTGCCACAGGCAGGGACACCTTCCCCTAGACCGAGTTGCTCAAAGCCCCATCCAACCTGGCCTTGAATACTGCCGGAGATGGGGCAGCCACAGCTTCTCTGGGCAACCTGTGCTAGGGCTTCACCACCCTCACAGTAAAGAATTTCTTCCTAATGCCTAATCTAAATCTACCCTCTTTCACTTTAAAGCCATTCCCACTTGCCCTATCACTACATGCCCTTGTAAAAAGTCCCTCTCCAGATTTCTTGTAGTCCCCTTTTAGGTACTGAAAGGCTGTTCTAAGGTCTCCCTGGAGTCTTCTCCTCTCCAGGCTGAACAAGCCCAACTATCCTGTCTTCATAGGAGAGGTGCTTCAGCCCTCTCATTATCTTCATGGTCCTCCTCAGGATTTACCCCAACAGGTACACATCCCTCTTATGTTGGAATGATTATAGGGCCCAAATAACCCAGAATGTAAGGGAAGTATCACATTACTCTTCTATTCAAAAGTCTTTGGGGCAGGATGCTGTTGGCTACTTTCGCTGGTCTCCAGGGTTATGAAGAGCTTCCTCACTGAAATTGCACTGTGTCTGTCAGCAGTTGGTCAGTAAGGCAGGCTCAGGTACATGGTAATGGATTGAGAGCTCCCGATCATCACATGGCTGATGCTTGTCACTTCCCTGCAATGAGGGAAGTGACATTCCATGCAGTGAAGAGGGTGGGAAATTGAAGGACTGGGGCAGAGCTGTTTGACTGTATAACCAAAGCAGTGTTGCCACATCAGCATATGTTGTTGAGGCTTAGCTCACTACTGCAGAGGCCTTACCACTGCAGCTGGGCCAGTGTCCTCTTCTTGGTGCTGTGCTGAACCAGTGACATAGGTGAGCTTGCATGGGGATGTCAGTATTGCTGTGTAGATGCATCTCTTGCCCATCCTCTCCTGGAAGGCTGTAGCCTGGTTGCAAGAGCACCACTGTGGCCCTAAGCCAGATGTTCTCAGGCAAGGTGCTATGTGCTGTGATGAGGTGACTTGCCTAGTTGCAAACAGGAAGGTGTTGTGATCAGGAGCTGTGGTCCCCACTACAGACAAGATGGACTATGCCTGGTTAGCTGGAGGCTGAACAAGAACTTGCTCCTGCTTTCAGGGGTATAGGACCTAAATTCAGAACTGGTCTGTGCTGCCTGCTGCACTATTACTGTATTTCTGCAGCTTCAGGCACTAAGCATCCTTGTAGTGGCCTGGGTCATCCCCTGTGTGCGGGAAAATCTGATATATCCTTGGTTATTGGCAAGCACCTTCGTGTTGCACAGCTGTTCCAGACTTATGAGCAGTACCTAGTGCTTAATGGGGAAGCTGGAGCATGAAGCTAACTTTGCATGTTCCTTTAGGTGACAGAGGTGCTTGTGCCCTTGGGGATTTCAGAATTGGAGGTTGGGTTGGCTGGATTTAGGAATCTCTCATTCTGAAGTGCCCTGGCCAGTGGAGACATTTGTGTCTGGGCTCTGTCTGTCTGGGCTGCTCTGAATGTTATGGATGTGTTGCTGCTGTCTTTGTGGAGTGGATGAAAGTGTTTGTGGTAAAATGTAATCAAGTGGAAAATTGCAGTGCATATAAACACATATGGCACTCAATGACTGGGCATTAGGCACAGTGACTGCAGGCAAAAAAAAATTATCTGTAAACGTTTCGCAGCAAGTTTCAAAATCTTAAAGAACAATAAGATATTAGCAATTTAATGGAGTGATTCAGCGAGGCAGTGATCCTTGGGTTGGGAGAAAGAGGATGCATGCAGCTGCAGTGATGGGAGAGGCTGGGATTACTCAGCCAAGCTCAACAAGCCCTGTCTCCCAGCACCAGACAGCTGCCAAAAGTTTCCTTCACATGGCAAGGTGGCTGTGCTTGGAGAGCAGAGAGCCAGGAGGTGGCCCGTGAACCTTACCAGTGCTACCTTCCAGCCTCCTGCAGGAGCCTGCTGTTTTCAGCAGCATTTGGAAGAGGTTGCGTGTAGGCAATGAGGCAGAACTGATGGGCTAGGTGGATCAGGCCTGGCTTAGGTTGGGAGCTGTGGAGGCACTGCCTGTTAATGGCTGGCCTGGCCTCCCAAAAAGGGAGAGCTGGGTCCTGTTCACCTCCTGTGCCTCCAGGCATCTGTTTATGCTGCCTGGGATAAAACCTTCCAAGCTACTGCAGAGCCTGCAGCAGTTCAAATGCTTCCTGGGGCAACTGTTTTGCAACCTTCCAAGGAGCTCTGTCATCTGTTGGAGCTGCACTTGGATCTTTCACATCTTACACCATGGGGCTTCACTGCCTGAGCTAGCTGTCTGTCTCCAAACCTTTTGCTTCGATCCCACTCTAACAGGACAAAAGCATGTCAGGCCAGTGTATGAAAATCACTGTTGCTGACAGAAGTACCAGGAAGGTGTTTTTCTCCTCTTGCTGTATGCTAACCTTCTTCTGACATGGAGAAGGTTACCTGTCAGTTGGAGAATAAATGTACCTTGCCAGTGTCACCTGGCTGTATATTTCCCAAGGGACACAGGAAAACAGCTTTAATACTAGGAGGAATATAGCTCTGGTGGCTCAACTGACTGACCTGAGGTCCTGGATTTGATGGCCAAACTTGCTCAGCAATTGATGAGGGAATAGCTTTTGAAGGGGGAATGAAGAGGGCACCAAAAGGGAAACCGCAAGGGTATTGGTAGCTTGGTCCAGCAAAGCCTGAATGACTCGAATCCTGCCTGGGGATGAATCTTCCCAAACTAACAAATGAAATAAAAAATAACCAGAATCAGTGTTTCTGGGCTGGAAGCAACTGCTTTCCAAGAATGTAAGGAACAGAGTGAGGCTCTAAGATGATGTGAATAGAGCAGTAGGTTCTCTTCATCAATCTGCATAGGACCTTTCATTTGATGCTAGCTCATACACAGCCATGAGAAGATGCCTTTTCTTGGATCTGATCCCGGAAACTGAGACCCAAGTGCCTGGATCATTAGCAAAGCATAACATCAGTGAAATCACAGGCAGGCCTGCATTGGGTCTTTGGCTTCACCAGGCAAACTGCCTAAATCTGGAATTCAGTAAGGCCACATACCTACAACCCTTGTGTATTCGACTCTGGATAGAACTGGTGAGAATAATGGTGGGAGAAGCTTTTAATGAATTGCTATTAAAGAATGTTAATTATAAGATTTTATCGATTGAAAAAAAATCCTTCTTTCACTCTTATCTCCTTAAATGTGGTATATTAGAAAGAAATACTATATTCCTTGCCTTGTGTCACCCGCTGGTACTCCATGGTGTTTACATCTATAAGCATTTTTGCTTTTGCTGGCACTTAAATACCATAGGGAAGTCATTGTCCTACCAGCAAATCAAGCTGATGAGGCATGCCCACCTCTACTGAGTATAGTCTGCTGTTGTTATAACCTTCAGATGAAGCCAGTTCTCCAAGGGCTGCCCAGAAAATCCACAAAATGTTCTCCGGTGGTCAAATTCAAATGTGAAGCTCTTCTCAAGACTTGCCACTGTTACGGGGCTCTGCATTTGCTTGAACTAGCTCCCTGCCTATTCCACTCTGCTTTGCTACCTATGGACTGTAGTTTTTGACAGCTTCATCTTTTCTCTGGGTATTCCCATGCTGCTGCAGCACTAAACACACGGGGTTTGAGCCTCCCTTCTCCATGTGGAAAAAAAGGGATTAATAATCCCTGCCCTTTTGCCTGCTTGATCTCATCGGTCTGTATACAAATCTGGAGGCGGAGGTCTCCTAGGCCACGTATGTATGATGGCCAGAGTAACAGAGTCTTTACCTAGTTACCTCAGCTCTCTGCTGAGAGCACCAGCTCTTACCTTCTGCCAGCTCAGAGAGAGGATCATGTCTGCTGGCATTTGGGTGGAAATGTAATGCCCAGTTTCTACAGGGAAGTGCAGGACTGTCAAACAGTAAGGCTTTCCATTTCTGGGTACATTGACATGATCAGTCCCAGCTAATATCTGCCTCTCCTCTGTCCATCATTTAAGTCTTCTTGTGAGCCTTACATGCATGGTGCTGCATGAAAATTCATCCTCAGGACCTATGTATTGCTCAAGGCTCTCTACTGTGATCTATGTTTGTTTCAAGTTCCCTGTATTTCAAATATGTCAGAGGTAACTTCATCCATCCCGCCCTAGAGCTAGAGTCAGATCACTGGTAAGCAGGAAGATTCCAGGTGAAGGGAGCAGAGCTGTGGTCCAGGGTTCAGGTGCTCAAGTGCAGATGGAAATAAATATGTGATGGTTGGATTTTCTTGGAGGTGTTTATTGTGCTGTGTTTGCCTGAGGCATGCACTGGCCTTGCTAGAGGTGTGGTGTGCCTGGCACCATAGGGGACTTCTACGTGAGCTCTCAGTCATGGCATTGCCCTTCAGCATGAGGGAGCAAACAACAGGCTGAAGCAGGGCCCTGCACTCCTGAGTTTACGTTTGCCAGTTTCCTCAGGGAGTTGCTGGGAAAATGTGGACTTAGGTGGGAGAGCCTTTGCTGAGCCGCTCACAAGGGTTAGGTATTTTGGAGGGGGGACTTTATGGTTCCCTGTGGACAACTGGTATTAAGCCCAGGGCATCTGCCCCTGGGCAAAATCAGTCCTACTTGCATTGGCAGCTGCTTCTGTGACCAAGGGTTACAGTATGGTTGCTGTCACCCTGGTAAGGTCACCTCTGGAAGATGGACATGTGGGTCTTCCTTCTGGCTTATGACCAGAGGGGGAGAGAAAGTCCATGAGCAATTGTGTGAGAGACCTTGTAGACGGCTCTCTTTGAGTAGGTACAGTCACCTTCACTGCTCCTATGGTTCAAATGCTCTTCTGAGATGGACAATTGGTGGTGCTCTTTATGCACGTCAAGAATAGAAAAATGCTCCTTTTGCTTGCTGTAGCAGGTGGTTTGATGCTCAGACAGGCAAACTAGAAATGGTAGTGTTGATAGAGTGCATGTGCTGGCTGTTCCTGTGTCAGATTATGAAGCCACCTGAGTCACTGTCCCATTGTCCCTACCCACATGGAGTCCATGGTACTGGAGGCAGGTCTGCCTGTCACACCTGAAAGAGCTGTACAGCTCAAGCACAGCCAGGGAGAGATTTTAAGTCAAGAAGCAGCTGTTCGTCACTCGGTGTGAGCTTGTAGGTAACTGAGGGAATTCTCCTGGATTCTTTTGTCTTACCCCCTGCTTCCCAAAGGGCTTCCTGTCAGGGTTTGAAGGCACTGGGACAGAAAATCTACTGCTGTTCCATGGAGTTTTCTCCAGAGGTGAAAGGCCCCTATCACTTCATATAGAAGCCATCACCAGATCTGTTTTGAATGGAATTTGTCTGGGTTTATGTAGATTCTTCTCTTTCTCTGTCAGCATCAGGAACCTATGTGAAAATGGGCATGCTCCCCTGGTCCCCAGTTCTCAGGCTGCCTTTGATCCCTGGGTGCCACTGCTCCCGCTGTGCTGATTTCTGGTTTATCTGGCCTGCAGCTGCCCTTGCTGAACCTAAGCCAGACCTTTCTGGTCAGCCTGGCCCAGCGTGTGGGAGGATCTGCCATCAGGCCAGATGCTGCCTTTGCCTGCAGTCTCTGGTGCTGTGATGATGACCTGCCTTTCCTAAAGTGGCTCTCCAACTCCATGAGGGTCGCTCCACTCCTCAGGAGCAGCTGTGATGCGCTGTCTCCCCTGGCCAAGAAATTGCTGTCACCTCTGGCAGCTGCTTGCTGTACAGTTGTCAGACCCTCTCGTTCCTTCCTGAGCAGGGCAGAGCTGCTGCTAGCGCCTGCTGATGCCAGTATTGCCTCCCACATCCAAGAGGCTGGGCTGTTGTTGCTGGTTTAGTAGATACTGCCCTGGGAAGGCACCATCACATACTGGGCACAAATAGACTGTCACTGCCAAGCAGCTTCCAGGCACTGGGACAAACATACCCACCTGATGCTGGATGTATCTGCAAGTGCTCACACACACTGGGACAGCAAGAAAGCAGGGGTGGATGGGCAAATTCCTGCTATATGGCCCTGCATGAGGGTACAATGAAAGGAGGTGGTTGTGGTGGCATATGAAAGACACAGCATCTGGCAGATCAAAGCATGGCATTGCTTTTCAAGTGCTTAAAGGCAGATGAATAATCGGGGAGTAAATGAGGAAATGGAGAGCCATCCTGTGGGTCCAGGAGAGGAGGGCTCAGCCCTTTTGGGGGTCTGAGGCCTGAAGTGTCTGGGCTGCGATCAGGTTTGTGGACACCAGTGTTGATGATGATGGAGGCGTCTCAGTAAGCAGAGCAGGAGAGCAATGAACAAACACTCCGCAGAGGACGGCTCAGGCAGACAAAACCACCTCCCTGTCTCCTAAGGAAGACGGCAAGAGAAGGGCTCTGGACCTGCCGCTGTAGGGGAGTGGGCAGGGGCCCAGCAGCGGTGCCTGTGCGGACGGGTCGGGGGCTGGCGGTCCCGTCCCGCGGCGCCCGTGTGCTGCCGCCGCCTGGCCGCGGCGTGGAGCCCGCGCTCCATGAGGAGCTCGGCGGGGTCTCCCGCGGGGCTGGGGCTGCCCGCACCCCTCTTGGGGGATGCTCTTGGCCCGCAGAGGTGCCCGAGCAGCTGCAGGGGTTTCAAGCTGAGCTATCAGAAGGGTCAGAAACCTCATTCTGAACAGGAGCAGCTTTCCCATAAAAATCCTCTTCCCTGGCACAGAGTCCTGAGGTGTCAGAGGCACCAGGCACAAACCTGAACCCAGCTTCAGCTTTGCAACCCACATGCTAGAGGTGGATTTGGCTTGCCTCTTCTAAACCATACATACAGGTGCTGGGGATGCGCATGGGAACAGGTACCTACACCTGAACATTGATGTGGCAGGGTGGATGCTGATTGCTGTACGGTTACAGGTAAATGATGCAAGTCATTTTCATTGTGCCACATATGTCGGTTCTATACCAACACAATCCTGCTGAGGTCTGTGTATACTCTAGTTACACTGCTGGGAGGATGTCTTGTGTGTGCAAGAGCTGATGTTGGCTACTCACATTTCCCATAGTGTTTTGCTGTGCTTTGTGGTTTTTTTTCCTACTACTATGAAACAAAATAAAAGTTCTTCCATTTATCTGCTTTTCTAGCAGGTAACTCAAGTCCAGGCCTGTTTTCTTGCTCGCATTGCCTTGTTTCTTTGCACCACTTGCTGCTTTTCTTTTGCTGCTATCTTTTCCAGCACTAGAGATAACACTGGGTTGCACTTCAGGCTTGGAAGAATCTTTCAGGACCTCACTGTACTCACAGCTGCCCACTGGACAGCCCCAGCAGCTCGTGGACATGTTAGGTTCAGCTGTGATGTGTGCCTGTTCAGAGGAAAGGAAGGAGAACTGATGACCTATGATGCCCCTTCCAAAGCGGAGGTGATGCTCTAGCTCCTGTGAGCACTCTGGTCCAGAGGGGTTCTTGTTCTTTACTTTCTTTTCCACCACCAGCAGAGTTGGGACTGGGACCTGCCCGATGTCTTCCCTGAGTGCCCCCTGCCCCTCTTCCCCTGGTCCAGACCCAACCCAGAGCTGCTTGCCTTTTCCTCCCTGCCCTTCCTCCCGGCAGGAGAAGGAAGAACCGGTGCCTCGGCCCCCCGAAGGCCGGGAGCTGGTGAGGGTGCTGCGGGGCCGGTGCAGGGGGCTGGAGACTGCAATGTGCGCGCCGGACCCACGAGGGCAGCAAAACACTGCGAGAGAAGCGGGCTCTCCGCTGAGGTGGCCGTGGGCTGGTGACAAAAGGGACCCCGAGTCGGGGGTCTGCACAGGCTGGGGCAGGGCAGGGTCCAGGGCTGCTGCCTGGCAGGCTCAGAGGATGCTGCGGGAGAGGTCAAGCGCACTGCCTGCCTCGGGAAGCACCCACCTCTGTCCACTTTTGAGACCAGGGCTCACCCCAGGCTTGCCCAGGGTCTATTTCGTATGCCTGAGTCTTATGGTGGTAGGAATGGGGCTGTGCCCCAGGCCCTGATGCCAAGGGGATGGAACTGGCAAGCTATCATGACACTGGTGTGCCCTTGCCCTGGCAAGAAGCACTATGCCTGTTGGAGCACTATGTCTGCCCTATGTGTGGCCATCAGCCCCCTCACACAACAGGTCTGTCCTGCGAAACACATTGGAAGGGGTTCTGTTTTGGTGATTTTCTCTGCACCTGCATGCCAGCGCTCTGTACATGGCTTTCACAACCCTCACTAAGCATCACCTGTTTCTCATGGCTCAGACGGAGGAGCTTGAATGCCCTTTTCAGTGCACCTGAGGTGGAAAGTGGTCCTGCCTCTGGTCAGGTGGTACAGTCAGTGGCCAAGCTCAAGCTTTCCCCCTTTCCCAGCAAAGGCAAAGCCCCTCAGGAAGAAACATGAGGGAGTCAAGGATCTGTTGAAGTCCCCAGTGAAGCCACACAGCTCTGGCTCCCCAGGGCTCCTAAGGCTTGGGGATGCCAGAGGCTAAGGTGAGCTCTGACCTGGACTGCAAATCCAAAGCCCCAACTAAAGCAAGGCAGTAATGTGAAGAGTCATCCCTGTTTCCCTGTACCTATCACTGCAACCAGGGCATATAGGCCTAGGTCCAGGGGTTGCTTGCCAACACCCACTGGGCAAGCAGCGGGGCACAGGGCAGGCTGCTTGCCCTTCCTTCATGAGGGAGAGGTGGAGGGAAGGTGCCATAGCATGCACAGGAGGAGGGCTTCGCTTCCACAAAGCAGGGTATGGCGGCTGCAGCGAGAGGCTCAGAGACCCAGACAGCACAGCCAGCCACCGCCATCCCAGACCTCTGCTAACAGTGCTCCCAGCCCGCCTCTGCAGCCCCCTCCCCTCCCCTCCTTTCCAATCCTCTTGTACTGTTTTCTTGGCAAGGGCACTGGCTTTCAGCCCCCGCGCCTCATGTGCCCTATTGATAGCTGGTAATTTATGTAAATCTCCTAATATATGGATTCTGGGATCAGGACGGAGGGTTTGTGTGTGAGATGAGATTAATATGTTTGCAGATTCTCTCTGCAAAGAGAGAGAGAGAGGCAGGCAGGGCCTGGACATTCGCTCTAGGTCTCTATTAGCACTTTTGTGTGTCCTAGCCATGCCTGGTCTCTGCCTCCCTGTGGCCAGCAGTGTGGGGGACTCTCTGCTTTGGCCACCCTGGTCACCCACAGCCAGCCTTACTGAACAGACACGCCAGAAAGAGCCCGTTTCTGGGAGGCCACAATGCACCCGGTACCGGTTTCCATCTCCATCTGCTCCCCCAACGTTTCAGCATCTCCGGAAGGTGGCCGGGCTGAGCTGTGGCAGAGGCTGCTGCCGCTCCAACACTGTGTGGGCCCCTGGAAGTGCTGGAAAACCACAGCTCAGCTCTATTCTTCCTGTGACAGCTCAGGGCAGGGGAGGCTGCTTGTAGCCACTGGCCTCTTGGTGCAGCTGGGGCTCAGGTTGAAATCAGGGGTGGGGTGGTGCAAGGAGCAGGGCATATGCTGGGGAGACCAGCATGCCAGTGGAGTGACAGGGCATAGGGTCCTTGACAGGGGGAAGATGGTGAGTCCAGCATCTGGTGTGGTGGGATGTGGCTGAAGGATGGGCAGGGGGATTCCATGTGCCCCTGTGCTGTCCCTCCTGGAGTAAGAGGTGGTACATCTACACCCTGCCCTGCCCCAGGGCTGCATTTCTTATCTGTGCACATCTCCGGGCCTGGCACCCGCACTTGGCTGCCTGGCCTCACCGTGGTGCCATGGGTTGGATGGCGGGCAGAGTCCGTCAAGGCACACTGTGGGTTGAGCAGTGCTGGGGAGCAGGTAGTGGGGAAGGGAGGCATCTTCTGATTCAGATGTTGCTGAGGAGTTCCCATTCCACACCTGACATTTAGAAACCAGGAATCCTGCTGATGGATAGGATTTGATGTAGTAGAGTATATTTCACACTGTGTCATTTATCCTGGTGCTGCCTCATGTGAAATGTCAGCCATCCAGGAGCTTTTCTGATCGCTCTTTGAAGTACTGGTTTCTGATAAACTCAGGAGAAGGATGCTTTTTCTCCCCCAGGTCAGGGACGAGGTGTGGCAACAACTTCTCCTCTCTGCACAGCTCCTTCAGTAGAACCTGCCAGCTCAACCCTATGTACTGAGGGTCACAGCAGGGGTTCTGCTACCCTTCCTTCTCCTGGGGCACCCCTGCTCCTTTTGTGGACTGTGCTAACCCCTTTCTCCCACCCCACCTCTGTCTGACAGCACCCTGCCTGGTACTCCCTCTCCCTGCCTGTGTCTGGATTTGCTCCCAACACGCTTTTCAGCCTTCGGAGGAATATTTTTAACTCTCCTGGGGTTGCTGCTGTTGACAATGGAAATCTATTGTGTTTTATGTGCCTGGAAAATGAATTTCCATGTCAGAAGAGGAGAGCAATTACCACAAGCAAGAGAGATCAAATTGGGTCTTTAAAAAGAAAATAAAGTTCAGATCTTATCTGATTAATGAGATTTCTTCCAAACCTTAACAAATCTTAATTACAGTGACTCTGCTGGAAGGGATGAGGTGAAGCTAGGATTGGGGGCTATCTAAACAGAACTGCTCTCTTCCAAGCTAGAGTACATCCCTGCATGAAAGCAGCAGGGACGGCCATTGAGTGCAGAAAGCTGCTCAGCTGGAAATCAGCAAGGCAGGATTCTCCATGGAGCCTGAGCAGCTCCTTCCCCAAAGGCTGGCGGTGCTGGGGGAGAGCCCTGTCAGCCCCAACCAGCAGCGATCCCGCTGGCTTGCTCTGTCCCAGATCCCAGCATCGGTTTTGCTTCGGATCCTTCCTTGCTGCTACAAAATACTCACTTTCTTTTTCTCTTTCTGCAGTAACAATAATTGCTCAGTTCTTCAGGATTTTTATTCTCAATTTCCTGTTTTGTTTTGTTTTGTAAATCATCCTCCTGCTTAAAATCAGCCGAGGGAGGTAAAGTTGTTTATCCAGTTTAAGCTCACAAAACATTTTCTGCTTATTTTATTGGATTGCTTGCGTAACACGGGCCAGAGATTGTCCCCCTGCCACCTCTTTATTTAACACAATAACTTCCTTCCCAAAAGAATATGAGTCTTGAGCCGAAGATGTAGAGAAAGGGAGACTCCAGTGCTTCCCGTAAGAGCCTGCTCTAGTGGTTAATCACCCTGACTTCCTCGGACAAAGTAAAACAAAATAAAGAAGGTCCAGTATTTTTAATTGGGACTTGTCTGGCTTCAGCATTTATCCATTGGCTCTCGTTACGGCTTCCTCCAGTGATTAAAGAGTTGTTTAGTGCCTGCTATTTCTTCCCTAGGATGATATTTATATGCGAGAAGCAAGTCACCTCTTGATCCTTTTAATAAACTAAATAAATTGCTCCCTTCATATCCTTGTTATAGTATGTTTTCCCCCCAGTTTTGGGTAATGTTCTGGGCTCTTCAATCCTGTCACCAACAAACAAGCTGAGATGGAAACAGGAGGAAACAGAAACAAGTCCAAACCCTTGGAAAACCAGACAGCCAAACCCTCCCTTTGTCTGTATGAATATATTGATTCCCTTCCTATTGTCTTTGGAATAAATTTGGGAAAAGATGACTTGTCTAAAATACGTTTTCTCAATCTCTGTATCATTTCAGTTTAATTATTAACAGCTATGAGCAGAGATGGAACCGGCTGTCAGCATTAGAGTGAGAGGTAAAAATGACAACAGATCTGTGTATTTAAGCACATGCAGAATTTCAGGGTATTGGTGGGAACTGCAGGATGGCGTGCGGAGTGCCCGAGCATCCCCTCTCTGGGCTCGCTTGTGGCAGAGCCTGGCTGAGGTGGCAAGTGAATGGGCCCCTATGGGAGTTTGTGCTCCGGTCAGCTCTGGGAATGAGGCAGCCGAGGAATTGAAGTCGTGTGAGACAGCCAGGCACAGCAGGGTCTGAAGAGGAGGAAAATAAAGCAGGTACCAATGATACACATGTGTCCTATAAAAACTTTCTGCTATTGGGCTCCCAGGATCTGTACCTGGTGTTTCCAGCTTGAACTGCTGGGCACAGATTTTGCTCGTGTCCCTGATTTACACACCAAGATTTCACCCTCTCTTCTTTGCGAAGTTTCAAAACATGTGAATAGTTTATATTATTTTTGTCTTATTTCCACTGTCTGATACAATTCTCATCTGCCTGACTTGTTTGCCTGATTTATGAAGGTTTCTTTTGTTTAGGCCTTGCCTCTGTTTTTACTAAGGAAGATAATACTTTTGTTATGGTAAATTTTGTTATTTTACTGGCAGCTTTTGGTGAACCCTTCTGCAGTTATTCCATTTCACATGTGCTTAAATCTTCTCAGAAGAAATGCTTTTGGGCACAACATTAAAATTAAGCATTTTCTGAAATCGAGAGACAAATCTTCAGCAAATATCCCAACTTGCCCCACTCCCAGTGGTGATTACATTTGCAGCCTTTGATTTCTTTCAGGACATTGGGAAAGGAGCAAACACAAATCCATTTAGAGAACTATTGTTTCCTTGCCATTTCTTTACACTTTGCAACGGAAGAGACCTTTTGCATTTAGGAAAAGGACACTTCTTCCCTTGTCTTAACAACTTCAGCTGTTCAAAAATCAAAGAGCAAGCCCTCAGACCAGCAAGACTATGAAAATAACATAGTTGGGATTCTTGTACTGTCTCTCTTTTTTAAGGGGGTGCATGTGTCACATTTTCAAGCCATTCTCTGCATTGTCCAAGGTTAGAAAGTTACTTTTTAATTGAAGTCTGAATTCCTGATCCTAACATGTGCCCTTTTTCATCCTGTGCCTCCTTCTTCTCCAGACTCTGCATATTATTTTAGCTGGAAGGATCTCGTTTCTGCCTGTGATACTGCTCTCCCAGGGCAATGCCTGGGTTAGGAGCAAGCAACCAAGCCAGTGGGAATCTACAAGCAGAGCCTAGCTTGCCCATGCCGACTCTTCAAAAATCATGGGCCTGATCCCCATTCACGTTTCACAGTTGCAAAACTGGCTTAAAAATCACCATGTTAAAAAAGTAAAAAGGAAAAGGAATTAGCAAGTGGCTTCTTTTCTGATGCCATTGTGTTGTGGAACAGCAGGCCAGCTTTCAAGCTTTTTGCTGTATCCACAACAAATAGTTATTTCTTAAGAAAAAGGATTTAAAAAGTCTGCTCAGAGCTTTGCATATAATCCTATGGCTCCAGGACCCAAGGCCTTGAGTAATATCAAAATCGAAATAAATTCTCCCTGTGAGAATCGTAAGAATCTGCCAAATTAGTTCACAGGGGTAAACAAACAGCCAAATATTAGTATTCCACACTAAGAGCTAAATCCTATAAGTGGGGCCAGGGTTGCACATGGATTATCCTTTTATAGTTCAGGCATGGATTTACCAAGGGGATTATAGGCCTTCCCCTCCCCACCCTCCCTTCCTTCCCTCCACCCCAATGTTGCCCAGTGCTGTGAACTCCCACCACACCGCACACTTCTTCCTGCAGCCATGACACCCTTCCCGGGTGCAGGGAAGCCTCTTCCTCCTCAGAGCACCTCGGGAGCAGGGGCAAACAATCACCCCGTGTTCAAGATGACAAAAGCAGGACCAGGAGTGATGCAGAGGTCATTCGGTTCCAGGTCCTGAACCGGTGCAGCATCCCTGGGGGATGGGGGATTAGTCCCCAGATGTCCCAACCTCCTTTCTTCCTGTCACTACTTTGCATCACCCTACACCATTTCCTGAACAGGGATAACAACAATCCGAGCTGACACCATGCTTCAGTTTTCTTTCCCTATTCGTCTGATATTGCAGTCCTGATGGCTTGTCACTCTTAATATCCTGCACACTTCCACTGAGCCCCTCAGAGCGTCGGAAGGCTTTGATTGCACCCAGGGTAGTTTGCATGATGCCTCGGTGCCAAATACTTATAGATTTGATGAACTTATTTCCTCCTTGACTCTTTTCCCCACTGTATGCACCTATCTTGCTCTCTCTGCATGTGCATGCACAATCACACACACACATTTTTTTATCAAAGTAAACATAGCTATTTCTATCTGGGTTTTTGCTGCTCTTTTCAGGCAGAAGCAATTCTGCAACATCACTTGCTTGCTCTGATCCTTTTATTTGTGTATTTTGTAGATTATTACTATTATATGAAAGTGCCCAGTGCTTTACAAGACACAAAATACAGGTAATCTGTTATGAAGAGTACATAATCTAAACAAAACAGACAACAACAGACAGGGCTCCCTGAGAAGCACAGAGGAGTGAAGATTAGTCCTGTTTCAGTTTTATAAATATATTGCTAACATTACTGGACAAGAAATAGACATATTTTCCTCTTCTTCCCCTTCCATCCTCCCTCTTAATAATACTTCCCTCTCATTTGGGCAATAGAGTTATGATGCAACATGAAATAAAGCATGGGTTAGGCTGCTGGCCCCAATTCAACAGCCCTGAATCCCATGCTTGCTCCCAAGTGCTCACATGCTTTAGATTTCTCTGGATTGGTTCCTTAGATCATGCAGTCTATTGACAGATGCCCTTTTGCTTACAAATGAAACCGTCCCTAAATCAATAAGAAAAAAAACTGATTCTCCATATCTGTTTAATGCCACGGCGGTGGGTTGCTGTAAGATTTGTAAACAAGCTGATGTCTACAGAGAGAGTAGTAAGACAAAGAACACCTTCCTACCAAGGGGAGCAGGTATTCTGTGCACTCATACAAATCACCCTGTGGGGGCTTTTGTTGGTTGGCTCTAGAAACTTGCTGGGTGGATTGACAAGCAGGGGCTATTATCCGGTGCACCAGACACTGTGTGTGAAGGGACCTCACCCTGGGTACCAGTCACAGAGGTTTGCAGAAGAGGGCTGACTGGGAAAGGCACTAGGGGAGCCACCACAGGTATCCCTAGGTGGGAGAAGGACACTTCAGGAAGATACACTGGAAAACCCAGGGATGAAGCCAGGATGTTCCTATTCAATCTCCCCATTTTCTCTGGAGGTGGTAAAGCCTGGAAAAATGTGAATGTGGCAACATGGGAGGTCTCAGCCAGAGTAAGATATGGGAAAGGTGAGCCTTCATTCATAGGTGGGGACCCACCAATTCCCATATGCAAGCATTGCCAAGACCACTGTGCCCCACATCCTCTTTCATGTGAGCTGAGATGCCCAACAAAAGCCCTAATGCCAGCACCCAGCCATGTCATGCAGAGCCATTGGCTTGCCCATGCCTTGTGCAGCCACTTGTCTCATGGCAGAACTGGGATGAACTGCTTCTGCTGATGGTCTCCCTGGTGGAGTGGGATAACGTTTGGGATTCCCTTCCAAGTCAAGTTTGGGTTTCTCTCACAACCATCCCCAAGCACCACACAAGGAGGCTCCCAGCACTGGCAGAGGAAGGTGTGCATGCTGGCAGTAACTGTGACTCTGCAACTGGGCTGCAGGGTGGCCTTGGACCGGTCACTTACACTTCCCTGTGCCCTCTACTCTTCCCCTTTTGTTGCTTGCCCTGTTGGTCAGCATTTTGGAGAAGGCAAGTCCTCTACTTTGGCCATCCACTGTGCTTGGTTGCTACTGGAACAACTTGCAGCATATCTGCAAGGTTCCCTTCCCTCCTCCTCCAACGTGCTCACATTGCACACAATGGCTCAGTGCAGTGGGTCACATTGCTGGCATGCCATGACCATGATTCAGACCCTCCTGATGACCCACATTTGCTTCTTCACCCAAGTTGTGTGTCCGGCATCAGACCAGCCACTTTGATAACAGGTTTTGGCTTAGCAAATTAGATCTCAGACCCTGTTGGTCTGTTGCTGAAATCAGGATCTTCCCCCTGGAGGGTGTCTAAGCTGTCGTGGCTAACCCCGCTGCCTGTTATTTTTGCCCATGCATAGTTTTCATTACCAGCACATTCTTCTTTTGAAACTGATACATCAGTTTTAATTAGTTAGGTTTACAATTCTATCTAGAGGAGCCTCCTGCCTTCAAAGACCAACTTTCAAACATTAACTCTTCTAAATGTTTCCCCCCACATGTGAACCCCTCCCCATCCTGCCTTGTAAATTATGTTCAGTTCTTTACTTGTAGCAGGCAGGTATTTAGTGTGATAAATTCAGGTTAGTGTCTCCTTAAGTGTATGTATGTGTGTCTGTGTGTGTGTAAAGAAGGAGCAAAATAAAGTTGTATCAAGCCATAAATTACTGCTCCAGCATCATAAATTGCCAAGGCAAAGCTCCATTTTTTTACTTTTCTTTCAACTAAATGAGATAATTAATGCAAGGGGAAAAAAATGGGGATGTCTCCCCCCTCCCTGGAGCCCTTTGCCATGATGTTTGTCTATGAAACTTCAAGGTTGCAGTGAGGTGGGCACCTCAGTTCTGGAGCGGGGGGAAACAGCAAAAGAGTGGGGACCTGAAAGGGTGGGGGTCATGGGGCTGGCCGGTGCTTTCCTTTTGCCAGGGCTGTGGGAGGGACTCTAATGTGGGCTGCGACGCTATTTAATAAAATACCTAGGAAAGCAAGGGGCCAGGAGGCGGGTGAGAGGGAGACACAGTGGCTGGGGCTGGCAGGAGACTGTCATGAGATGAAAGTGGCCCTTCGTCCATTTCTTTCCTCCCTCCCCGCTGTCAGCACTTCTTAATGTCAACCAGTGTGAGTGGTCGGTGGGGCTAGTTTCTGTCTCCACATATGGGTTTTTTTTCACTTTCCCCATAACTTTAGCCATATGGATTCACTGCTCGGGAGCAACAGGAGAGCGATGCGGGTGGCCCAGCAGGCTCCTTTCACCAGCACCTTCAGGCGAACTTTTGTTCAAGCCCTTCTCTGAGGCAAAAGCTTATCAGGGGATGTCTCTTTTCCTGCCCTGCTACCCCCGCGTCCTAGGCCACCCTGGGTCTAAAGCCGGTCTTAGCACAACCCACCATCAAGACTAGTGTGGGCATCACAACATGAATACTGTCCACATATTAATTAAGTTCCTGCACACACTGGATTGAAATTTAGGGAACCTGGACGTCCCTGTGGTCCCTGCCACCAGTCCGTTAGACTGGGTCATCTATCACACAGTGCCTCAGTTTCCCTGCCTTTAAAGTGGGGGTAATCATGATTACTTCAGTTGCGATTACCTTTGAGATGCACAAAAATGCAAGGTACGAAAATATCACTTTTATGAGCTGTGGTAATCTGTAGGTGAACTAGTATCATACAGCCCAAAAGCGTCCCCTAGCAAGATAGGTGGCCATGCTGGGACTATGGCCACACGGTAGGTGGCCCTGGAGCAGCAAATGATCTAAGTGTTGCCACAGGGTCACTGTACATACGTGTGACATCAGCTTCTGCATGTCTCTGCTGTGGCTGTGGTCGTCGCTTGGCAAGGGCATGCTATACCAGCCATGCATGGTTGCAACATGACCTGTGTGGATCTAACTCGCACACACAAGTAGCACCAGGTAATGCTGCAGGGTGTCTCTGTGCAGCATCACGTGCCCCTCATGCTGTATGTGAACTACCTTAGGAGGGTGCTGGGTGTGCATGTCTGTGGCTGTAAGTTGCAGCCACCCTCAGCTGAAGGAAGGCTGCACTTTTGCTATCTCCACACTCTGTAAAAGGCATCTGGCTTTTCTATGCTTCAGATGGGTACAACCACATACTGCTCAGTGCCACAGCCAGCACCACCACAGTGTGCCACATGCGTGTACTCTGGTGTATGCAGGCAGTCTAAGGATTGCTTCAGAAGATGAGGAAACCGGGTTTTAGGCTTCACTCTTTTTGACAGACTTCTTATATGGTCACTGGACCTAGTTCTGCCTTTCTAATCTTGGTCCAGACTACCACAGCAATGCTGAGAGAGTAAACATTTCCTACACTGGGAGATGCTACAGGTAGGCATCTGTATGGTACCAGCCCTGGTGACAGTGGCTCTATGCATCTGCAGTGTTTGGGATGGACTGGCTGAGTGTGGAAATTCACAGGAAGTATGCTGACACTGCTGTTTTCCACATAGCCCATGTGGCATCACCTGGCAGATGTGTGTGCTGAGCCACAGCGAGCATCTCTGGGTGTGGGTTCATTTTTGAATGCCTCACGGTATTTCAGAAGGCCCAGAGGAGCTCAGCCTTCCCTGGTGAAGACAGTTCATCTTTGGACCTGGGCAACAGGACGCCCCAAGGAAAGTGATTTCTGCAGTGTTACTGATGGGAGCTACCTGATTAAACTGTGGCAAGCTTATGGTCATGAGCCTGAGCTGTGCTAGAGTTCTGCAGATGCAGGTGAGGATACGTTCTGACACTGATGAAACTGAAACTGTCACCTTTCGTAAGTTTAAGCTCAGGCAACCCAGCCTAGGCAATTGCACTCTCTGCCATTTGTCCCCTTCCTCACTACAATGTTTAACGTACCTGTCAATGTCAACTGTACTTGACACAAGGACAGAACCCATCAAACTATTGTGTGCCTGCAAACTGTGTCAAAATTAATGGTGGGGTAAAGAAGAGAGGTTCACATTGATGCCAGTAACATTCTACTCTGCTTGCCTTCTCTCCTGGCCAGCCGACACCTCTGTGCCCTGTGGCCAAACAGCACATGCCTTGGAGTCAGTGAGCACTTAAGCTGCGGGTCCTTCTGGGGCAATGAGAGGCATTAGTGGGAAGAAAGGGTGTTATGGCAGTGGTGACAAAGGTTGGGCAAAGGAATCAGGCCACAAAGCCATTAGAAACCAGGTTTCACCAGCCCTGCTGGTCCCAAGACTTGCTTTGCATTCCCTTTTTTAGGTCTATGAACAACCCTGGCTCTCCTCTCTGGCCTGGCCAGGTTTGCTTGAATGAGACAATATAAAGATGCAAATTACTTTCTACCTGGAAAGGTGCAGGTGGGAGGGAGGAGATGGGTCTGAGATGGGCACCTCTTTGTCCCTTTGTGCCTGCACATCCGAGGGATGATTCCGGGTGGTCAGAGGTGTGCCTGGATGGAAGCATTGCTGCCGTGGCCATGCGGAGCTGGGCTGGGCAAAGGCTGAGGGGTTGTTTCCTGGGATATGATGTGCATGGCAGGGGGGGCTCTGCAGCCGGTGGGCGCGCTGTGCTGCTCACAGCAGTGTGTGTTTGGTGAGGAGCTTTGGCTGTCTTAAGCACCTTTCGAATACATTGGCCACAGCTCATTGAATCCTCTAACAATCCGGCTCCTGTCTCCTCTCCCCGCTCTTCCCCACAGCCAGCGCCTTTTCCAAGAAACAGCAACAATGCCTGTGCCCCACTCTCCTGTGGGCTCTGTCCCCATCCCTCCCGCACACGGACTGTCCCCCCTCGACACCCCATTTCACAGAGCCCCCTCTGAAAAGAGGATTTTGTTGCTGGCAAAAGGTTCTTTGCTGGTGAGGATTTCCCAGAACCCAGCAATTCCCAGGCCCTACCCCTGCATGGGGAAAGCTAGTTAATGGGCCATTACCCAGAGGAAGGGGAAATCTCCAGTGTTTGCAAACAACAATAACAACAAAACAACCCCAAAACAACAAAGCATATCCTAGAAAAATGCTCCAAATATCAGGAAGAGTTTCAAGGAGTGGAGGGGAAAAACAGGCAAATCCAGAGAGATGCAATTGTAAAACCTTGGTTAAAAACCAAAGCCTGGGTAAAGTAATTGCCTTATCTGGTGAAGGGGAGAGGGGTCTAGACTTGACCTACACAGCCCCAACAGCTGTCCCAAAATGCTCACTCCTGGAATGGGGACACAGCAGGAGGACAGTAAGGGATGGTGCCTTGCCATCCTGGTGTCTGTGCTCAGAGTATCAGCCCAGCTCTGTGAAAGGCAAGAGGGTATGTAGGAAGGTGAGTGAAGGAATGGACACAGGCTCAGGAATGTGGGTAGTCAGGGAGAGGGTCCTCTCTGGGGAATGAATGGATATGTTAGGGCTTGGGGAGTGAGTAGCTGGGAAGCAGAGGTGCTGAGTGTGTGCAGACAGCAGCTATCCAGGGAGGTAATGAAGCGCAGGGGTTGAAAATGAAGCAATGCTGGAGCAAGCTTGGTACTTGCAGTAGCCACAATGTCCCTAAGCTAGCTAGTGTAAATCTTTAATGGCCTACCCATTTAGCTGAGCTGTGCACCCAGTATAACAAAGCTTTTGGGGCAAAAATGAGTACCCACTTGGGAACTAGACCCATGCTGCTGTGCAGAAGCACTTGTCTCACCAGGACATGCTGGGGAGAAGCGCTTTTGCAATACTGTTGTAGAGCACCTTGCACAGGAGAGCCCCAGTGTCTGCAGCCTCCTAGCACTGCTGCAACACAAACAATGCGAATCATTCCAGAACTGCATCCACAGTTTCACTATTCTCATTGCAAATTCACTTGCTTTGCTCTCCAGCTAAGTACCCTGCACCTGGAAACATGCACTTGAATGCCATTTTGGTGGTGCTTGCTGGTTGGAAATCAATATTAATTTACTTGTGCGTGTAAATACAGAAATGTATTTATAAGTTTCAGATCAGTTGCAAACACATGCAAATTCTGTACATAAATTCTCACTCATTTATGTAATCTGTTCAGTAATATCATTAAAGAGAGCACATCTACTGCCTGACTAGAGTTACATTTGCAATGCGCTGAGATCAGCTGTGACTATTCACTTACCACGCTCCCCTGCCCATGCAGATCCCAGCAGTGGGTGATGCTCTGGCTCCAGGTATCTTCTGCTCATTTCCTGTGATGTGCTATTACTTTTTTCAAGGGTTGTTTTATTTTTTGTGTGTCTTTTGAGCACAAGTGGGTTTGGTTGAGGATTTTAGGAAATCTTCTGTGGTTTGTGGCATAGGGAGGGATATTGTAGTTCGCTTTGGACTAAACACCTGCCGCAAAGAGATTGCGAATGCACTGGACTTGATTGCACAAGTTGGTCTCCCTTGGTCTTTGTGTCCCTCCAGCTACAGATCACAGGAAGAGTAGGAATTATTTACAATTCTACAAAAAAGAAACATGGTCAAGCAAGACATCATTAAAATGCACTCTTAACAAGACGTGGTGTGTGTATTTCTCAGAGTTGTCACTTGAGAACTGCCCACTAAATTACTGCTCAGAGAAGTAACTCTGAGTGAAAGGAAAAATCGTCTGGTTAAACATATTGTATGTCAGTGCTGAGAAAATCATTAACATATATATCCTGTAGAGAAGAGAATTCACCATCTAAAGTCTATCAATAAAGATATACCACATTTTTATGATGCTGAAATTAAAGAGACCTGATAGAAAAATACCGCACTCATTTTATTAAAAAATACGATCTTGTCAAAGCTGTTTCCTTTCCAGGATAAATGAAACTCAGCCATATCAATATTATCGATTTTAAATTGTCATTTTTAAGCTCAATGCTTTATTATTTGTAATTATTTAATAATTCCAGCAGATGTGAATTGGTGAAATCCCTGATTTTTGGTAGGCCATCTTGACTATTGAAAATTCTGTGAAAGCGATCCTGAAAAAGGCACTAAATTTTATAGGCACAAAATATTCCACAGTATTGCCTGTTTTCACACCAAAATGTTTCTGAAGGAAGGCTTTCAGTTCATCAAATAGGACTGCATTAAAAGTTGTAAAATTAAACACACAGGAATGAAGATTCTTCCCTGTATGTACTAAAGTGGAAGAAAGTGTCTACTGTGTTGCATTATTCGATAGGTAATACACAGTTATAGCAGCTGATGAGTTTTACCCCAGGGCAGAATTAAGGCTAAATATTCACTTCTGGCATTTTAATTTCCTGTTGCATAGGAGCCTGCATTGCACAAACAGGATTTTTTGCATTTGTTTCCTTAAACTGTTTATAAAAATGAAAAATGAAACAAAGAGGAACAAATAAAACTCAAGAGAAAGTATGTGCTGATAGTGGCTGATTGCAAAAAAAAAGGGGCCAACAGCTTCAACCAGCCTATAATAAGACCAGATACTCAAACATGTACATATATTAAAATATTCTGGGTGATTATTTAGCTCAAGGAGAGGCATCAACTCACCCTGCTTACAGAAAGCTGAAGTTCTCTCTACTTACCATGGTAGCTTCAAGATTGAGTTCATGATAATGTGTCCCTCTATAGGGCATATTGGTATTAAAATAACTGTCCTGCAGATGTATTTTATTGCATGGAGGATACACGAGATCTTTGTTGCATACATGCTGGCTCAGTTTTTCTGAGCTGAGGATATGAATCGTCCTCCAAACTGCCATTAGTTTTGATGAGAACTGGGTGGCTATTTGACTTAGGTGTCTCAGCTGAAAGGAGCAGATCACCCTCAAAAACATGAAGCACACACACCACAAGCAGGCTTTGCACACTGCCCTGTGTCTTTGGTCCGGAGCCACAGGGAAATCAGCCCTGGGCAGGTCAGCGGAGAGGTGTGGGGTGATCTTTGTTAGTCCATACATCACACTGATGCTCCTGCATGTAGAGGGAATGTGTGTCGGTTACACTCCATACACACGTGCTTGTTAGTGGGTAATCTGATGGTGCACATTTGCTGTGGCTTGTGCAACTGAATGACTGCACACAGGGGGCTGGGTATTAATTACACGCTTGAGAGATGTGTGTATATGCGGTTGTGGTCCTGGGGAAGACCCTGAGTTTGGTGCTTACTACTTGTGCTTGTGTAGCTGCAGTGTGTGGTGCAGAGCCATGACCCACTATCTCTACCCTCATGGGTTTCACAGACCTCATCAGGTAGCTTCTGCATGGGGTGATGCCACAGTATGTGCAGATAGGGCAGGTTTGCTGCCCACTGGGTGGGTTTTATGGACTCTTCATGTGCCTTCCTGAGCACAGTTCTGAGTCTACAGCCAGCCGCTGAACTCCAGTGGTAACAAACAGCCCCATTAATGCAGTGTCACAGATTTCATTAGGGCGTCAGTCCCAACCAACATGGCTATAAATCAGGGAGATGGTACAAGGGCTTGCAGGCCCTGGTTTCAAGGGCCACATAGCCAGAGACTCATAATGCTCAAGAGGAAATGATCATGAATATTATTTAAAAAAATCAGAAATGTATATTAGAAAATCTCTGAGCTTATCAGATGGAGTGAGGTTGGGTAATAGCTGTTATTTATACTGCTTGTGCAGAGTGATAAAGTGGTGCTTTATGACCTGTGGTTTATCACTTAGAATAAGAGTCATGTGACTCCATTAAGGTTCCTTCTGTAGAAATGAAAAAGGGTAAATTAATGTGGTTTTTTTATTGTTAAATATTTGCACTCTCCTAAACCCAGTTTTTATTTTCCCTACTTAAGAAGTAGCATATAGGCACAAGTAAGTTTAAGTTTTGATTGATGGAGAGGTGGGGTGAAAACTCCCTTTCTGTCAAAGGCTCTTTGGCTTGAGCCAGCCTCCCACCCACTAGTATCTATCAGCAGGGCTGGGTCCAGAGAGGAGGGAAAGGCAACACAGCACCGTTACATCCGAAAAGCTGCTCCCCTCAGCCTCTCCAACCCATTGTCTGCTGGGGAGACATACTGAGGTCCTGCTGCTGCCTCAGACCTTGTTGCTGCTCTGGGAAGGGAGAGGTGGATCTGTGGAGACAAGGGTAAAAAGCAGCCTGTGCAGCTTGAGCAATGAGAAAGAAGAGCTCTTGGCTGGAACAAGACACGCCCAGAAGAGCACACACTCTTCCTGACTAAAGAGAAATTGGATTCCTCAATGATGTCTTGAAGTGAGCACTAGAAACAGTCCTTACAGACATCCATATGGGCCCAACCACAGCAATGAGCTCCATGGACAGCCATGGACAACCTGCCAGGACAATGCAGTCACTGCAACCTGAATGGGAGAGCAGAATCACAGCAGTGTTATTCAAGAGCCTATGCGAATGCTGTGGGCGTATGCCCCACAAGACCTGTGAGCTGCCACAGCCCGCAAGGCAGTGAGCACACATAGAGCCGTGGGCAATGACCAGGGCCCTGGGGCACAGGAAAGCACGCAAGGCCAGCAAACTCCAACGAGTTGCTGGGCTGCCACAGGAATCACACCCAGACTTTCCTTAAGGCTTCTGGTTTAGTCTGAGATGCTCACAAATGGGGTTTCAGGAGAGAAACAAGACTGAGCTGCTCAGGAGGGAAGAATGATAGCAGGCATATGCAGCCAAAGGCTTTGCTGAATGACAGTGACTCAGTTTTACTGCTTGTAAAGGGGGGTTTACCATGTTCACCTTCATCAGAACACACCTGGCATGAATTATTTTAAAAATACTTGCGGAGATAAAAATGATCATGGGTTCGCTAAAATTTGCTATAAAATTTTCTCCAATTTTCTCTCTCAAAATCTGACTCTTTTTCTGTTTTGAAGAACAAAATTATTTTCTAATTCTCAGAACCAGAGGAAAAAAGTTTCAGTAAGCTAAAAAAAAAACCCAAACAGGTTGAAATGTGAGAAAATCATTAGTACATTTTTGCCAAATCTCTTCCCTTAGATTTTGGAAGAGTGAGTTGGAATACTTGGTGCTTGGTTCAAAACCCAAGGCTTTAAGGGTGCTTTCAGGGAGGGAGCTGCCTGGAAGTGTGAGAGGGATGGTGGACCAAGTGTCACAGGCACACAGAATAATTTCTGCCATTCCTGGAATGTGTGCTGAAGCCTAGGTTTTGATTTGATGGCCACGTCCCTTCCCTGCACACACAGGTATTTACCTCCTCATAATGTGCACCTGGTTTGTCCATCTCCAGTGCTTGTACACTGGCAGGACCTACAATCCCCAGTGGCAGTGTGGTACCCCCAGCACTGTACAAACCCACAGCACACAGCCAGCCCTTCCCTGGCCAGACCCGAGGGCCCAGTTCACTCCTTGCATTGACTGGTATTGCAGAAGCTACTGCCCAAAAACAAAAGAAGGGAAGGGGAAAACAGAGACAGTTTGGGAAAAGAAAACAATAGATAAACCCAAAAGAGGAAGATAACCAGATTATTATCTTATTTCCCCAATCTCTCACTGGTTGTGTTTCATCTTTAATTCTAAAGCCTTCTGAAGCCGGCAGTCAAGTCTGTAGTCTTCAGGACAGTGGCTGCAACTCTTCCTCACACTAAGTTACAACTTCATGTCCTCTTTTATCTCAGAGTCACAGAACAGTTCAGATTGGAAGTAAGAAGCCAGTCTAAGTAGGCAGAAGGGTCTTCATGGGTACACACAAAATCAATGGCATAGCAGGCAGGAGGGAGGCTGGGGTCTCTCTGTCTTTGTGTCCCATGGATGCCAGTTCCCTGAGGACTCTGCATTCAGACTGCACCCCGCAGCCAGTTGTGCTCCTAGAGCTGCTCAGTCCATTTTGTTGTGTGCTCTGCCCAGTGATGGGGGTGGCACTTCTCTCCAGGTGGAGCATTGTGGTGGCTTTCAAGTGACCTTGTCTGTAGGCGGGATTCAGACTGATGGCTAGCACTCTCAGCATATTGCCTGCATGTTCCTCATAGTCATTTCCCATCATGGCTATGTGTTAATTGTCTCTGGGGGAAGTGAGGAGAAGGCTTATTAATCTGTGCACTCAGGAAAGGTTGTAAATCACCATGTGTTTCCAGCAATAAAATTGGCTAAATAAATTAAAACAAGCACTAATGACCCAAACGGAGCTCTGATGTAGTGGGAGTGGGCTGGGGGATATAGCTGTGTTTGGGTATAGGGTATGCCTTAGTCTTATACCTTCTTCCTTCTGACAGCACCCTTGGCTATCTCCTCCAGCCATAGTCCCTTCACCCCAGCCAGTGTGCCTCAGTACATTACCAGTATTACATGCTGCTGTCCTCTCCCTGCTGCAGCGATGGCCTTAGCTTTTTAGCTCAGTTTTTGTTTCCCTTTGCTTTCCAGTCCAGCAGAGCTTGGAGTTAATTCATCCTTGTTCTCTGGCACTTCTCAACAAACCCAGTGAACTTTTCCTTAATGCAAATATGCTAAACAGCATGAAAACCAACAGAGATGTATATCCATTAACAACAGCACAGCTGTCCTTTTAGATACTAGTGTAAAATATCCATCCAGAAAGATTTCACACAGTAAATAAAACGGTGAATTTGCAAACAGCCTGTCTGGTGATGAACAACCAGGGTGGAAAAGTTACCCCATAGTCCTGTTTTCCAACAACCTCTTCCATCTGGAAGGCCTGTGAAATCCTTCACCGACTATTCATCAAGTGCCACGGAAATGTGTGATCTAGTTCTCTAGAGAAGATGATGGTACCAGACAGTTCTATGTTTTCTATGCAGTAAGTGTTCCTACAAGAAACCTTCTGAGAATATCCTCCAACATTTTCTAGGATGATTAAATACTATTCTGCTCTGCCTCACCATCGAGCTTCAGCCTCTTGACATTAAGCAGATACAACTCATTTTATACCCCCCAATATAAGATCTGCTTTTCAAACCAGTAGCAGCCACATGCTGGTTAGGATAGCTCATCTACTGTGGATGGACCTTGCTGCCTTCCTTGGAGACAATGTCTCTCAAAGGAGATCATAAGGAAAGGAATTTCCAACCCTAACTATTCTATGACTCTATGATTCTATGATCTCCACAGAGGATGCACTGAATCGGTGTATCCCTCAGCCCCTATAATACAACCTGCTTTCTTGACGGAAGATGTGGATCTCTGGGCTTTCCCTTTCCAGCAGAGGCTGAAGAAATGCTAATGCTGCAGACGGCCACCACCACTGGAATGTGCACAAATGCCAACAGCAGAACTGTGCAAAGGTAAGCAAAGTGAGGTGCTGCCATGTGAAGTCAAGGTTGTGAGCAAAGGCTCCTTCTCCACAGTGCACTCTCTAGGCTCCAGGGTTGCCTGTTGTCACAATTAGTTCAGACAAAATCCTTCTCTTGATTCCCTCTGGGTGCATTTGGTGCTTCTAAACCACATTGCAGAGTGAAGACGCTGGACTCAGGGGTGGCAGTGCCTATGCTCCCTTGTCTGCCCAGTCAGAACCACAAATATCTCCAGGAGCTCAGGCCAGCAGCATAACTAGGCATCAAGTCAAACTGCCTGTAAGGAGCTCACTAAACCATGGGTGCCTCTATTTCCCATGCAGGAGGAAGAGAGCACCCGTTGTCCATCAGTCTCAAGCTGGACTCGGGCAGCACCTCAAAAATAACATAATTTATCTTCCATCAGTTGCCTGAGCCATACTGACCCAAACTCTCTGCTTTGTATTTGTATCTTCTAAGCATAATAACTGCTAAGTAAAGTGTTTTCAAAGTGGTTGAAACAACCAATTATGTCTTTCTTTCATTTACACTTTTTGTGATGCGTGCAAATGGATGTCACCAGCACAACTGAGCTCAGAAGTCTGAAGAGCTCTTACTCCACTTGGTATCACCACTGGAGCAGTCCACAGCAGACACCATCTCAGTTTCTTGGGACTTACTAGAATTTTTTCCCATGTTTCCAGCAGACAGTTGGCTCACGATTTGTTCTCAAAAATACAAGTAAACAACTGTCCCCTTTGGAATTTTTTTTTCCATATCCATTATTCAAACTGGTTTCTTTTCTCATTCACTGTGGGTTTTTTTTTTATTTTTGCCTATTTGTCATTCTTGCCCTTTTCCTTAATTCAAATAATTTTCACAATTGGTAGTGCTGAAGGACAGTAAAGAGAAACAGAAGAGATTATCCCCCTAATAAAAAAAGAAAGAAAAAGTCCATTCAGAAAGCCAGGAAACAAAATCAACAAGGAGAGCTTTGAGCTTTTCTGTTTTGGTCAGAAAACTGTTGATTCCTTTTGCACCAAGTGCTGGGCCTGATTCTTCTCCAGCAGAGTGCAGCCAAGAATTACAAAGCGAGTCAACAGACCGAGTTCATCTGAAAAGTAGCCAGAAAAAACCTCGGGCTATGTTCAAGGTGTCCATTTTTAGAAGGAAATTTGCTTAGGCAGAGGAATACCAGCATATTCAGGGTGAGTGACTCTGTGTGTGTGCATGTGTGTTTTGGATCTCAGCACAAGGAAGGGGTGTCTTGCCACCCCCAGGGGTCGGGAATAGTGCATGCATGGGGAGGACCTATTATATTATTTTTCTTCCACCTTAATGAACTCCTCTCATGTCCACCTCTGATCAGTGGAGTATGACAGAGGGTGATTGAAGGCCAGTCTCCCAGGAAATGAAGTTTGTTCACACAGCCCAAGTATGCTGGCCCTACTGCTGCCTGCCTCTGATTTATAGGACCAAAAATTCCTTCCTCCGGTAACAATAACGCTCTTAAACTCCAGACCCCTCTCCCTCACAGAACCTCCAGACAGGACAGCCCGATCCCAGGAGAGACGGGAGGCACCCAGCAAATATATCCATCAACACAACTTCGGTTTCAAAGGATTACGAGACCCCATGGGGTTAGGCTCACAAAGGCGGGGAGCGGAGGAGTGTGGCCACCACCCTGCAGCACCTCCTCCTGGGAAAGGACAGCAACAGGAGAGAGGCAGGAGCCACAGCATCTCCTATAGGCCAGATGGCACAGAGAGCACAGGGGGCTGTTTCCAGGGGAAATTCGGGCCCTCTGGAAATGGAAACAAGTCTGCTCTGAGGTCCAACATCAGAGGTTTCTTCCTCTGGGATGGGGCTCCTGGCTAGGGAGCAGTCCAAATGCTTTGTCTGTCTTTTGTGTTGTGTTTGATTTTGAGAGGTGATTTCCTGTGAGCTCAATGTGGGTTTAGCACTTAAAGACAGTAGTGGATGGCTGTGACTGCAGGTTCTGCAGCACCAAGGCTCCCACATGGCACTGGGCTCATGATGAGAGAAGCCATCATGGTAAACTGCCACACATCCCCACTCCATCTCAAGAAACATCCTCTCCAGAGCATGATAGGGCCCTGAGGTGCAGCCTGCAATGGTGTGCAAGGGTGCCAGACAGCTGGCATGGTGCTGGAGGTTTTCTCCATGCTGTCCAGTAGAGCTGGTTGGTGGCACATGTTGCGTCCAGGCACTGAAAAGACAGAACCATTTCCCAGCCAGGGTGCCTGCAGTTAAACAGTACAGATGATCTGGGGGCACATTGTTTTCAGGCTTTGTTTTATTTAGTAACACAGACATGGACATACAGTGTGGCTTATCAGGGCAGCCTCTGAGTTGGCAACACCTGCACACATGCACACACACAGGCACACTTTTAGGTATTGGAGCCCCATATTTTTGCTTAACGTTACTGTGAGAGTTTTGGTTCAAGAGAGAAAAAAGAGCTTGAGCCCTTTTGCAACAGGACAGTTGTGGCTGCCAAATTGCAGGGCAAGTCCTGGCAAGATACAAGTTCATTCTGTAACTTTTTTTTTATCATTTACTTATTAACAGCTCTGGCTCTCACCTGAAGCTGCTGAGCTGTTCCTCCGAGACAGGGCAATTAGCAGGGAGACAATGATCTGTAGAGGGCAAGGAGCAGCCTGTGCTGGGGTGGGGAGGAGGTGGGGAAGGGCTGTGGGAGGCTGAGGGTCACCGAGGAAAGAGCTATTTATGGCCCCCAGAGGAGGATTCAGTAAAAGGCCATCTAGCTTGACTTGACTTTCTCTTGACTTATCACTTCTGGGGAATACTGGTGTACCTCCCTGCCACCATGGGCTTCCAGTGTCCTGAGTGTCTGGGTGCAGGAATGGACTGGTGAAGGTGCCATTGGGAAGATGAAAATGTGGTGGGCCATGTGCCAGCTCCATTAAACCTGTGAGGTGGTATTTTAAGTGGGAAGTACCGCTGTCTTGTAGCCTTCTCCATTACGAACCCCAGTGACTGCTTCTGGACAGAGAGAGATGGGCAAGCTCTTCACTCTGCCTGTTCTTAAGGCTGTTTCCCCTCCAACCTTTGCTGTTGTTATTTCGACAGAATGTCTGTGGGACAGTAACTCTGTGTTCATGCTGATAGTTAGCACAGAGGGCTCTGATCTCTATCTCACAGTCTCCTGTGCTAACCACACTGCAGGTAATTGCTTGACAAAGAGAGAAAGTCTGGCTTATGCATGTGTATCTGGTATCTGGGCCAGCACCTTGATGTTCTGCTGCAAACACTGCTTTGGAACATACCCCTTGTAGATTATGAGTCTTTGCATATTTGTGTGCTTCAGACCACTCTCCCTTCTTTGCTGGAACCTGCTGAGGCAGGCCTTCCCAGGCTGACACCTCAGCAAGTAATGAGCTTTGTGGTGTAACTAACTGCATGACAACATAGAAGAAGAGCCCTTCTCTACATAACTGCCTGCAGAGAGAACAGTTAAAGGCATGATATTAAGTTAGATAACCATGGTAAGTTCCATCTGAAAAGGAAGTTGGTAATTCTGAATATATTTGTGATGAAAACATGACCTTTTTTAAAATGAAAAGCATTTTTATGGAGCAATCCTATAAGATGCCAAATGTTTTGGCCCCAATGTAGCTAGGTATTTAACCATGCACTTCATTTCTTAAGCTGCTCATGTGCTTAAATATTTTGCTGGTTCAAGTCCAGAGCTCACAGCATTCTGTGTGGTGTCAAAGGACTAGGTCTGCATTTGCAGCAGCACTGCTGAACTTGGCCTGTAATGACTTCAATCATCACACAGAAAGCATTTTCTGTTAATGTGCTATCCAACAAAAATCTTAAATAAATTTCCTTGGGATTTCTCTCTTCAGTGTGTGTTTCCTTATGGTATTCTAGCAGGCAGCTTTACTAGCCAGAGTCCTTGCAAAACAAGGCACTTGCAAGTAAAATCTAGTGGGAGCTAATGGAAAATTATTTTGTTCTAAAACTTCCAGGACTGTCACCCAAGACATGATTTTAAAAGCATATGAAGGCCCACAAGAAAAACGCTGGAGTGTGTGACCACTCCATCCAGTCAGAGCTGACCAAGATATTTTCAATCATTCACAGAAATTATTTAGAAAGTAATTCCAAACAACATGGGAGGACTTATCACCTAATGGCAGATGACTAGTCAACAGAGAAAGAGACCAAGCTCTTGAGCAAAGCAGTTCTCTGCAGATGGCTGGGCTCAGTAAGAGGATAAAAAATGAACCTGACCATTAACAGAAAGTGAAGCTGACTAGCTGAGTTTTACTGGTCCCGCTGAAGGCAGTACAAAGAAACAACCAGCACTAGGTGAGAAAAGGTGAGTCTGATTTCTAATCTTGCGTGTTGTAATTACGGTGTTAAATGTGCAAGTGCAAAGTGAATGGATGAGATGGCATAACTAGAAGGAATTTGTGGAAGAGAGCTGAGCAGAAACAGGCTCTGTCAAAGCCAAAAAGGATTCATGCCAACGTTGTTTCTCTTGGCATAGGTCAAAAAGCAGACTGTGTGACAAGAGAGAAATTGGAGAAGACTGAGATAATGCTCAATTAGATCATGCAGTTCACCTCCCTGGGGCCCATGACAGACTGGTGAGGAATTTTTCTGCCGGGGAAGGAAAAAAGAAGTCATAAGAAATTTAAAAAAACTTTTTTTTTTCTATCCTTCCCCCCAGAAAAATAAAGTCAAAATGAAACCACACTGAAAAATGTCATTTCCAGCTTACTGTGTTTTCCTGCTATGTTAGAACAGGAAAATTCAGATACTGACTGTGAGAATGCTCAGTAAGTCCATGCTCCAATTTCCTGCTATGACAAAATTTTGGGAAGACCTAATTGTGCCTCCTGTTACCGCTGAAATCCTTCTCAGTCACATGTAATCCTGAGACCTGTTGCATCAGAGTGTCACAGGTGTGTTGTTAGAGATGTTCCTGATAGTGCATGGCCAGACCAGAGCCTGACTCATTGAGACCAGCCACTCGCCCCACAAAAATGAGCTGCTTCATTCTCGTGGCTCCTTTTTGTACATGCTCCAACTGGCAGGATCACTTGCAGCTTCAGAGGCAGGCTGACCATTTCTGTAGTTGCTTTCAAGTGAATGCTGGGACTGCCTCAATTCTGAGAGGACTTTGGGGGAATTATTATCATTCTCCTGGACCCAGAAGCCATGATGCTTATGCTACCTCTAACTGAGAGCCTGACTGGTTGGGCTTAAATTTGGCAAGAGACTTCTGTATGTAGTCAGTAGGAGGGATGGTGGCAGCACCTGAGTGTGTGTTGAATTTAGTCTGTGGTGAGGCTGTACTGTGAGCTGGTATCAGGGCCAAGAACAAAACTGATTCCCCAAGCCCCATGCTACCTGTCGTACCACAACATCAGGAGCATCTGGCACTGAAATATTCCCTGTTGCCTTTCTCCTCAGCGCAATCTTCAAAACCTTTAAACAGTGAAGATTTCTCATGAGTTTCACTGTCAGGAGGTTTCTCCCTTAATTTTATTATGCTTCATTTTCATCTCCTTATCCTTAAAAAGAAGTCCCTGCTGTTATCCTACAATCCTACCTAACCCTGTTTTTGTTGTTTTCTTCCACCTAAACTTCCCAGGTTTGTCTCCATCTTTAGGAATGTTTTTAATACTCCTGGGACCTAGGACTGAAACTGTGCTCTGTGATGTGCTTGCAGGGATGTAAATCCAGCTTACCAGACAGTGACAATCAGAACTATGATTTATTTTAGAAAATGCTGACTATGAAGTACTTTCTCGGCATTACCATATTTCCTGATTGCCCTTTGTAATAGGGTGAGTTGAAGACTGCAGGGAGGGCCTGGCTTGTACATATGTGGATCTTCCTCAGAAGAGGGGTGGTCCTGCTCTTCATTATACTCTTATCAGTGGGCTGGCATCATCAGCAGCAGCTACTGGTCAGACTTCAGATAACATGTGCAACTGGAGGGAAAATTCTGGGGTTTGTGACTGCATCTTTGGGACAGAAGGAAGCAGAAGAGAAAGGAGCAAAATCACCCCAAGGGAGGCAATACTGCACTTTGTTAGGAGGTGGTTGCAGCTGACTGATCTCTGGCTCATCCCTCCAGCTAAGTGTTGAGGAGAGCTTCCTGAGTGTGGGAATGGCCACCCTCTGGGCTGGAGACCTCAGTCCCTCCCGCATGTGTGGGATCAGAGGGGTGGATGGCAGAGGGGGCTGCTCTGACATTTCCTCTCCCAGCGAGGAGGGACCCTGTCCTTGCGAAGGCCAGCTCAGTCCTGCATGACCAACTACAACTGCCGCTCCTGTGTCCTTTCCCCCGGGTGCTGCGTTCATTAGCTGTGAGGCCTTAGTTTTATGGGAACCCTCCCACCCAGCTTCCTTCTGGCTTAATGACAGGCCCATTAAAGAGAAGCCAATAAAGCCACAGTGCAAGAACAGCATGAGGGCCAGTTGCCTGTCTTCATGCACAAGCCAGGTCTGGGGGCAGGAGGAGGCAGGGACACCCCCGAGTTGTACAGAGGTGACCTCTGAGAGTGGGGAGAGCCCACGGCTTGCAGTCCAGCTTTCGTGCTCCACTCTGGGGCTCTCTTGCATAAACTTTTCCCAGTGTGGGGTTGGGTTTTTTTTTTGTGGGTTGGGTTTTTTTTACATCTCTGAGGAGGAGGAACAAGGTCTTTTAATGAGGGGAGGATTAACAGGCCGTAAGACTCAGCCCTGAAAGAGCCGTCGGTCTGTGGGGCCGCTCAGCAGGACGCAGGGTAATTGGATTGGATCCCGAAGAGCACCTTGAATCGGTTCTGAGGCGACCGCGGCGGGTTGCTCCAGAGGGGGCCGGGGGGCCGGGGAGGAGGGCAGCGTGTGGCTCTTTACAGAAGCCAGAGCCAAGATGGGGGATCAGCCGGCTCATTAAGGGATTAGAGTGTTTGTTCTTCTCAAGACTTTTGTTGCTAAAACACTTTGCGCAGCATTTTCTGGAGCCTGGGGAGCTTAAAGAGCTTGTCAGAGCCCTGCTCTTGTCCCCACACAGGAGCAGAGACGCTCTTTCCTCTGGCATTCCTGCCGATGCCAACAGCAGCTATTGCTAGCTACAGCTCTGCTCTTCCAGTCCTTCCTGTCTCTGGTCATAACGCTTCTGTCTCCTATGGGTTTTGAGGTAAAAAGGGAGGATAACAGAGGACAAAGCAAAAAAAAGCACATCAGTAGGGAGTCCTTTAACAGTGAGGGACACTTTAATTTGGGCTTTTTCCTTAGTATTTGTTGCATGGATAATGAAGGACTTTGCATGTTCCATGGTGCTCTCTGCAATCTTTTACCTCCCCATGGGCTCTGTGCTTGGTCTTCAGCACTTCTGGTAGCAAAGTTTGAGGCACAAACTACTCTGTGTATGTGGCCTTCATATGAATGTTGTGGCTAGAAATTACTACATAGACAAATTTGCTTACCAGCCTCATCTAAAATGGGCTGGCTGTTGAGATGCACTTGAGATGCAGTGCCAGAAAACGCTGGATGGGGAAAGAATGATGCAGTGAGACCTTGCCTGAGAGCACAGCTGTCCAAGAAGCTTAGTTCTCCTTTGGACTGTTGGGAGAAGCTAAAAGCCCTGAACTCCAAAGCAAAAAGTGCATAGGGAGCAGTCTGGGCTACTAGAAGATGTCAATGACATATGTGGATAAAGCTCTATTGTCAGCAGTTCATCTATCATCATGGCCCACACTTCTCACCCAACTAGCCTTTACCTGCCCTGCTCTGGGCATGCGCAAACCCTGCCCTGGCTGGCCAGGGGTGGAAATCTGGAGCCACTGGCAGAGCAAAGGCCAGGGGAGACGGTAGAGGAGCTATGTAGTACTTATCTCATTTTAGGGGTATCCTAAATCCCATCACTGTGGGATCGATCAGTGAGCAAGCAGGGTTTCTCACATGGGTAGCAACACCCACGGTGAAAGGGCAGTGTCTGTGGGGCAGGTACATTGGCATGACCTGGGAAGCAGTTCCCCTGTGACTTCCCTACAAGGACACTCAGAGGCTGAGCCCACCAGGTTTAGAGGTTCACACATGTCCTGCTGGTGGGTGAACACGCAGTTGGCACCCAGAGCCTCAGCCCCAGCCAGGGAGTTGTGTGTCACCTCACCGCCTTTCCATGCAGACCAGGATGTGCCCCACTTCCTTGTAGGGTGGTTGGCTGCAGGACAAGGTGTTATTTTTGGGGTGAATTTGGCCTCCACCTTTAGAGAACCCTGGGGTCTGGGCAAGGGGGGCTTAATCGGCTGTGTGGAGCAGCAAATGGAAGGGAGCTCACCAGGACCTCTCCAGCTCCCAGTGTAAATCGCACTCCCACCTCCCGTCTCTGCTGAGCAAGAGTTTCAGCTGGCAAGTGTGTAGATTGGGGTGGGAGAAGGGGACAGACAGGCAAGCAGGGGAGGGGTGGGGTGGAAGAGGGTTACAGGGAAAATAAATGAGACTCCCCTGAAATTAATTGTTTGAAGGGAGTGCCCCACTCGGCTGTGAATTCTGAAATGATTATTGGATTTGCAGGCAGACGGAGAACAGAACGGGTCGGGTGCACGATTAATATCTTATTGATAGCGGATTAAGAGAGCGAGATCAAATCTTTAACTGAGTGGAGATGCAGTTTATCAATTTGTCACAAAAAATGTAGCAATCAGAAGTGGAGAACATCAGGGGCAGCTTGTGGATCGATCTGTGTCAGTGCCTCACAGTATGGCTCCACAGGGAGGCCAGTTTTCCCCTGGGTGCCCAGATTGCTGGTGGAGACCAGCTTGATGCTGACCATGCCAAGGACTGGCCCAGTCACAAGGAGAGCTGCAGGGAGGAGATGCCATGCTCCTGTGGATGCTGCACTGCAGTGCTTGTGTATAGGGTGCAAGCAAAGCAGCGATGCCTAGGGACCACGGCTTCCCAAGATGGGAAATGTGGCAGTGGGAAATGTGAAGGCTCAGTGGAGAGCTTGCAATCAGCCAGAACTTCCCAGACTCAGTGGGGAATCTGCTTCAAACTATTTCAGGTGCAGCTGAATAGTATTTAGTTAGGAAGAAGTTCATGTGCTCTTGGCCTATATGATGCAAAGCTGTGGGTACTACCTAGCTTACTAACTGTCCCACTCCCATTGGAGACCTGATGTGTTGTTGACATCTGGATGTTGGTACTTCTGAATCATGTCTACAGCTCTGATGATTTAGTCTTGCTAATGAGAGCTTTCCTCCAAACAGCCTGGCATTCATGTGTGTTCTGTATTTTGGGAGTCCAGTTTGTTGACCAGCTCGTAAGCCTTGATCTGGCTCATGCATGGAAGGTATCTACAGCTACTGAAAGCATCTTGATAGCTGCGCAAAAAGGCAAGAACTCCAGAAAAATATCCAGCTTAGAAAACAGTCCTTTCTGTATCTTGAGGTAGTTCTGTGATGTGAACCCCTTTTGCCAGCTCTAAAGAATGCATTGGCTACTTGGGGTCTTCATTAGAAAATAAATACCACTTGTAGCCCATGTGGCTGTAAGCTTTTCAAAGTAACCTCTCTAAAGGCTAAAAGCAGAGAGCAAAGAAAGAAGAAATGAGTCAGATGGCTGGTAGGATTTGGTTTTTGAAATCAAACTTCTGATTTGCAGCCTTCCCTTATAGAATCTTGTGAATGTTTGGTTTTAGCGAATGGGGAAAATAAACCCAAGGCAAATGTTTAATAAGCACCTCTTTGAGAGCAGGCACTGTACACAGCTGTGATATCTCTGCAGCGGAGCCTGACACCAGACTTCAGTCACCAGTTGGACTCCAGCTTTTTGTATTTTTTATTGCTAACGCAAAACTTCCTGCTATTCCAACAGATGGGGGATGGCCTGCAGAAGCCAGCAGCCTCCTTGGTGGGCTGTGGAGTCAACAGGAGACTCTGATAACAATTTCCCTTCTCTTAAGGCCTTGCAGAGCTGTTTCAGTCCCCTGGGCCTTTGCAAAAGATGGGCACCTGCGTGAGGCATGTGATGGTGGAAAGGCTGTTCATACTGAAAACAGTCTTTCATGCTGGCACTGCTAGCTTTGAAGGCAGTTACACTCTCACTGGAGTTGTTCAGTTTTCTCCTGGCTGTTTGCAGTCATTATCAGGGTCCTGGAGTGTAATGGGAGCCTCTGGGGCTATGGGGTGTACAGGTGAAAAAGGAGCCCTAGCTGGAAGACCTTGGAAGCTGGATGGAGAAGACATGGAAGGGAACGAACATCAAAGATGAGTTGGTTAATCCATGGCCCTGATTTGCTGCCTGCTCTTTACTCCTCTATACCATGCTGCTTTTACCCCCCACCATGTCAGAGCCTGTGAGGGGCTTTGACTTCTGCAGGTTTTTGGAGTGAGGGGCACCACTCTGCTATGAGGACTGTGAGCACCATAACAGGGGGTCTGGGAGCTGATGAAGCCTTCAGCTTGATAACACAGCCAGCTAAATCAGGTGATGTGGTTTGTTCCGCATTGGCACCAGGACAAAAGGCTCTGTGTCAACCTAGTTTAACTGGTGTTAGCTTAGTGAGACCACTGCATGCTCACCTTTCTCCTCATCTCTTTCACTGATCCCACTGCTGTCCCTGAGCTCTCACATAGCTCCCTACGCCTCTCTTTGTCCCTTTGCTAGGCAAGCAAAGGATGGTGCATCTCTGGGGCTGCCTTGGTCTTTAGATGGAAAAGACCATATGGTCCTGTGGCAGCCACTGACTTAACCTGAGGATTCCTACTTGAATCATATGGTTTTCTCTCCTGTCTTTATACAGAACTCACTTAGGGACATGTAACAGGGTGACCTCTGCTAAGATTTGATTCTAATGTTGCTCAGGTCCAGGGAAGACTGGCTAGAACTAGGGTGGACCTAGCTAGACCCTTCACCAGCAGTATCTTCCTAACGTGCCCACTGTGTTAGAACTCCTGTATTCATGAACTTCTCCATTGAGTGTCCTCAACTGGGAGCGTATGGGGCACCACACCTGTGAATGCCTCACAGCAAAGCCTTGGGAAGTCCCTCAAAGGTAAAGCATGTGTCAGGAGAGAAAAATACGAATTTGTAGCAAAAAAAAAAAGTCTGAGGAGAAGGAGAGGGTGCTGAAGATGTGCTGTGTGAGGGAAGGCAAAGAGGGTGGAGGTGGGGAGGGAATCCTTTAGATGGCACTTCGCTGCTCTTTCTGTGCACTGTTGTGTAAATATGTTGAAAGCCATAGAGAGCCTTTGTTTTGGAAAGAGCCTCGCATTAACTGTGATGTACAGGCTGCCCTTCAACAAGCTCTGGGCCTCTTGTTCGTTTCTCCCCCCATCCTTTCATAGCACTGACCCCCAGAAAACACAAGGCCAGGCAGTCCCCTTTTTGAGCCCCCACACCACGGGGTGCCCTCACAGACAGGGGTGCCACAGGGCTGGCCCCATACCCAGCACAGGGCTTCCGTCCACCACGTCCCACCCACGGCCACAGGGAAGCCAGGACCTCGTTGACTCTCCCTTCAGGGCCAGGCCACTCGTGGCTGTCACAGGACCGGCATGGCCTCCCCCAGCACCAAGATTTGGGGCTAATTAGTGCATTCAGGGGCACTGCTGGAGTGGAAAGGCGCTTGTCTACCGGCGGGCAGCTGGGAGGTGACCTGGGGGGCCTGGTGCTCCCTCCCTTCGCAGGCCGTGGCTCTGCTAACGTGCAGGGAATGGCAGCCTGAGCGGCCGGGTCAGACGGGCGCTGCCGAACGGGCCGCTCTGCCGTGCCGTGCCGTGCCGGCGGGCGAGGGGCGCCACGGGGCCCCCTCCTTTCACTGCCTCCCGGTTCTGCTCCACAGACCCTCCCTTTGTCAGCCCTCTGAATGGAGCCCTGCCTGCCCGCGGCCTCCCTTTTAATTACGGCTTCCGCTGCCTGCGCCTGGCCCTCCGCTGCAGCCCGGCCCCCGTCTGCCTCTTCCCCCTCTGCTTTCGAATGCTTTGACATAGTTTATCGCTCGCTCCTGCTTGCCCTGGCTGCAGGCTGGGACGGGAGAAAGGCGAGGCGAAGGCAACCGGAGTGCCGGCTGCCTGGCACGGCCGGACCTCAGGTGGAGGGGCCGTTTCGGAGCCGTCCTGTCGCTGCCAGCCCAGGCAAAGCGAGCGGACCCCTCCTGGCAGCCGCCGAACTGGGCTCCGCTGCCTTGCTAAGGGTCCATCCCTCAGCTTAAAATCCCCGTACCACCTCTCTACACTAGGGGCTCTGGGTTTAGCCCATGAAATGTGACGAAGGCATGATCTTTCTTTTTCAGTTTTCTGAAAATCCGAGTCACAGCTCTTGTGGCATGTTGGTGGCTCTTGACAGAAGTCCTTGGGAAGACCTTGCTGGAAAACAAGGTTTCACATCTGTGAGGCAGATGAAAAGAAGACCATGTGTTGTTATGATTTCTGGTTTTGCTTTGGACTGCGTGGTGGTACTTGGTGGGCGATTCAGGAGTTGATGGGCAGCCAGGGGTTTCAGGGTTACATCCCCCAGGCTTTTCAGACCTCACATGTGTCTGTATCTAAGGCAAGGATTTGCATATACTTCTATGCAAGACACATTGTGATGTCCCACACAGATGCATCTTTGAGAGACTTGAACGTGTGACTGGTCTGTTATGGAGAAGGGTGATGCAGCTACACACAAGGAAGACAGCTCCAGCCAGGATTTACAGATCCTTCCTGGACTAGGTCACATCTTGTTGGCTTTTCATTGGGATGCTTGATCTGGAATCCACCCCTTGGCTTTTGCTTGTCACTTTTCACGTTTAGGTACTTATTTCCTTTTGGGTTGAACTTTAATGTGGGTGAAATGCAGTTGTCCCTCCCAGAAGCAACAGCTTTGTGCCTCAGCAACAGGCAGCCCTGTTGCTTCTTGTCTCTGTGCTGTCCCTGTGCAAGGGACCACCAAGCCTCAGGGCTCTAGTGTGTGATACCCTGCATACACCCTTTGGTTGCATCCCCTGCCATGGGTGGTCAGAGAAGAAATTGAATGTGATGGGGTCCTCACGCCTGTCTGTGCTGCAGCAGCCCCCCAGTCACCTCCTCCCCAACACAAAACAACCCAGGACCACCATGGTACCATCAACACTTGGTTAGAAGAGCGTGGCCACTTCCTGGGCAGTTCATACCTGCGCATCCCATCTCCATCCCTGCTGCGGCCAGCCTGGCACCAGCTGCATTTGTGCCATGGCACTGAGACATGGCCAGCATGAGCTGGGCAGATGTTGAGGTGTGGGCCAGGGTGGGTGGTGCAGTTTGGATGTTTCTACCTCATCTGGTACAATCAACATTGCTGTGCACATGTGAGGAAAGTTGTTCGATAGGAATGACCCATGATGCTAGGTTAATTCTGTTTACAAAAGAATAAATATTATAGCGGTGTCTTATAAAAGAGAATCAATAGCTTCCCTTTGCTGGGTGATCCCTTCATGTCTTCGAAAATCGATTCCCCCCCATTCCCCTCCTCCTTGCTGCACAGCTATCTGTTTTTCGGGGTGACGGGGGGGTCAGGCGATTATTGAAGTATATGTGAATTTACAATATTAACGACTCACGACGGTGTGTCCGCAGGTTCACGGTGAATTAATTATCTGTTTAAGAAGCCATGAAGAAATCAATCAATGAAAATTTCTCACTCTTTTGAGAGTGAGGGAGCTTGTCAGTTTATTATTTTTTTTTTTTTACATGCACCACATTTAAAGGAACAGTACAGCTTTTTTGGCAGAGGAGGAGCAGAAGAAAGCTGGTTTGGTGCAGGTCTGGCAGGAGCTGCAGACCTATTTGCTGGCCTCCTCAGAGGACAGAAGGCACCAAGGATACATCCTGAGATGGTTTTGTCCTGGAGTTAAGCCAACAGTAGCCATCACTACAGGGCAACAGAAAAGCCTGGTGTTATGTAGTGTGCTACCAAACTGCTTTGGTGAGCAATGAAGTCTGTCAGAGACGTGATCTCCTCCCAGCTTACTGGCCCTGCTGGCCCCCTCCCGGAGACCCATCTGCCATTGCTGAGTTGGCAGAGGGCAACACGTGGCTGTGCCTCAGCTGCTCCAGCCTGTGGGAAGCAGGATGTGCTCCTGTGATGGAAACAGGGGACGAGAAGTAGCTAACAAAGAAGAGCAGCTGAAAGCGGTAGTATCTCAAATCATCTCAAGATGTACTGTCTGGCAGAAGTACGGCAGAGTGCTTTCTAACTAAGCCTTCAGCAGTGAGTGCCATGTCTCAGTTTGGGACAGGCGCTGGTGAGTGCGCAGCCATGAGGCATAGGCTTGGCATGACTGGACACAGCCCCTCTAGGCCATCTCTGCAGGGGCAAGGTCAGGCAGCTCTCGGCAACAAATAGCCCAAGACTGCTCATCTTTCCACCTTGTGCTAAAGCTGCAGCCAGAGGGAAGACTCTTATGTTCGTGCAGACCTGATCAATCACTGTACCGTATCTCCTGGGATTTTGGAGTCTCCCAAGACACTCAGAAGGACAGCACCATCATGTGCAGGGCAATGGCAGTGTGTACCATTAACAGCATCTAGTTGAGGTCCTTATATCAACTTGATGACGTTTCTCTATTTGGATGGGGTCTGCTGACATTTGAATTACTGGATGTGAACATTTTCCCTACATTTCAGGCTTTGGCAGGCAAAACCATCTAGACCTTGATGCTGGTCCAAAAGCGACAGGGGAAGATGGATCCTAGAACTGCTCAGAGGGCAAAGGGATTTGTCTGTAGTTCCTTATGCCTGTCCTGACCCTTGTGAAAACTGCTGCATCTCACCTCTCTTGTGTCTGTAGAGAGTGTAATGTGTTGGCACTTGTGCAATAACTGATATCTCTTTTAAAAGTGACACAATTGCAGCAGGGTGAGAGTAGAAGAAACTGAAAGGAGGAGGGGACGTAAGAGATTCAGAGCCTTTGGCGGGAGGAGTTGGACACTGCCCATTTCCCTTATCCCTAGCCACCAAACTGGCAGGAAGGCAGGGATGCTGCAGAGACAAAGCCACAGTATTTGTGTAGGGAGGACACAGAGGGAAATGTGTGGTGGTGACAGGCAGCTGGAGACCCTGACAAACAGGCTAGAAGGAGTACAGGGAGCAGGGACAGCCTCTGAGGCCCTGCAAGCCCAGGCAGACATGGCCCCTTCCCAACCCCATAATCCTACTGGCCTGTGCTGAGAGAAGTCCCCGCCAGGCACACCCATTGCTGTAACCAGAACAGAGAGAAGAGCCCATATTGACACAGGAGCATCTGTGTTAGTAATTGTCATGCAGCCTGGCAAATTGCTTCAATGTGCCATCCCCTCCAGCCGCACAGCTCAGCGGCAGCAGCACGCCTTGGGGGAGGGGGCTGTGTTGCTGCCAGAGAGAGGAGAAGAGCCTTGGACCTGGTGGAAGGGGTCAGGACCCCACAGGGACCTGCTGGGTCCCAGCCCAGCTCCATGTGTCTTGACAAAGTCTTGCCTGATGGCCTCTTGGCAGCTGCTCTGGCTGCAGTGCTGTTTTACTCAGCTCCATCATCCTCAATGAAATATTGCCAATTCAGACCACAATGAGAGAAGGGGGGAAATTCCCGTCAGCCTTTAGGCTGCCGTTTACACCAACCAAAGGAGGTTTGAGAGAGAGTCATGTCCTTTCCTCCCAACTCTTATTTGGTTGCTGGGCACAGGGGATCCTCAGCACTGTACTCCACATAGGCATCTTACTTTTCTCCCATCTATATATGCTGCTGCTTTGTGAGTCTAGACAAAGCGAGAACAGAAACACAAGGTGAGTTTCAGAAAAAGAAAAAACAAACAAACCAACAGTAGATACCTGGTTTGAGGCTGCATAAACCACAGCTTTTGAGATGTTACAGATTGGAGCCATTCAGTGCCCTTTGAAGTTCTGTATTTCCTGTGCTTTTTAAGGGTCGTGCAGTTCCAGCAAAGGTGGAACTCCTCCCTGGATCCAGGCATACAACATTGATAAAAGACTTCAGGCCTAATCATGACATTCTGAGGTAAGCAAGGCCTCCAGGATTTGGCTTAGTGTAGGAAACTCTTTAAAAGATGCAGTTATTTGTAAAATGTCATCATTAAAGCCAGCCTCCTGATCTGCTGCCACTGGATACATGCTCCTTCACCTAAAAGGTTTCCTGCCCCTCTTATATCCTAGCTTCTTCAGTGAAACAGCCAACAATATAAAAATCAAACCCAACAATAAAACACCCTCAAGCCCAAGCATAGTAATTCAATTTAATACTAATGACTTTACCAGCACTCCTTTAATGGCTATGGATTTTGTCTATCTATTGGAAAATGTCTCAGAGGTGAAGAGCCCATAGTCTGTCTTCCAGAGGAGAAGGTGTCATTGGTCATATTTGTTCTGAAGACATGATATAATGTAGGACTGGAAGGTCTCCTGGGCTTTCCTAATGCAATCTAGTTTGCGGTGCAGTTTGTGTTGTGATAGGGAAAGTGGGTACAGCCATGCATTCTGGAGCCTGTGAATTGCTGAGAAGCAGAGTGCTAATGCCTTGCTTTCCCCTTTGGGTCAGCATTGGTCCAGTGTTTTTAGTTGCTGCAAGTGCTTCTCTAACCTTGGCATAATCAGCATGGTGATTTTGTGTGTCTAGGTCTCTCCACTGCTCACAGTTAGACGTTATGCCCCAGGTGCCAGATGGATGCATGGGAAGAAATCCATGGATTTCAGCTGTTGACTGCTGAAACCAATATACTTAATTTCTCATAGACCTCCCAGGGAACCATACAGTAACCTGCTAATGGGGTTCTTGTATCCCACATTAGAGATTGGCTACATTAGAAAGGCAGGTGAAAATACAGGTGTTTACACAGGCAGTGTGAAAGATATCCCTGTTATACTCTTGGAGGATGACAGGTTCTGATGGAGATGTGGTATGAAAACCAAGTGAATGTCACATGCACAAGGGGTGGCATCCCCGTGAGTGGTAGGCAGTGATTCAGATGAACCACACTTTGCCCTAGGTTCACTAGGAAGGAAAGCTCCAGCTGCCCTTTAGCCACATTCCTGGTGGGTCAAAAATGCCACAGGAGCAGTCAATGGAAAAGCCAAGTGCCAGAGCTAGAGCATTGATTCAGACAACCTGAATCAAAGGAGGGACAGCATGGTTCAAAATAAACCTTCTATGTTTCATATTACTGGACAATAATATTATGCAAAAGGAATGAAGAAGCTAAGAGGATTAGATGCTAATACACTGGTAGGAAATATAAGCAGCTGCTCTCATGGAATATATTTATGGCCCTCACATTGCAACTACTGCCAGAGTGAGGACCTGCCAGGATAGCTGGGGAGTTTGTAAATTTGTCCTGTGTGTGAGTATCCAGTACACAGCAGATACGCACTTTAAGGCTTACAATGGGGTTGAATTACTAGAAAGAGGTGTTTCTACAAATGCTTCAGAGACCAAAGACTTTCCAAATGGAGTATCTCTATTTTTGAAATCTGGTTTCTGCCACTCCCTTTCCTGCTAGAGTGAAGACAAACTTCCATGTGATCGACCCCAGACTCCAGGAAATAGCTGTAAGGCTCCAGTCAAAGTAACATCCATCATTTAGTCCTTTCAGAGAGAAACTCATATGGGGCATGTCTGCCCTGCAGAAGAGCTGAGCCAGAGGTCCAAAAGGAGAAAAATGCACTCAGTGCCAGCTTTCTATGTCTAGGCACATTCCTCCAGGGCTATGTATGAACGAATAAGCCATGCCTTTTGCATCCAGCCAACTCTGACCTCTCCTGTGTACCGCCATGCTTCAGAGCTCAGCTCTGACTGTACCTGCCAGCACAGGCACACCCAGTGAGAGACAGTGCCTGCTGTCAATTGTTGATGCTGAGTGGAGGGACTTGGCCAAGGACACAGAGGAAAGAAGAGTGAGGGCTTGAACCTGGATCCCAACCAAGTACACTTTCTGCTTGTGACTGAATGTTTGAACAAGAGCAACAAAAGGTTATTTTTTCGCAGGGAAAGCTCTGTCACTGCAGACCTGCCCTGGCCTTCCTGTTGGAAGGAGATGTTTTGCCAGGGAGCTAGCCTGACTCCTTCAGTTCAGCATGTGGAAGGGAAGAAAAGTCCCTCTCGGTCTGAGTTGGTGTTCCATGGCAGATGCAGTTGCAGTGATACTGGCTGATTCTTTCCTCAGAGACTTTTCAGACCCACATCTAGAGGAGGAGTTCCCAGAACAGGGCTTCCATCTGTTTAGCTGGTGGTAACAACTTGGCCTCTGCTATTAGCCAGGCTTTGGGAGAGGAGTTACATACTTCCCTGTGGATTACTTACATTCTGTATGTTTTGATCTGCAATTGCTCCTACACCAGCTGCCATTCCTACACCAAAAATTTGTATTTTGTCTATTTTCTTCGTTTTTTATGCTTAAATCCTAAGGATATCTCTGGGATATGCAAGGCAGACTAAAAATCACCTGCAAAGAAGATCTTCCCAAATTACATCAGAGTGATGAAGATCAAGATCTTTAAGTCATACGAGGTTAATTTACAGTTTACAAGTTACTTAATGTGGCTTAAGGAAACCCACAGAATCCTCAAGCTTCATCCTTGATAATTTTCGTATTGAGTCCAGTATGTCCATCACTAAGTATCACCTGGCTGCTTGTCGCCTTTCCCACACATCACTGTGGAAATACAACAGGAAATCGCAAAGGTGTCTGCCACACAGACTTTACCACTAGTGAGCTCCTCAAATGTTTTCTTTCTAGGTGCACAAGGCAGTGCTGTGATGGTGACAGGAGAGGCATGGGTCTTGCAATGTGGGAAAGCTGGGATGCTGAAAAGGATGGGGTTTGGATGTCTGCGTAGAGCATAGCTGCTCCTGCATGACTTTTGCCCTGCTACACAGTGCCTCAGACACCTCCTCTTTTGAAGCTTAGACTTGTCTGGCCAGTTGTGTGAGGGCCAAGTGGAGGGAAAAGGGGGTGTGCAGCAGGCCCAGCTGCTGTGAAATGCAAGCAACTGCAGGTGTGGCACACTTGGTGTGTGAGATGTTATAACCTATGGTGTCTTTGCAAAGAGAGGTTGTGCCTTAGTATTAAATCAAGTGCTATCACTGATCACTGGGGGAATCTGAACAGGTTTGGCTACCTTGGGGTGGCTGCAGGAGTGGCTTTAATGGGAGAGGGGTGTGGTGATGACCAGGGAAAGAGTTAACCACATTCTCACTGCCTGACTGTCCAGAGCTGGAGAACAAGGGGGTGACAGTCCCACACTGTCAATCTCTATGGGGCTTCAGGAAACCTGTGTGAGTGTGCGAGTGAGGCGCATGTGTGCAGGGTGGGGCATTTTGTACACACTTCTGCATTCACAATAGCTTAGCTCAAGTGCCCCCCTCCCTCTCTAAAGCATCCCTGACACTCTGAGTAAATATTTGAAAGACAGGATCGGGGCTTTGATTCGAGAGCCTCTTTGTACAGTGCTAACTGGTTTCAGGACTGTAATTATCTCTCCAAGAGAAGCTGTAAATTGGATTAAGGCGCTGAGTTGCAGCTGAGTGAGCTCCCTCCATTGCCCCACCTGGTGGGCTGCTGAGTGATAACAAAAAATGCCGAGAAATCGGATTTGGATTCTGCTTCACACTCATGGCTTCCTTCTGGAAAAAATGAAATTTTTCCGGCAGAAAGGGCTGGCATGGGTTTGCTGGCAGTATCAGTCCTGGGCTCGTATCATCTGCTGGCACTCTTCCGGAAACGCGATCCCCTCCGTTATCAGGGAGAAATAAATAAATAAACAGCAGGAGATGTTTTGGCAAGGAAGGAGGAATCGCACCAAGAGGCGTGCGCGTACACACACACACACACTCTCTCTCACCTCGGCACCGTGTCTTCCCAGCCTGAGCTGTCTGTCACAAGCAGAGGAGAAAGAGGGAGGTGGCAGCACAGGCACAGGGAGATGGGATTTTTCCTTTTTCAATTCCTGGCCTCTGGGCTGAAAGAAGGGCCCATTTTTAGCAGCTTATGTTGAAAGCATAGAAGGCCTGGGCCTTGCATTGCTCATGTTGCAGATCTCTGTACCCCTCATGCGGGGGCTCCTACAGCAGCTCTCGCCATGCCTTTGAATAAGGTACTGTTCTTTCCCATGAGTGATTTCCACCCAATCTAAGAAGATCCAAAATTTGTATCAAGAGACAATACAAGTTCCCTGGCTGATTTCAGTATTTTGATTGGGACAGACCTGACATCAGGCTCATGGGACTTAATCCTCCCTGTCTGAGACAGGAAAGGTTTTGTATCTAGGCTCCTTAAACAGAGGTGTGTATTTCCGTTTGGAGATGCAGGAGCACTGCACTACAGGCACCTAAGGGCAGGGATCCATAGGAAACCCAGCAGGGATGGGCAGTACCAGTCAAGGCTCCTGAGCGAAACCATCGTGTTACACTCCAAACTTGTGGGACCCATGCAGAACAACACAGCTGATGGCTTCATTTTCAGGCAAAGTTTATGAAGAAGCATTTCTGTCCATGGAAGAACCAGATTGACCAGGATTTGGAGGCAGACTAAAACACTGCATTATCTTCACAAGTAGGACCAACTTTTCAGGTGAGTGCAATCAGTACTTTATCCATAATCTGATTTAGAATAATCTGGCTCTTAGAACTATCAAATGGAGCTTGTGTTTGCTTGCAATCTGTTGCCCTCTGCCATCTGCAGAGTTTCTTCCTGCTGCTGGGTAGCTCCAACCAACAGGGCAGTGGCTTCCCACCCGTCCTGGCCATGGGGGACACCAGGTAGGGCATCCCTTGGTGTCTATGATGGTGATGCCTGTCGACCGTTGCATCTCAGGAGCAAGTCAGCTGCCTCTGCCCATCGGCTGCCCTGGCCAGCTGGCAAGAGAAGCGCCACTGGCAGGGACTGTGAGGGCTGCCCCGGGCTGTGTGTCTGCTGGGGTAGGAGGGGGGCCTCCGGAGAGAGACACACTCCAAGAAACCTAAAGGGGAGTGAAAAGCCTGGGGAAGTGAGCCCCCAGTCAGCTGGCACTTCGAATGCTCTGTGAGGCCAGTAGTCCTCTGATGGCTCTTGTGTGTCGGCCAAACTGTTCAAATGCTGTGGAGATGTTCTCCAAACTGCCTCCTAATGTAGCTTCTTCCCTCTTGTGTCCCCAGACATCTGGGTCTTGGTTAAGTCCCTGCCGTCTGAGGGCAGCCACTGCACCATGTCCACATGTCCTGATACAGCCCTTGTTGGGCAGCCCTGGCCCTGAGGCAGAAAGATGCTCTGCCCAACAAAGCCACACTGGACCTTCACGGAGGAGGCCTTCTGCAGCCTTTCTGCTCCTCGTGGTTGATTCCTGCCTTATGCTCCTTTCCTCTGGTCCCAGTCTTACACTACAATGCAGTACCACAGCACAGCACCTAGAACAGCCTGTCAACCTCTCTCCTGTTCTCCTCAAAACCTCCACCTAGAAACCCATTTTCTCCTCTGCTGAGTTCTTAGCAAAAGAAATGTCCAAGGGCTCAGTACTCACAACTGAGATCAGCTTGGATGTTGCCTTGAAAATAAAAGGGCCACGTCCTTCATCAGGACCCAAATGCCCCCAGGATTTATATAGCCACACTGTCAAAATGCCCCAGTGATTCCCATGTATCCCTCAAATTCCCCTAAAACTACAATGGGGTAGTGAGCAATTTCCTGCTGAAATTCTCCCTTCCTTTGGTTGCCATCTAATGCTGATCTTTATGTTTCTGTCAGCTTAACTTACTATTTAGTATTCAATTTGGCAATAAAATTTTTATATACCAGGTACTGTGTATTCCAGATACACAGATAGATAAGCATTTATGTGTATGTTCCTGTCAATTATAATGAGAATTTTGTTATTTTGTTCATCAGATTCAGCTTCATTTTTCATACCTATAAAGCTTTTGCAAATCCTAACATGGAGACAACAGGTATACCAATTCTTAGCACTTGGTTTCTTTTGCATTTAAACATTGAAAGACGCTAGTAGTAGATCTGCATATTTAACTCCAATCTTCCTAAGAAGGACCGAACATTCATAAATTATCTTTTTTGTTTCATTAGTCAGGGACTCAACCATTCATAAATATTGAAGGATTTAAGCATGTGCTAGGATTTCAGCACATGCTTAAGTGCTGGGGATTTAAAGAGGAACCTTAACTGCTGAGTGCTACTGGTGAGTAAGATGCTGAATTCCTCCGCAAAGTGACTGTATTTTGGTGATGATTTAGGTGGTCCTTTACTACATTTTGCCAGCCTCTACTAAAGTTCCTAAGCTCCTGAAGTTTGTATGGCAGTACAGATGATCTCTTCTTTGACGACTCTCATGAGAAGACTGTTACATGCCCTCTGTATAGTTTTGTAAATTTATTTTATACTTAGAACATTGTCTTTGCAAACATTTTCCCTCACTGTATGTGTCTGTGTGTCTTTCATACCTTTTACTTTGTGTTTTATTGTCCTTGCCATTTTAAAAGCAGGAACATGATTTATAGATGAAATTAATGAGCAGATCACCTGATGCTGAACTGATCCTGGATGTCACAGTTCTTTAGACCTGATGCTGGTGCAAACAGAGCACAGACATCTGGGCTGTTCCAGATTCCCAGTCCTCCAAACAGTATGGCCTTGGGATCAGTCCAGCTAAGGCTCTTGGCTCCTGCATGTTTTCTCTTCTGCAAGGTAGAGGAGTGCATGGTTCTGATAGCATCTTATTTTCTGCTCATCAGGCTGCAGTTGGGTTTGTGACTACAATTAAAAGCAGCCAGTCCAATCCTTCTGCAGTTTAACAGCTCTAAAGTCAGTAGAGTTGCTGCAGTGATTGTTTTGGCCTGAAAGGTTCTGGTCTGGTTTTAGTCAGCAGCTCACAAGCCCAGATCTGAGGCATGAATGGATTTATATTTGTGAGGAGACAGTCAGAGAGTTAGATGCCTTTCACATCCAACGTAAGTCATTAAAGGCTGTAGAGTCTTCTGTATGGAAAGAGGTTCGTTTGCTTCTGTCATTGTAGCAGGTTATTTTTTATCTCTCCATGACTGTCACATGAGGATATGGCAGGGGGGATGCTTCAATTATGTCAGTCCCTAATGGAATGACTTTGGCAAAGCCTTTTAATCTCTTTTTCCTTTAGTCGAGCTGCTATGTCTCTGACCTATGTTGTGTGTTCTTAAAGCAGAGTTTCCTTTTTGCCCCCCAGATAGCTGTAAAGAGTCAAATGAAAACCTCCCAGAATTTGCGTTAGACCTGTACAGATAGTCTCTGCCTTCAAAAGCTTGTAAGTTGAATAGCCAGGAGGGACAAGTGGAGGAAGGGAATGAGCCAGGGGTCCTGCTTTATATGGAGGATTACACATTCCCCAGAGTGGGGAATCACCTGCAGTTTCAGCCCCTGTGGTTCTTCTGACCCACGCAGTAAATATCTCACAAACACCCATTCTTCTCTTTGCTAAAATGTAATACCTTTTCTTCCTCCCCCACAAAATCCAGGCTTATTACTGATTTTAAAGCAGGCAAGCAGGAAAAGCTGAATTTTTTAGCTGGGAGGAAAACAAGCTCTATCCCTCCTCCCAGGTGTGCACCATTCTTCCCTCGCCCTTGCTTGGCACTGCAGAGCTGGAGGTCAGGCTCAGGACTTGTTCATCTTCACTGGGCTCTCCAGGGGGATGGGACTTTCCCTTGGTGAGAGATGTGGATGTGGACGTGGACTCCAAGATGAGGTCATTCCACAGGTGTGAGTGTGGGAGATGTCTAGAGAGGAGGAAAGGCTAACACAAGCATGGGGGCAGAAGAGATACAGAAGGGATGGGAGAGAAACAGTGGCTGGGCAGGATTCCCGTTTCGATTTCATCTGTACAAGAAATTTAAACTGTAGCAGCAGGGTAAACACAGTACATTTCCCTCCAGCATTTACATGGATATAAATAGGCTTTTTACCAGTTTAACTTTATTCTCTTGTAGGCATGAAATTAAGCTACACAGGTATTAGGTATACATATACCAGTATAACTGCACTCACAGTCTGAGGGGGGTTATACTGATTTAGCCACAGAGGTTTTTAAGCAGATTAAAGAAGTTAAAAGATGGTATTTAAACCATCGCTGGTAATGTACATCGATTCCTAGCTGCAATCTTTCTTTTATCCATGTACACACTTTCTGTACTGATGTACATACATGCACACAAGCTTTTGCATCCAAAGAATGCCAATTTTCCTCTTTCTTTTCCCCATTTTTCTCTTTTAACCACCAAGTGAAATGTGCAGTCTAGAGTTTAATTTTGCTCTTCCCTTCTTTATAATTTGAAGAGCTTTTCTAGCTTCAGAGAACTATTGGAATGACAGCAGGAAGGAAAATAAAGAGTTCCTATTGCTCTGCTTTTTGAAATTCACTCAAGTTCAGACTATTTGCAGGCTAAGTAAAAGAAATAAGAAAAGTTGAAAAGTAAGCAGCCAATTGAAGCTGCAACAGTCAGCACTGAGAGTGAGTCAGGGAAAATGACTTTTAATCAGCCCCACTTTGGGAATTAAATATTCTTTCAATATTTCTAATTTCAGATTTTTAAATATATATATATAGAGAGAGAGAGAGGGAGAGAAGGGAAATTTGAGGAGGAGAGCAATGAAGGAAAGATGAGTAAAGAAAAGTGCAGCTGGAGACCAAGAAGGAAAAAGGACAAGAACAAAGTAAATGTGGAACAAGGGTGTCAGGAGTGGGAAAGTGAAGTTTTGTATGAAAACACAGCCAAGGTGGAAGGAAGAAGCCTGTGCAGGCCATTTTCATTTGCACTCCAAGCACAGTGTTCTAAAAAAGATTCAGTGCAGCTCATGACAGTTTGTGCTCCTGTGCATGCAGAAGGCAATAGCATGGACTATGCTTAAACCCTCTTCTTCAGCCAATGGCTTAATTCTGGCTGAGGCTGAAGCATCGCTTAGACACTATTGGTTATAGTCAGTAAAGTCCTTTCAGCCATTTTGACTAGCAAACAGTAGGTGTAGCCATGAGAAATATGATAGAAACCATGCTTTCTTGTGATAGTGCTGTTGAAATTACTGTCTCCCTGTTAAAATCACACTGCCACCCTCACTCACCTTCTTCCTCACAGAAGAAAAAAGAACAATAGAAAAGAAAAACAATGAGATTTTGAGGAATTAGTCATTCACAGGAGAGCCCCCTACTTATATGAAAGGCCCCAACAATTTACAGAAACCTAATGCCTTTCCTCTGCAAAGCTCATTAAGTGCAGAGTGGATGGAGCCATGTGGAAAGACAGAGAGCTAGATGTTCAAAGGGCTGTGGGAAGCAGATGAGCAGACTTTGGTAGAGCATAGATGCATGGGGCAGATAGATGGATAGGTGTTTCATACATGTGTGGAGAAGTGGCTAAACATGGAGGTGACAGAAATAGGCACTTGTGTGACTGGCCTGACAGGCAGGAGGGATGCTTTAGAAGCTCAGAAAACCTCTGGTACAGCTCTTTGTTCTGCTGTCATCTTTCAAGTGGCCCTGGGTAAATCACTCACTTTCATACACAGCAGATAGGCTCACTGTAAACCATGGGGTGTTAATCCTTCAGAGACTAAGGGGTGTTCATATTCTGCAGTAAAAGGGCTTAGACAATCAATTCAGGGCGGATATGGACATTGTGGCCAGGACACTCTGTTGAAAATCTTTGCAGTAACACAAGTTCCCCTCCTAGTTTGCTACCTCTAGCCTCATCCTGGTCATCTGTAACAGAACCAAGGACCAGAACAGCTCTCCCTGTATGCTGGAATGTTGTCATGCTTTACAGGCTTTGGACCTGCTATTGCCCTTATTGCTTTAGGAAAGACAGTTTAAAAATGCTATCTAGGGCAGTTGGTCAAATGCTGGCAATTCAGATTGAGCAAGGGGAGTCCAAAGATAGAGCATCTCTGAACTGCTTTATCTGGATGGAGTCTCTAGACAAGCTTCCCACACCCATGTCCGAGTGAACGTGTCTCTGCAGAGAACCAGTGGGACAAATAGCAAACCATCTGCACCTTCACTCACTAATGGTTGAAATGATGCTAAGAGAATTCAGCAAGTCTTTTAGTCTACAGAGATTGATAAACGTTTTCAATTTCAGTCTACTGAAATTTCAGTCTACTGACAAAGTGCAGGTTTAGCTGTATCTCTCAGTGGCATCTGGACTATGAGCAGAGCCATAAAAATGGGGCATTTGAATGATCTTGCAAGAACATCCTGTTGGTTCAGCAAAGCTCCAAGGAATTTTCTCAAGCGACACCACTCCCAGTTGGAGTATATTTACATTACTGTGGAAGAGACTTCTGCTCCCGATAATTGCCATGGTTGATCCTGAGACAAGGTTGCACTGAACTTTTTAGATAATGCCGAAGTAAGTGTATAATGAACACCAGTGACAAAGTAGATCAAAACCTACTAATGGTAGTTATGGCTCACAACACTCTGAATTTGGTATAACTGTTCTCACTGAGGTTTTTTTGTCTTGTGAATCTGCCTGGCACCACATGTCTTGAATCTTTGGTGGCTGAATGGGAACTGGGGACCTTTTATTGCTAGGGACTTCGATTTTTGATGTCCAGCTTGTCCAGTGGTCATCTGTGGGGCTTGAGAGACAGGGACTTCTACATAGGAGAGATGTTCATGTTATGCCCTAGGTCACATGTACCCTGACTGATTCTTTCTGGCTCTGTCAGTCTACATGAAGACACTGACTTCCAGGCCCAGTCTGAACACATGTGCCCCCATTTGGATCCATTTGCCTTCCCCTTTTCTTACCTCCATGGGTCCTACCGAACTCCCTTCCCAGTCCTGGATCCAAAAGCATAATGGTTTTATGTAGCTTGTAAAATTCTATTATCTCTGTATTCAAAACTCAACAACTGGGAAATGGCTGTAATAAGCGTGTTATTAAGCGTGTAAATACACTTTAACTTCAGACCTCCAAATGAAGTCTCTTGCTGTCTTCCTCGCTGTATCCCCTCCATGTTTGTGCCATGCGGATGGATTTCCTGGATATACATACTTTTTCTCTCTCCCTGGCTGGTGTGCTGTCCCATACCAGAGCTGAGGATGATGCTCCCATCCACTGAGTGTGACACAGAGTCTCCTGAAGAACTCATAGTCTTTGAGGGAAGACAAGTACCTGGTGAGGATGGGGACTTGGGGAAGAGGGGAGAAAGGGTGAGGTGGGGAGGGGAGGAAAACATTAAAAAAAAAAAGAAGCCAAGTGCATTCTTTCTGCAACACTCAGGAAAAAGAATGTTTCACAGGGGATTGCAAAGGCGAAATTTTTTCACATCCAAATGGATTGCAATTTCCCTCCATTTAGCACCTGAAGGTAATTAGCTCGAAGAGACTGTCGGCTGAGAAACACGTTCATGGAACATTAACTCTCATACATTCTCCAGTTGCAGGGAATTAATAGGAAAGATTAAAGTTTAAAGAGAGCAAAATGCCATTACCTCGCAAGCCACCTCTCTCAGCGGCAGTAACTAGCCCTCACTAACCTAAAAGCACCATTGGAGTCCCTGGCTCCTGCTTCAGGCAACGACAGATGAGATGGGCCCCCGCTCTGCCCCATGCTGCCCGTCCATGGGCTCCGGTGACCCGCCTGCAGGCAGCGATGGCAATGGGGCTTGCGACACCAGCAAAGATGCGTTTGCCTGCCGCCGTATGAGTGCACACATCTTCACGCTTGGGACCAACATGCATGTGCAAGCGTGTCCCTATATGTACCGCTCTATAGGCACCAGAGTGTCTTTTCAGCAAGACATGAGCTGTGGATGCCCTGTCACAGCAGAACCAAGGACAAAGTGCCCAGCAGCGGTCCTCTGCGTGCTCCCACCAAGGCCGCTGGTTGGCACTGGTGGGGTTGGGAGAAGGGATCTGCCATGCACACCCTGGCAGCCCCATGTCATCTCTCTCCTGCTTCCATTCCCAGCTGGCACGCCAGCACCCATGCAGGGATGCTGGCAGCATGCTGGGCTCATGCAAAGTCCAAACCACAACACTGCAGCACAAAAAGGCCTCACAGCTGAATTGGCTCTGTGAATGAAGGCAAATCTCTCCTGACAGAGGGATTATGCCTTCTTCTCAGATAGAAGACAAAAAAAAGCATTAAAGGGTGGGGGCCCTGTTTTGGGGTTGGGGGGTAAAGTTTATATAAGCTTCTGCACTTTAAAGATTTCCATGTTGCTTTAGCATTTCAGGGAGAGAGAATGAGAGAGAGAGAGAGAGGGAGAAAGAGAGCGAGAGCGAGATGAAATTGAGACATGGAAGAATTTATTGCCCAGAAAATTCCATTCTGCTATCTGATTCGAAAAGTCCAGTCCCCCCAGCTTCGGAAAATCTATTTTCCACATTTTAATACCCTGCAGAACAGTCCTCATAACTCATCCGAGTGTGTTAAGCACAGTTTTATTAGATCTGAAACAAATTTTGGTGGGGAGATACTATAGGTCATTAACCATGGAGTAATTTTATCCTTGTTTCCCTAATGATGCCATAATGGCGAGCGAATTTCTTAACTAAAGACCAAAGAACATTTTGAAGGTCAGTTTCATCTGTGAGCTCCTTCAAGCGCTTCTCGGAGAAGATTGGAAAACTCGCCGATTTTTTGAAGAGTCATTAATAATGTGAAAGCTGAAAGAGCTCTCTCCCATTTGCGTTCCTGCTTTTTACCTTTTAATTTTATATCGCTTTAGTCCCTTTCTTTTTCTCCCTCTCTCTTTTTAACTCTCTTCTGGAGTGGCCCCTCGTGCAGCTGAAAAATGAAATGGGCCATTCGTAAGGGCATCCTGAGCTGAGCCGAGGCAGGGCAAGGATCCAGTATGGAAAAAGGCAGCCCTGGCACTGGGTGTCCACTGTCGCAGCCAGGCAGCCGCTGCCATAAGTGTCCCTCCAGAAGCCCTGGGTGCCAGCCTGGCTGAGGGGCAGCCTGTGCCCCCATGCTGGTGTAAATCAGGAGTGGGGTTGTGTGAGCCTACAGCATTGCATCCATGCAAAAGGAAGGACAGGGACCAGGCTGTCACCTCCCTGCCTAACAGGGCATATATATTTTTAGCCTGTCTGAACGAGCTCACACCTGGATCACGAAGGGTTGTACTTGCAGAATGACCACTGCACTGAGTGTGAAAGTGTGTGTGTGCATGTGCATATGTGTGTGTGTGTGTATAAGGTCCATGTGTGGGTGACCATGAGACCATTACAGGGGGGATATGAAATATTGAGATAAATATATATATATTTGGTGTGTGTACATGTATATACTTGTGTGAATTGGTGTTTATATATAGATATGTTGCAAATGGATGACATAAAAAATAAAATAGCAAGAAGATGTGTAAGGATTATATGCAGCCTGTCTATGTGCGTGCTGCGACTGCAGGTCATATGGAGTAGAAATTAGTTGTGTGCAATATTTGGTTTCCATGTATTGCTGTGCTCAGACTTATAGTGTATATGTATGTTTTATACATGTTTGGTGGAACACATGGGTGGCTCTTTTCTTGGATGCTGACTTATAACCCTCTGTGTCTGTGTGTGTAGTGAATAGACAACAGGCTTACGCGTTTTGTGTGGGCTGTGCATTTATGTGTGTGTGTGGTGGTTTTTCTGGCTGCACCACAGGCATCAGTGGGCAGGAGGAAGCTTCTGGGATGTGTGTGGTACACCGGAGGCTCGACTCTGTGTGTATGTGCATGTATGCATGTGTGTGTGCAGTGGGGTGTATGCCCTAGAGAAGGGCTTGTCTGTGTGCTCATTAGAGAGCGCCTGGCAGTAAGCAGGCCTCTGTGTTTATGTGTTTTCCTCTCCCTGGGTGTGTATGCTTCAGGCGTCTGCATGTGTTGCATTTGCAGATGCAAGGGGCCAGATCCTCAGCTGATGTAAAGCAGCACCATGTCCATGGGGCAATTTACACCCACAACAACTCCAGCCCAGCCGTGGGCTGGAGGCGCTGGGACCAGGGGACGTGGGCTAAGATCCCATCCCAGACCACAGGAATGGGTAACTTCCAACCTGGAACAAGACCTCCCATCCCCTCCACCCTCTCTCCCCCAGCCTGTCGCTTACGTTCAAGGCAAGAACCATGGGGGGACACGTGTGTGTGTCTATTTGGGGAGGGAGCGCACAGAGGAGAGGGGGGCAGTGTGGTGACACACTCTGCTCCCAGATGTGATACCAGCGATAATTTCAATTTTATGCCTTTGTTATGGCTTTAATCACTTTCTTTATGCGTTTTGTTCCAGCGATCAGGGAGAGACACCTGATAGGCAAAAAGGATATCAGGGGAACAATTTTTATTTGGAATGTGGTGAGAAGTCTAATTAGAATTTGAATTCTGCTGAGCCTTGAAATGGTCGGTACTTTATCCTGATCGCCTTAGATATTGTTTCGAGTCAATCATCTGTCATAGTGCGGCACGCTGGAGAGAAAGGCTCTCCATCCAGGCTGGTCTCTCCGTCAGGCTGGGGGCTGCTGGTGGGGAAAGGGAGGGTGATGGAAGGGAGGGCAGTGGACTTTGCCAGATAGGCTCCCCAGATAGGAGCAAGCACAAAGGGAGAAAAACCTTGGCACAGAGGTTTCCCTTGCTGCGTACTCATAGCCCTGCTGCGGGGTACTGCCTGCTGGCCCCTTTCTCATCATTGCAGGGCTGTCCCATTCAAATGGGGGGTGAGGAAGAGGAGGACTGTGCGTCAACACAAATGTCCCCCCAGTGGGAGAGGAGCATCCTCTCAGAGATAGTCCACATGGCTCAAGAGAATTTTGCTGCTTATCCTTGCTGTACCAATTAAGTGCACTGGAGGGTAAGTTCTCACAAGCAGACAAACAGCTAGGAATGGATGGATGGATGGATGCATGGATGGATGGATGGACAGACAGATGGGAATGGGAATGGCCCTCCAGATGGATTTGTATGGAACGGAGGTAGAGATTGCTGAACCCAGTGAGACACAGGGATGGATGGGGCACTTAAGAAAGGTGAGGGTTGAGGTGGACGTGCCTCATCAGGTGAATGCAGTAAGCACAGTCATGATGGGTATTTTTTCAGGCTATCTGCCGACTCAGGTGAATCTTATTTCATTTATGTTACCAGAATGCAAGGGAAAGTGGGAACTTGGGAACATGACAATAAGGCGCTCAGCAACTTTCACAATTCTTTCAGCTTTAAACTCTGTTCTTAATAGTTAAAAACCCCACAAACCCACGATAAGTTCTAGTGTTTCAAACCTAAAAGCCACTCCAGAACTTGCCAGGACACCTCCAGTAACATCTTCCTGTCTCCAGTCCGCAGTGCCTCCCTCTGGTGAGACAGCAGCCTTCAGTCCTGCTCCAACTGCTTCAATACTGAGTTTATAATGAGCTGTGCACTGGTGTGATCCCTGCTGCTAAGGATAAGAAGGCACACCAGGAGGACTGCAGCATGATCTATATACCAGGAGAGATGAACTGAGGAGAATCATGAACAATAGAATCATTCCAAGATTCCTAAACTTATTGAAATTGATGGTAAAGTCTTTATTCTGTGCTGTTCCTATGCTTTGAGATGGTGCCTCATTCTGAATGCAACATAAATGTCGGTAACATGAAAAATACAGGCTTGGTTTGGCTGTTGAAGAAAGACAGCTGAGTGTTTTGCCTTCTTGAGAGAAGAAAATGACCTGGGACTGGGGGCTAATTAAAAGAGTTGCAGGCATCTGCAAAATTTGTGGCTAGGAAAGCCATTTGAGTAGTTCTTTCTAAAGTGTCAGCATTAGGTTTCAGAGCTGACATACTGAGATGTGTGTAGGCAGCTTGTGCCTTTCTCAGCTACAGTCCAGGCTGTCTGCAGACTCAGGAAGACATCACTGTATGTGTTCATGTTCAGTTCACCTCTTTAGCAACTCATCACAGCAATATTTCTTTCCCTTCCTTTTTATTTCCTTTTTTTTCTTTCTTTCCTTTTTTTTTTTTTTTTTATTCTTCTTTCTTTTTTCTTTTGTTTTGATTTTTTTTTTGTTAATGTTGGGAAAGTCAATAATGTCAAAGCTCAGTACTAAATACTCATCTACAAATCCCTTGATAGTCATGTTGACAACCATGGAAGGTCTGAAGCAAAAATCAACCTTTCATTTCAACTCCAAAAATGCACCTAAGGTTGCAAACAGAACAGCAGACATTAAATATGCTGGCATATTTGTAATTAGGGACATGGTTTGGAAGTTTAGGTTTGTGGTTGAACTCAATGACCTTTAAGGTCTTTTCCAACCTAAGTGATTCTGTGATTCTAAGATGTGCTGTCATTGCAAGTATATTCATATTTTGGCCCTAAAACTGCACTTCTGGGATAGCAGGAATGCATTAACTAAAAACCTTGTGCTACTGTGCAAGCTGTATGGCCCAGGCATTCATAGAATCATAGAATACCAGGTTGGAAGGGACCTCAAGGATCATCTGGTCCAAACTTTCTTGGCAAAAGCAGTCTAGACCAGATGTCCCAGCACCCTGTCCAGTCGAATCTTAAAAGTGTCCAATATTGAGAAAAACACCACCTCCCTGGGGAAATTATCCCAATGGGTGATTGTTCTCAGTGTGAAAAAGTTTCCTCCTGTGTCCAGCTGGAATCTTCCCAACAAGTAACTTGTGCCCATCACCTCTTGACTTTTCCGTATGACTCCCATCTTCTTTGTAGCACCCTTTAAATACTGGAACATGGTGATCAGGTCTCCCCTGAGCTGTGTTTTCTCAAGGCTGAACAAACCATGTTCCCTCAGCCTTTTTTCATAAGGCAGGCTTCCCAGGCCTTTGATAATCTTTACCTCCCTTCTCTGGACCCTGTTTAGCCTGTCCACATCTTTTTGTATAGCAAAAACATTAAACCAACATTCATGTTAGGGAGAGAATTACTGAGCCTCCCAGTCTCTTTGCTCTGAGTATGTCCAGTCCCAGGTCCTGGGTCGTAGAGGGCATCACATAGCAGGAGCAGTGCCACTGTTTCAGACTGCACTGGGCTGTGGCTTGCAATGGGGCTGGTGATGTAGCAGACTCCCACCTTGACTTCTCCTCTGACACTGCTCAGCAAAACACTATTGCAATGACTCCCTCATTTTGGTCCACTTTATGGCTCGTATCTGGGACCAGGAGGTCCATCTGGTGCTGATGTGCATTTGCACTGCCATGTTCCTGGCTCTACTAATACCACTATTTGCCTCCCTCCTAGGGTTGTACACATTTGTGTGTGTGTGTGTGTGTGTGTGTAAAGTAATAGGTGATGTGTGTTCTTGCCTAGTTTAAGCTTTAGGAAATCAAGAAGAAAAAAAAAATGTCCTGTATTCTGATAGCCCTAAAGCAAAAAGAATCCCCCAAATCCTTGTGACCACTGGGGTCCAGATCTGGGCTGGATCACCCATACCTGGGCTGGAGCCAAGATCCTTTGCTGATCCAAGATCCACAAAGCTCTGCTGACTCAGGAGAGGTCTGCAGGGAAGGCTGAATGGGGTACAGCTTGCAAGGACAGGGGTCTTTCTGCCATGCCAGAAGATGGAGCTAATTCTAAGTCTTGATTGTCATTGAGCTCTGGCCTCATGGAGTATTGTTTACTGTGCTGGAAGGGTCTTTATGCATCATATGCCTTGTTCATCCCAAATGTCAGGTGATGGATGTTGAATAATCCTTGATGGTGCTGTGGTTTCTGTAGCCTGCTTTACATCCTACACAGCAACAGGGAAAGGCCAGGAACTGAAACAAATGAAGGCTGGGTGAGGAGGGCAGCTGTAAACACTGCCAGCGCAGGCTGGGAAAGGGCTCAGGTGTGCAGAAGAATAAGAACAAGATCCAATAAGCAGGTCTCATTAATTTAAATCTCTTTTGACCCTACTTGTTCTTTCATTGTGATACTCTGAATGACCACTTTCTTTTTCTTCCCAGGCACTGGGTTTAGAAGCATTTAGAAGAAGGATCCCAAACAGCTCAGTCCATAGCATCACTGCTGTTATTGTTATGATTATTATTACCACTTGCCTCCCAGCACGACTCAGAACAAAGGCCCTTGTTGCACTGAGCACTGTACAAATGCACTGGGAGAAAACAAATGTGTGATGACTTTCCCAAGTTTCCATACTGTGACAGTGTCAGGGTCGGGAAGAGAAACTGATTTCTGACTTCCTCAAAGTTGGGCCCCTGCTGCAACTTCAGCCCAGCTCCAGTTGGGGCATCCCTGTGAAATAAGGGATGCCCCAGAGCTCTCATCCTTTCAGGTTTCTTGTGGGTCTTGAACATATAGATTTTGGTGTGATTCTTGCTGGCACATGAAGGTTGGATAATCCTGCAAAGTCTGCCCACAACTAGCTAGAGCCAGGAGGGTGGCTTTAGACTGTATTTCTCTGACCAGAAGGATGCTCTTTCCTTCCCTGTTCTCTCATGTCCTTAGCTTTGTTCAAGTGTTGACTTTTGTCGTTCCTCAGTCACAGCCTCCAAGCCAATTTTCTCCTGCCCTGATTTTTTCCACAGGTATTTTCCCACATCACTGTTCCTGAACACTCAAGTCCATGCACCTTCCCACCTAGTTTGCCAGCTGTGGCTGGGGTAAATTCTGGACAAATGACCTTAGCCTTTCCACAAGGCAAAGCTGAGGCAGAGGACCGCACCCAGCTGTCTGCAAAGACAGAACACGAAGTCTGCTGTTCCCCAGGACCAGCCTCAGCCTGAGCAACCCAGCCAAGGGGCCCTGATTTGTGGGTTCAGTCAACAGCAGGGCAGCTTCTCAGAAAACATTATCAGAGATGTGTGTTTTGAGAGAGAAGCAAAGACAAGAGCATCTGGACTGTATCCTTTGTGGCTTCTTTGAGGGCTATTGCATGAACCCACACTCCAGTGTGGTGCTTGCAGTAGGACTCAGAGAAAGGATCAGGGAACTGAGTGCTGTGTGCTCCCCTTCCCTGCCAGCACAGCCTGTGTCTGTCTCTCAGCCCTGTCCTGTCTTTTATCAAGCACACATCCCTGGGGCCCCAGAATCTTTTCCCTAATCAGCCCATTTCCCCTGGCTTGGTCCTGGGAGGACACAGTGCTCCACACTCTGAGGTGTCTCTATCATTGACTGTCAGGTGAAGCCCTCCCTAAGCACTGCAGCAGGCCTTTCTTTATTTATTTTTTAAAATTCCCCTGAGCCTACGAAGGTCGTTTGAGCAAATTGTAGCTGACAGACATTAACTTGGAAAAAAGCCCATTGCGCCATGATAAACTCCATTTAAAGAGAAGCCAAAGTGCCAGGCAAGGAAGGAACAAGGAAGGAACAAACGATGAGAGATTTGTCACTGTTACCGTAAGCTGAGGAGGTGAACCTGTCAGCTCCAGCCTCACCTTCTTCCATTATGCATTATCACACATTCCAGCATTGCTGTTTCCACTGCAGCAGCTCCTATCAGTGCGAATGGGCTGAACCGGGATGTAGTGCAGGGCCATAGGGAGAGCCATTCTCAGCACCATAAAGATGAACTAAATTGGTGGGCCATACCCCTGGAGAAGAGGAGAGGGAACCAAAGCCCAGAGATGAGGTGCTTCACCCCAGGTCACACACAGAGTCACCATCTGAGCTGCAAACCAGCCTCAGATCACAGGTGTCCCCCTTCCACTCCCCAGTCCTTGAAACAGTTTTTATCTGTCTGTGATCTCAGGTATCCATGCACCATTGGTTTTACACCCCAGTATGTACCTGTCTGGGGAACCTCAACAAGCCACAGCAATTGCCAGCTCTTCTGTGAGGGACTGGGGATGGTACCTTCCCTTCAGCTGACAGCCAGAAGAGCCACCTGAGGAGCAGAGAGAGAGGAAAGGGAGAAGTCAGATGTATCAATCTTAGTCCATGCAACTGCTGATGAAACCTGTGCTCTGTCCAAAGATATATCCTAATGCCTTCCATTCAATTTGCACATAGTTTCTTTATGCTTTGCTTAGTGTCCTTGACACAAAGGCAATTGGTTTCTCCTCTCCTCTGGGCAGACTGTGGGATCCAAGTGCCTCCAGCCCCCTGTGGAGCTGCAGCAGCTGCCAATTGTTCTGGCAGGCCAGAAGAGAGGAGCAGACCTGGGACTGTCACTCTCACCTGGCCAATTTCAGGCCAGGGGTCCTTTTACCCCACAGCCAGATGAGAAATGAACTTCTCCAAGTGCACATCAGCAAGCTCTGAAGTGGAGAGAAGTGCTTAATATACCTTGCAGGTAGGAACAGAGCTATGCTCTTCCTCACACTTCTTTGTCTTGGAGTCCTGCAAAAATGAGTAGTAGTCATTGTGCTCACAGACCATGGTGGCAGGTAAGTCCAGGCCACTTACTAGGGATTCAGTGAGCCCAGACTCAGCACAGAAGGTCTGCAGTCAGCTAGGTTATAAATAGAGTCTGGCTAACCAGGCCAAGAAATTAAAGGTGTTTTGACATGGTCACTACAGCAACTGCCACCATTAGGTAAAACTGTCAGCTGCAGGAGACCTGTTCCTAACCCATGCCCGTCAAGATCAAGAGTGGTCCCAGGTTCTGGGAGGACTGGGTGGCTTGGAGGAGTGCCCTGTCCATGTACCCAGCCGTGAAGAGCACTATAAAGGTCTTTGCTGCTCACACCTGGCCCTGTGCCCAGTGCAGATCCGAGTCAGGAAGATGGAAGGCAAGGCTCTTCACCAGGTTCTTGTACAGCATGCAGCCACAGCTTAGCAAACTCCAACGTCACCACCGGCCCTGGGTGCCCTGTCCTTCTGCAGCACTGACATAAATGGGATGGCCGATTTACTATGCATGAGAGATTTCCAGTCGTGGCTAGATGTTCCTGATCCACAGTGACCTTTGATCCAACAGTGAATGGTGGTAACCTCAACTTTCTGTGTCTGGGCTCCCTGCCCAGTTTTATGGTTAAGCATTACAGCAACACCTTTCCCGCTGCCCAGTTTCTCTCTTGGAAACAAAGATCACAATTCTGCAGTGCTGCAGTCAGACCAGTTTAACCTTTCCCTGTCATGTGGATGCCCAGACAAGTCCAAGTGGGCTCAGTGGAGACAAGCAGTGTCCTCGCACCTCAGAGACAGACAATCTAGCTGCTTGCCTGCACTCTTTCAACTGCCTCTTCAAGGCTTGCTCTCCAGCTGTACCTGCCCCCACAGTCAAGGGCAATTTTATGTTTTCCCTCCAACTCATGCTCACACTGACCATCCACACTGCAAACCCCACTCCTCAACCCTGAATGACCCATTCAGCCAGCCCCAGTGATCTCTGGCTGAGACCTGGCTCACTCCACACTGACCTTCAGAGCCACCTCCCTCTGCTTTGCTGTGGCTTTAGAAATCACTTGAGCATGAAAGCCCTGAGCACAGGAAGTCCGCCAGGGAAATCCTGCCCCAAAATCCCACATTCCTCATTTCTTACCCTTACTGCAACCCCTTTCTGCTGAACCATCCTGTTGGGGCTATGCACCTCAGTCCTACAAAAAACAGGGCATCTAATTTTGTGTGTCCATGCCCTCCCTCTCAGGTAGGATGATAGGCCTGGTCCTGGCTTTTTTCAGCATTTTTGGCTCAGTGGATGTCTTTCACCAGGCACATGGGACATGGAGTTCCGGACTTGCTTAGGGCTGATATTTCTGATTTGTAGGTAAAAGCAGCAGTAAATGGTGTCTCTATTACTGCCCCTAAACCTTAGCTACAAAATAGTCACAGGGCCAAGCAGAACTAGTCAAAGCATTGAGCAAATGTTGTAGAAGTGTTTCAATATCATTTCTGTGTAGTAGGATTTCAATGGGGTTTCCAGCAGATGTGTGTAGGAATTAAAAGCTCTGTTTCTAACATATTCCCTCAGTTTTCTAAAGCACATTTTTATTGGCATTATTTTGGAAGTATTTTTCTCCCTGTGTATGAAGCCTCTTCAGTCAACTTTGGTTACAGATATGAGTTTTAAAACTGGGGTGAAATATGATGGAAAACAGAGTATGTTTCTATTGGTGGCAATTCTTCATGCAGATTTGACCTTTGGGGGAAGAGGAAGGTTGTTTTGTAACCAAAAAATTCTCTTGCAAAAAATGTTTCCCTGGTAACTGAAGCTATCGAGAGCAGCCTTATGCTACCCATTAAAGGGAATCTGACTCTAGAGAGAAAGAGATGGACCCTGGAGAGCTGGCTGGTGAGGGCTGAGAGAGGCTTGGGATGTTGGAGATGCTTGTGTAGGGATGGGGGAGGAAAAATTTGAGATGAGGAGGCCAAGGGTAGTGACTGCAGGATGAGATCCACAGGGGCACAGGGGGTTTGAAAGACTCATAGGGGCAGAAAGGATGCGGGAAGCAGCAAAACTGCTTGGTGGGGCTTAGCAGCATCAGTAACACATTGCAGGGTCTCCTGCAATGCCTTCCTCAAGAAGCATCACTTACCAGGAAGTGATGTTTTGAGACTCCCTCCCTGCAAGTCCCTTCTGCACCTTGCTGCAGTAAAGATCCTTTTCCCAGTGTCCCCTTTCTTTACCCCCTAACCATAGCCGTCCCACACTAGCCTTCAGCCCCACCTTCCTGGTCTCATCAGTCTGCACCTTGCCAGTAATGAGGGGGGCTGTGTGGTCTGCCTTTCTTGCGCTCCCACACTTCCCTCTGGATCCCAGCAACAAGTTTAATAGGAAAAAACCAAGGCTGACTTGGAGGCAAGGCAAGGAGAGCCTGTGCCAGCTGACACCATGATCGATTACCTGGAGCTCCACCTGACACTGAAATTAGGGGTTTTTAATGATAGGCTGACTCTCCCTGGATGTGAAATTCAAATCATCTCCAAAGCTTCCCTGCGACCATCACTTGCTGCACGCAGTGGTACACGCCACATGCAGGTACTTTGTCTCTGTCACTGCTGAAAGGACATTGTTATTACCAACAACTCTTTGTATTAACCAGTCTCCTACCTAATAGACAACACTTTACGTTCTGCACCGTTACCCAGTCAGGGCTGCTGTGTGCCTGAGAGACACATGCTTCCCCCTGGGTCCCCTGGGGCAATGGAAAGCCGGTGCTTAAGAAGAGACACCACAATGGGGGATGCACACACATCTTGCTCCTCCTGCCACCCCCCGGCTCTCATGTTGGGGGGTGATTTTCCTTGGCACTGCCTGTCTCAGCTGCAGACCCATAGCACATACTTGTGGGACAGGGGTTGGATGTGCTGGGATGTGCCCAGGTGCCTGGCAAGTAGGCAGTTTCCCAAGTTTCCTTCAGATGAAAGAGGGGAGTGTCTCCTCCCACTGACATCTTTCCCATCCTAGGGCAAAACTGGAGGGGGCAATGCTCCAGGCAGGTTTCCTGCTTGGTGAGGCATCAAGGAAGTGCCCTCTGGGCTGGTACCCTCCTGTGCCTGGACAGGATGGAAGAAAAGCCACCTCCTCCAAGGGTCCACACTGTTGCTAAGCCCTGGTGTAACTCAAAGCATTTGCACCTGTATAGATGGGTTGTCACTGCTGGTGGACGTTTTCTCACAAGATATGGTCCCAACATTTCTTCCACCATCACTTGACCAATTTTGCCTTACCCTCAAGAAGGCAGAGAGAAAGGTGACCAGTGTGATTTGGAGAGGAGACCAGGGGCTGTTCTGTACCCATTGCCTGGGTATACTGGCTGTCTTTTCTCATGGAAGATGACAACTAGAAGGAGCGTTTTTTAGTTCCTGCTGTGCAAGGAGGGAAAAGAAGAGATGAAAAAAAAAAAAAAAAAGGACAAAAAAGTTTGAAATAATGTCAATTATTTCAAATATTTACAGCAGAGAAAGTAGTAGCCTATAAGCCACCATGCAATAACTGGGATTTCCTGCATCTCATTGCTATACTGAATGAAGATATGGAAAACTGCATGCAGGAAAGTTTTCCTGGGGCGGACAGTGTTACTGTTATGGAGTAACAGCACTGGGGAAGGCATCACCACCAAAGGGAGCCTTTGGCAGTGTCATACAGTGCCAGCAGGAGGGAACACGGGTTCTGGGTGTTGGTGAGGCTGGAGGTAAAAGGGAAAGGTGCTGCCTCCAAAAATGTCCCTTGCAAATTCAGACTTCCTCCCATAAGAGGCATCGTGAGGAGGATTGGGGGGGGGGGACATCAACTGCTTCCAGCTCCAGCAGGAATTGTTGTAGGCTGTATTGGATGAGAAAAGCTGGACACATGTGGTCCCGGGCAGGATTGCAGGAAGCTGTAATTCAGACCTTCTGGTTTGTCTTACCAAGTGAAACCCTGGGTGTTGGCACTGACATATTTCACAGGCTATGCCCATTTCTTTCTCTAATTAGGTACCAGTGCTGGCATTTTTAACAGTCTCAGTTTCCTCCCAATTGAGAGAGATGCTTCTTGTCTTTGATAACATGCGGGCATCTTTGATAACATGCGGGCATCTTTGATGAGGAACTGCCACGAGTTGCCATGGGTAAATCATATATTCTCTCTGTTCCTCAACTCTCCTTCTCCAATTTACATATATTATTGAAGGTTGCCTTTCATTCAGTGAATGCTCAGCACCAAACACCCCATGGCTTCAATCTCAGCTACCCTCTTTGGGCACCTTTGGGGCATGTATTGAAGCAACTCAGACATCTTTGGCCTGGGAAGGAGGCAGTGACAGAGCTTGTGTTTGTTATTCAAGGTCATGTGGTGGTAGGAGAGGTGTTGGGAGGGCAGTGCTGTACTTTTCTGGTGCATGGGATACATTTGCCCTGTACCACCCCCAGAGAGTTAGTTCAGTACAGCCACTGGTGCCCTCGGTAGCCCATGCTTATTGTCCTCCGAGCGAGATCCCTGTTGGAGCTGAGCAGAAAGGGGACGCATGCGGACAATGTTCCCTGCTTTCCTCCATCGCCCGGTGAGCAGCCCCTAATCTGAGGGGCGTGCCAGTATTAATGCCTTTAATAACGACGGATCAGATTGTATGAAGAGTTTTAATTGATGTCTATATCCCTGGAAACATAAAAACAGCCATGCAAATGTCTTACCAGTATTATTTTATCAAAGGTTTTGACGTGGCTGCTGCATAGGAGATGTCAGGGAAAAAATTCATGTCTGCAAGGCACAAACAGGCGAAGTAATGGGATATAAATCAAAAACAGTGAAAGGGGAAAGTGGTTAGTCACAAGATCATAGAGTTTTCACTACAAAGGAGAGCAGTGAATTCTCAATACAAGCAGCAGAATTCATTCATTCTCTTGTGCTGTCAGCCCTTTCTCCCCTCCTGGTCCCCAACACTCACACACCCTCTGCCCCAGGACACACTGTCCTCGGCAAGGGCTGGCCATCTTGGAGGTGCTGGTCTGGTCAGGTTGGTACAAGACATTTCTCCTCCTTGTTCCCTCCTCGTTGAACAGAAGGCATGGAAACTTAGCCCAAAAGCAGGTTTGCAGATAGTAACCCGTTCTCTTTGGCTGGTCAAGAATGTAATTAACCCTTTATCAGGTCTGCCTAGCTCACATCACTCGGTGGTCTATGAACACACTCATGAGTATAGTTTCCAATACAGGGATGACAAACTGAGGTGTGGGAAACAAAAGGGACTGAGAGGTTTACTGTGGTGGCAAAGAAGAGGAAAGAAAGCATTAATTCAGTTCAGCTTATTTGCCCTGGACACCACGATGCAACACCAGCAGATCAGTTGCAGACCTGCTGCTTCTCAGTGACTGGCTCTGACCTTCAGGGCATATGGATGGGTGGGATCCTGTTTATGGCTCATGACACTGTTTGACCATATCATCCTCTTTCCACAGCCAGAGCCCCACAGAGCTCAGCCAGAGGGCCAAGTCAAGCAAGAATCTTTTGCGAGACCCTTACAAGTCAATCCTGCACTGATGCCTTTCTCCTAGCCACAGTGTCCCACGTTGTTATGTGGTGGGAAGATGTTCAAACTGTCCAACAGCTGAGAAGGCATGAGTATAGTGTGAGACATGACTGCCTTTTCCAGGGCACTGCTGAGAGGAAGCTTGCAGCATGGCTTCCTTGTCCATTTGCTTGGGTTGAAAGCATAAAAACCCAGAGAGGGGGGTAAGGTGGAGGGGGGAGAGGACAAAAAGGAGTAAAAACTGGTGGATAAAAAGAAATTTGAAAAAAAGTATGTGAAATATTCAAACTGGAAAGTGATATTATAGAAAACTGCAGGGAACACGCTTGAGCGCATTCAAATTTATTCAAACTCTGCGTCTGACATTGATGAATGCAACAGCTTTTTCCACAATATGTAGAGCGCACAGGGCATTTAGGATTGCAGCATCCCTTTCACTGCAGCTGTCTGGGGGCCTGTTCTGAGTGCTGTGGAGACCCCTACTCCGGGCCCTGGCATGCCCCCTTAAAGAAGAGGCCAGGAAGCCATTTGGGAAGGACGAGAAAAACAAACAAGAAAGAAGGATTTCAGCAAAAGATCAGGGAGAAGACATTTCAAGGCTAATCCAACCTTACTGTGCATGAAGTCTTTATCTTTGTGGCAGGACCCAGTTTCTTCTCTTGCACTGATGGAAAGTCCTTCCCAGTATGCATGCTTCTACAGGGGGGGAGGGTTGTATCGGGATGCACAGACAAGTCATTGCCTTTGTGTAGGTCCTATTGAAACGTTCCCTTTCTTCCTGTCAACGAGCCTCAGTGCAAATCTGCTTTGCAAGCAGGGACTTCCAAGATCCTGTTCTCTCTGCCTCTTGCAAGTCTGGCCCAACATAAGACCATGAACTAGTCATCTTCCTGCAGGGAGCACTCTTGCACCCTCTTTACAGACCGCAGTGGCAGGCTGGCACCCAAAGCAATGACTTCCACACTTTCCTCCAGTTTCTCCTCCCCTTGCCTTGGAAGTGTAGCAGCTCTTAGGAATAATAGGATGCAGAAGAGCTTGAGTCAACAACCACCTGTGACTGTTTATCTGTAGATTTCATGCTTGCAGGGTTTTTTGGGAAGAGGGTGGATGGAGCTGTCTTTCCAATGGATGCTCATGGAAAGAGGTGGAAACCCACCAGTGTGCTAAGTACACACTGAACTCCAACTTTCTCTCCCACTGCTGCATCTGGACAGTGCGCATCCATTCAGGCTGACAGAACAGCAAGAATTTCCCTGCATATGCCTTGTGACACTGGAGCTGGCAGGAAGCTGGGAAGCAGCCTCGGAGTCCTGGCACCCTCAGCTGTATGTAGCCATTCATGGAGAGGGTAGGATTCTTTCCTTCCTAGTTCTCTGCCCATGGATACTTGAGACAACCTCTAATATTTTTAGTTTTCTTTTCTTGTGTCTGAGGCTTTTTATACCTTCGTGTTAGACAGGGTCTGATGTCTAGGGCATGGGAGACCTGAGCTCAACTCCCATGTCCACAGCAAACTCCATGTGTGACTTGGGTCAGATCATAGAATCATAGAATAGTTAGAGTTGGAAAGGACCTTAAGATCATCTAGTTCCAGCACCCCTGCCGTGGGCAGGGACACCTTACACTACATCCAAGGCTTCATCCAACCTGGTCTTGAACACTGCCAGGGATGGAGCATTCACAACCTCCCTGGGCAAACTATTCCAGTGCCTCACCACCCTAACAGGAAAGCATTTCCTTCTTATATCCAACCTCAACTTCCCCTGTTTAAGTTTTAACCTCTTACCACTTGTCCTGTCACTACAGTCCCTAATGAAGAGTCCCTCCCCAGCATCCCTGTAGGCCCCCTTCAGATACTGGAAGGCTGCTATGAGTTCTCCACGCAACCTTCTCTTCTCCAGGCTGAACAGCCCCAACTTCCTCAGCTTATCTTCATACAGGAGGTTCTCCAGTCCCCTGATCATCCTTGTGGCCCTTCTCTGGACTTGTTCCCACAGTTCACATCAGCATTGCAGGCTGAATTCCCTACATGTGATGTAAGAACAAATATAGCAGCCTGGTGTGTTTTTTTAAAACAAGATGTTTTTACAGTGCCATCACTGCAGGCTGTCACATTTTACACACTGTCTTTCTGCCACTATACTATATATAGCACTTAAAAGTTCTGATTTTGACTGCTTTGCCTTTCCTTTCTTTCCCAGTCCTTGTCTCACCTATGTTACTTTGGCTCCATCTTTTGCTCCAATGGAGACCACTGTGTTTGGCACACAGATACTTGGCTGCTGACCCTCCATGATTCCAGTGTGGAGCTGTGAAACAGGTTTTCCTACTCTTTGTTTTCCACGACTCTACTGTTTGCTGTCCAAAAGGGCAATCCACACAAATCCAACTCATATCCAGCAGTCTGCTTGCCAGGGCAGCCATGTGGGAGAGGTGTGAGTGTGTCATTTTGTGGGGCAGCACCAAATGGCAGGGCCCATCCTGGTGTGTGCTGAGATGCCACTGTCCCCAAGAGCCACAGCTGGATCTACCTTGAGACAGTGGGAGCAAGACCAGAGCCCCACCAGTAGTCACTACATGGGGTTCTTATATGGGCCCTGTTGTAGAGATGGGCTGGTTAAGAAGGGTGGTGGTGGAGCTGTGCTTTGGGAACAGGGACATGACAGCTTTCAAAGAGGGACCCTAGGACATGAAATGTAACAGATGAGTCCAAATTTGAACTGATTTCCCCAAGTTCAGGTTTTCTCTGGACATTGCTTCTATCAAGGACCATTTCTAAGTCCTTAGGAAGACCTTTGGTGTTTGTTCAGGGTGGCCACTTAGGCCAAGGCTGAGCAGTCAAATGGACTGACCAATAAGTAAGAAGCAAGAAAGTCCACTCTTTCCCAGCAGTAGGAGATCCTATTAACATCTCCCTTGGGATGGCCTTGGGAAATGTACAAGCTGCCTTGCCCTGTGTCCTGGAAGGGACAGCATCAGAGGCCACCTCTCCCCACCCCAACACTGAGCTGCCCACAGATGGGGTGGGAAGGCACTGCTGTCCCAGCATCCTGCTCATGAGGCCCAATAAATGCTTTGGGAAGGGGATGTGTGCTGTGGTCTGGCAGGGGAACCGAGAGCTTCTCCCTCTCGCTCTCTCTCTTTTTCTCTTTAGATCGTCGTCATGGTGTAAACAAACAAGCTAAACTCTATGAGATTTACAGTGCCCAGCTTCGGTGGCTTCCAGTGCGGCGCAGTGAGATATTTCTGTACAGGCAGGCTAAGCACTTTCCATTTTATACCTCAGCGGCTTTATAGCATCTTAAGGATTTCTGTGCATGCCTGGCTTCACTCAGAGGGAAAAAAATCAAGCTTGTAAATAAATACTAAATATATATGAACAAAAAAGACAGAAGGGAAGAGAGAGGGACACACACTCATGCACACACACACACTTACCCGCACTGGCAGAGGGAAGCAGAGAGGGGATGCAGAGATAGAGGGGGCTGAATGAGAGATGGAGAGACAAGAGATAAAAAAGGAAGAGCCAGCTGAGCAGCAAGCTGAGGACGGGCTCTCCTCCACCACAGCCAGATGGAAAGAAAATAAGCCAGAGTGAGCAGCTTTCTGGCAATTTGGGGAATATTAATTTCCCATCAGGTCAGGTTAATGGCTGTGCCTGAGGTTAAGCTGAAATGGCAAGGGAAGGTGCTCTGCTCCGTTACTGTCCCCTCAGCCTGAATTCAGACACCCTATGGGATGTCACCCGGGTCCTCTGCCCCCTCCTTATTCTGCCTCTCTGCCATTTGACAGATACTCCCCACATCCAGGTCTGTGCCTAACCCCAAAACGGCATCGAGCTTCCAGGAGAAGGAGCTGCCCCTGGCTCTGCAGGGCTCTGGCGCCAGCAGCTCCCAGGCTGAGCCACTGTTCTGCACCCAGGAATCAGAGTGGCAGTTTTCATTCCTCCCATTTTGGTGAATAAACAGTTTTTTTTCTCTCCGACTCCACCACTTCTCTCATGGTCACAGGAGGACAGAAATACAGCCTGTGGCCTGAAGCCCAGTATCTGGTATCTCCAGACTCCCACTATATATCTTTGCTGTCTCTGGTATCAGCTGCCTTCTCCTTGGAGTCTTGCTGCTCAGCAAGCTCTTGGAGCTGCAAGGAAAGATTTCTGTGCTTTGTGTTTTGCTTTGATGTTGACAAAATGTGTAATTCTCAGTCAGGATCCTTCACCTGCACCTGTAGTATGGAAAACATGTCCAAGGGCCATCTGCACATGGCAGCACACAGCAGAAGGGCAGGTTTCCCATAGATTCCTTCCCCACTCCCAGAACTTACCACCAGCTCCACAGCTCTGTCCCATGAAGGTAAATCTCTGTGCTTTCCAGTGCCAGATCTTGCCACACCATACTGTCCCACTTCTAGGGATGAGGCAAGGAAAGAAGGAAGTGACTTGACAGTGGCAACCAATCGGCGCCAGAGGTGGGAGCTAAAGTTTGATTTCTGTAGACCTGCTAATCTGTCACCCACACCACACCAGATAGCATATGAAACACAAGCTGACAGCTAGCAGGTTTAATAGAGCTGTTGCAGTTCTGTGTGGCTAATGGGAGCCTGCATCCAAATCTGAACATGGTCACCTTGCAGCCTGGCTGAGCTGAGCTAGAAAAGTCTATTTCCCAATAAGGACTGTTTTCTTCATACAAACAAGTCCAATGTGGAGATAGGATGTCTTTGCCATGGCTTTCCCTTCACTGCTGTCTTGTGTGGTTTTCCTTTCCTTTACTCCTGGCACACACTGACCTTGCCTGATGGGGCTGGGCTAGCTTATTACAGCAAGAGGTCTGCATGCCCTAACTTTTAACCAGGCTGCTGTTAATGTGAGCATCCATTACAGACCAAACACATACATTTGGGTAGCAAAAACCTCTGCCCTTATTACACAGTGGTGCATACAGCCCCATTGGCATGATGTGGAGGTGACACTAATGCCGAACAGTCCACACTCCCTCGGGGAAAAGGCTGCATGCCAAGTGACAAATGTGGGAAAACCCCTGCAGCTCTCTGGCTTCCCCTCTAATGGCCCGCACAGTGAAATGCTGTTTGTGAGGCTTCCTGAAGTAGCTGGGCCCAGTTTTGGTCTTCCCATGGAGTAAGAATGCCCATGCATGGCTCTGCTGGAGGAGCAATCACAGGCTTGAGTGTGGCCGGCTCCATCTCCAGGTATGAGCCAACCCTGCTCCACTCCCAATGCTGGCCCTTGCTGCTGGCCTCCTGCCTGGAGCAGAGGAGCTCCTAGCCTGGCAGAAGGGACAGTCTCCCCTTGGGTCGCTGACAATTTCTCACCATTCTCTCCATGCCCAGGACTCGCTTCCCCTTCTCAGATATTAAGTATTCAAACCTCATTTACATCCTTATTTTTCAATTTGCTGCCACAGTAGTTTAATTTATTCTATATAATTTCTTTTTCTGAGGGGACATTAATCATTGCCCTGTGCTTTTTTGGCGCCTGTGGGATATGTGTGTGGTGGGTTTTTTTTAAATCAATAAAATAAAGCAACCTTCCTTCCCTCTACCCACCCCCACCCTCCTTCCCACCCCCATCGTGCCCCTTTGCCGGAGGAGAGAAATATCATTTCTCTCACCATTTTTTTACACCCATTGTTTCATTCATTTTCAGCCCAAACAGATTAACTTGTCCTTTTTATTTCTGATGAAATGCAGTGTGAATTGGGTGGCTGGGAGAGGAGAGCTCCTGTCTGGGGCTGCCCGCTGTGTCACTCAAAGGGCGGGTTTAGGATGACGTCCCTGCTGAACTGCTGAAGCCCAAGACCCACTGGAAAGGGAAACTTCATGTTCCCAAAGCCCAGCTTTGGAAACAAAGAGCCCACTCGTGGTAGAGGGGTGACCGGTGGCCTGGGGGGGGATGCAAAAGCAGCCAGCACAATGAACTGCAAACATGCGGCTGTGAAGACAGGGCAGTGCCTACCGTTAGACTTTAAAAGGAAAAAAAGGAGAAAACCATGGGAAAGAAAGAAGAGAGTTTGAAGGAGGAGCGAAAAAAGCATGAAAAAGAAAATAATTTGGGAAAAAGAGAAAGACCAGAGTGCCCAAAGCTTAATGCCTTTTCCGTTCTACTCTAGCTGATTCAAACACATGAAAGAGTAGTTTCTGCTCTGGGTTTAGCCCCGTTTGTAGCTACTGGGGCACAGGCTGCTCCCCCATGGGGTGCTGCAGCATTGTGAGGGGCTGCGGGATGGGACCGCCAGGCTGCTCTGCTGCATGGTGCAGGGCTCCCACAGGGCATGGTATCACGGGCTCTCCTGCCATGGGCTCCAGGATTTTTTGGCTATTGTAGCTGCTTTCTTTTGTTGTTATGTAATCTCTGATAATGAAAGTCCAGTTCTGAGAGGATGCTTAATGCGGTATTAGTCAGTTGAAATATAAGTGTAAATTACATGCCTGCAGCTAGAAAAAAATGGTTACAGCGGAAAACATCCCTCTTTAGTAGCATACTATAATCAAGAGCGCTGATAAAAAAGAGAATTGATGTACCAGTTTTCCAATGGAAAATGCAGAATCCTCCAAATTGAACCATTTTCTGGAAATGTTAAATGTTGACTGGAATTTTTGGCGGAGATTTGAACTGACCCAAAATGCAACGGGTTATTTATTTTTTGCCTTTCTCATTATATTTATAAGACATTTTATGTGTTCAATGTTATCAAAACACAAAGTTTAACACAATTTTCATGTGTCTGCATTGAATTTGTTTCAGAATTAACATTCTGCTCTAGTCCATCCTGTCCACTTCATTTTTCATTACACTTCATGATGAAAATAAATGTAGAAATAACAGAATTTCCTGTAGGCTGGAATTTCTATTTTCTAGCCATTTCTAGAGATCAGCAGTGCTAGGAGGCAATGGAACATTTTCCCCAACTTTATGAAAAGACAGAGGATGTTACTTGGAAAATATTTATTTATATAAAAAAGGTTTTGTATTATCGTAGAAAAAACAAAGTTCTCAGCCACCTTCAATGTCCAACAGGGTTGGACATTGGGGGTTTTGCCTACACTGATGTCTAGAGCCACCCATGTAGTGAAGGTAACTGTGATGTAAGTGCGTGGCTCCAGTCACATCATTTGGCAAACTGCAACCACTGGTGGTGATGGAAGGAGGGGAGAGGCTGCACCCCTCATTCTCCCCCAGAACAGGCTTTGCTGACCAAAGTACACACATTTCTGGGAGCTGTGTCTGCTAGTGTTGTTTTGATAATTTCTATATAAAGTGTTTGAAAGGTTTGTATTGGAGTACATGGGAGTGGTTTGGACATACTGTAACAAAGAAAAAATTAATTCATCCTTGGCTTGCAAAATGCGTGAACTCCATCACCCAGCCATGAGCAACCTTGCTCTAAGGAACATCACAGCAAGTCCAGAACTACCATTTGTTTTACTGAGGTCTTGATTCAGCTTGGGATGCTGGGATATGATACCAGAGATGGGCACCTTCAGCTAAAGTGTGCGCCGACCCCATGAGAGGCACACAGTGTGTGAGCTGGTTTCTGCTGCGTGTGCAATGGCTCCATTCCAAACTGCAACTCCCTCCTGGAGGTGTCACTGGAAGAGCAGCATGTAAATGACTGCAGGCTTGGCTCTGCTGTGTCCTGTGTGCCCTGGGAGTGTGAGTGCTTCCAGTCGTGGACCATGAACTTGCAAACACTCTCATAGCCCTGTTCCTGCAGTTTGGATGGCGCTTGGCTTTCTGTCACCCAGACTTGAAGCAGACCTTTTGCAAGGACATCCACCCCAAACTTCGCAGCGTGCCTCAGCCAGGGTGGACACAGCATCTGGCCTCTTCCCTCTGAGGAAGGAACTCAAGAGTTCAGCACTTGCATCTGTGTTGCAAGCATTTTCTGTGCCTCTATAGCTGTGCTTACGTTTCTCACTGATGCCTCAGGGAGCACTTTGTGGAGCTGAAATAATGTAAGATCTGTTCTGCTCAGGGTGTTTCACTCCCTGGATCATAGGAATGCTACAGGAAGACCAGATCTTGCAGTATTTCAGCCCCATAAGTGGCTCCTTGAGGCAAAAAAAGACCCGTGAAGAAGAAACTCAAACACAAATACCAAGATATTTGGTTTCCCTGCGTGATCTTTCCTCCTCTTCTGCCATTCATGTACTTACCGGTACCCATGCAAAAATAAAATGAAAGAAAGAACCACTCCACTCACAAAGCAAATCTATTTGAAGTGCATACTACAGAGTACAGCTTATGGTTTCATAAAATACTTCCACATAAGATATACAGTGAGGGATGGGACAAAAAAAAATATCTGTATTTTAAACAAAATTTGTCCATGATCTGCCATAAGAGACATGCAGATTGGGTCCTGAATACAGCATCTCGTAGACAAAATGCAACTCCATGTGTGTTCATACACAGAACTGCTACAGGGCATCACCACCTGTGTATCCTGAACTGCAGCCGCAAGCGTGGCAAAACCAGACTGAAGTAACCCCAAAAGCTGAGGGATTTGGAAGTATACGTGTTGGAGTGTGCCTTAAATGTGCACAGGGGCATAATGAAATGTGTGATAGTCATGCTATACAGGGCACATGTGTGCCAAAAATCATATGTGCACGTCTGATCTGCTGAGCAGAGGAGGGAGCAGCCTGCAGGGATGCTGGAGGCCAAGATTTGCAAAGCTAGTTAATGCTAAGTTCAGAATTTGCAACTTTTATCAGAAAAAAAAACCAAACCACAACAACTTGTTGCTTCTGTTCTGCTCTAGAGCTGCCTGTGAGAGCTCAGCTGCATTTGGTACAGTCAGAGCAGTAAAAACAGGTGGAGGTGGGGTGGTGTCAGTAGGTCAGTTGTTGCATACAAGGTAAACCCAAATCACACTGTTCTCAATATCATGGTCTGTTTTTCTGGAGTTTGCTTCCATGTATCAGGCTGGATGAAGTAAAGCACAGCACGGACTTTGAGGTGGGAAAGGGACACCAGTGGAGAGTCGAGCTTTGAGCCTGTATCTAGGAAATAGAATCATAGAATAGTTAGGGTTGAAAAGGACCTTAAGATCATCTAGTTCCAGCCACCCCTGCCATGGGCAAGGACACCTCACACTAAACCATGTTACCCAAGGCTCTGTCTAGCCTGGACAAGGATGGAGCATTCACAACCTCCCTGGGCAACCCATTCCAGTGCCTCACTACCCTTACACTAAAGAACTTCCTCCATATATCCAATCTATACTTCCCCTGTTTAAGTTCTTCCATGGACATCTCTGAGAAAACAAGTGCTTGTTTGGGGGTGGGGTGGGACTGAACCTTCAATGAAAAGACAATAAATGGTGGAAAGTGCTGGAAAACCAGACACCTTTCTTTGGAAAACCCAAAACTTCTGTTCTGAGGGATGGGTGGATTTCTGTCTGCTAGTTTGGCGTACAGTGGGCAGGCAAGTTACGAGTTATCTCACAGCTGGAGTGTGGAGCTGATTTGAGTGAAGGTCATTGGGCATCAAACAGTGGGGCACAGCTGTCCTTGGCTGTGGGGAGCAGCACACCCTGGGAGGGGAATCAGGCTTCATCTGAACAGAGCTGAATAAGATGCCCTGGCATCTTGGTGCCTCCTTATAGCTGGGATAGGCAACATGGATGTATAGATGACCTTCTGGAAGGAGAAAGAAGGGCTCTGATGGAGAAGCCCAGTGCCAGTCTGTGATGGGGATCTCACCCTCACAGGATGGCAGCATTGGTGGGGCATGGTCCTGTTTACATAGGTCTGTGTGCAGCAGGCAGCAATGCCTCCTGCTGCTGTCTGGAGACAACCCTGGAAATTTCCTGGAATTCCAGGTCTAGAGCCAGCCCCTGCTCTAGGGAAGGAGGATACTGTGTCTCAGTCCATAAAGTCCCCAGAATGGGAGGAAGGGGCGAGAGACACACAAAGTCAGTAGTAAAAAGAAATAAAAGTCGGCAGCTTGCCACAGCGGAGTGCAGACTCTGCAGAGCTTCCTCTTTTATTGGCGCCCAGACTGGAGGGAGGTTTATGCTCTCAAACAAGCCAAATTGGAAATGGAGTGCCAGCCGGAGCCCTGCAAGCAGCCTGCTGCCCCTGGTGCCAGGAAGGGTGTGCAGCCACCCTGGAATTCACTTTTTTTCTCTCACCTTTTTCTCCTCCATCATTCCTTCTTTCCATCCCTTCTTCACTGCCCCTCTTCATCTCTCAATGAATTCCCCTCCCCATGGCTGGGCTTATCCACTAGTGCTGACTTCCCCAACAGCTCCTGGCATCATCTAATACTGAGAACCCCTTTTGGTGGTGGGAATGGCCCAGCTTGCCCAAGGGCAGCCAGTCTGGGTGGCCTAAGGGTGAATAAGGGTCGGAGAAGGTATCTGTGGCCTTTTCTTTCCATTGCTTTTCTTCTAAGCGAAGGAGAGTAATTTGCATTACAGTGACAATGTGGGTCTGTCCTCAGGTTTGTGTCATCTTGCTGTTGGGAGAGAAAGGGTGAAATATGGGAGACATGGAAGAAACAAAGCAAAGAGCAGACGTGAAGGTGGTGGCATAGAGAGGGGACCCATTGCCCAAGGACCTGGCACATAATCTAGCATGGCAGGTGCTGGTTAGCAGCTGAGTGCCAGATATGCCATGAAAATAATTTGCACATTTATGCAAAGCTTAAAGTCATAAAGGCATAGGGTGAGGAGAATTGGGTGTTCATTTCTGGCAAGCTCCCCAAGCCCATGCTGAGACTGGAGACTGCTGTGATGCTTCAGGATCCAAGTTCAGGCATGCTGAGTCCATTCTGTGACACCCAGGTATGTCAGTAAAAGAGCACTAGAGGCTGAAGGTGAGAGATCAGTCACCAGCTACTCCGGGGACCTGAGCTCACTCCTGCTCTCCAGCTGACTTTTTCCATGTCATTTCATTTATCCAATGCCTCAGTTTGCTGACTGCAAAAGCCCAAGGGGATTATGACATCTGTTGTCACATTAAAACGCGGTCTTGACTATGAGGAGGTCAGGTACCATGGTGGGAGCTTTTGCAGTCTGAAACACTGGTCTCATCCCATGTGGTACTCGACAGCACTGCTTCTTCTGATGGGAAAAGGTCCTGCCATAGTCAGCTCAGTGCCTATGGAGTGTCTTACATCCAGCATGCAGGAAAGTCATTTGTTCTCTTTCTTTCCTCCAGTTTTGGCTGTTGAAGCAAAACCACATAATAAAGTAAAGAGGGTTTTAATGACAATCTGCTGGCATGTTTAATATTCCAGCTTGAGGAATGATCCAGTTATGTACTGGAACCAAGGGAAAGGGTCTCATTACTTCCAGTGGACACTGAATCTGTGTCTTTAAAAAGAGAAGCAAACCTCACAGTGGATGGGGCTGGCTGCTCACCACTGACCCACAAAGAAGGCCATTGCTCCAACAGCTGATACTGAGCTATAGATGCAAGGCTTGCTCTCCTGTAGTCACTGTGTCATACAAGTCTATGGTGAAGGGAGCCCCTGGGAGCTCTAAGCAGTTTTAATGTGTATTTTTCCCCCCTGCAATGCTCAGTAAGTTCCTCTTCTGCTCAGGGAAAGGTAGAAGAAGTTTTTTGTGCAGAACTTTGACATTCCTCTGTACAAATTCAGGTCTGAGAGAGGGATTCAGTGCTTTTGCTGCACTTCTTTGTAGGTGAGGCTGTCACCACATCTGCCAGATTTATGGCCCCAAATTGACTCCGTCATCCAGCAATCCTTCGTGTGCACACAATTATTTGGACAACTCTCATTGTTTTAGCAGCAGACTACCCTATGCGACTCCACTGACATTACCTACTCTGCCAGGCAGGTGGCTGCAGAGAAAAAGGCTTCTTTATACAATGCATTCGAATGCCAAAAGGGGATTCTTGATAGCAAAGATGATGAGACACCTCTGGATATGAGGACCAGTTGCTCTTTTCAGCCCTGATTGGTAGTGGAATCTAGTCTGCTCCTGCTGTCATATCAAAACTGCATTTGCCTGGGGCAGAGCTGAATTTTGAGCTGACTGGGGATGAATCCAGGGGACCTGTAGGGATTCTGCTGCTTCCAAATACAGAAGATCAGGTAGCAAATTCAGATGAAGGAGAAGAGGTTGTGATAATGATACAGAGTGCATGCAGAGCTTCTCAAGCACAGAAGCTGCTGGTGGAGGAGACCTGGAGACCACTGACACATGAGAACTCATTGACTGCTGATTGTTTCCTAGCATTTGGGGAGCAGGATTTCACAGACACCATGCAGTAAATCAGCAAAGTCACAGCAGGAGTGTAGCTGATTCATAACACTGAATCCTCACTCCAATGGAAACAGGGCTGCAAGGCTGGATTGCTCAGGCACAAAGTGGTAGCAGGGTTTATAGCTATATAAAAGCCAGGTTGGAGAAAGAAAAGATCAGCTGGAGAGGTCAGTATCAAATGAATGTCTGTTGTCTTCATATGTGTGGGTGAGAGCCAATAATACCTAAGAAGGGTGGAAAGAATGGGTCTAGCCTATGGTGTCAATGAAGTGGTAATACAAGTTGCAAGGACCCCTTTCTTCCACTGTAAGACAAAGCTGAGCATCTGCTTTTCCCTAAGTGTTCACATGAGCCTCTGCTCTCTGCTTTGCAGAGGCCTGACAGTCTGATGTAAATCAGCATGGCTTTGCTCCCTGCCGTAGATGGTAGATGTGACATCCTGTGCTAAGGATGCAGTCCGGCAGCTCTCACTGAGAAGCAAAGCTCCTTTCTCTCCTAATCGAGCAAGTGGAAACAACCTGGTATTTCAGGCATGCTACCTCTGTTCCCAAGCACAGCTGAACTCTTGATGCAGGGAGACTTTACAAGACCCGTGAGAGATGCCAAAGGCTGACCGTTTCTGTCATTGGGAGAGAGAAACCCCATAGTTACCTCCGATCAAAGAGGACAAAGCATTATAAAATATATTTAATAAAAGAAAACACACACAGAAAAAGAAAAAAAAAAGGAAAAGAGGCCAATGCACAGGAAGGTAATGTGTTCATTTGAATAATGGGCAAAATCAAATTAATTCTACATTAAATAGTTCTGAATAAAGGGTTTAAGTCAGCAGTTTCAAACTTGTTTTCCTTAATTACTTTCCGTGTTTAATGTCATTAAGAAGATTAAAAATTCATTAACAAGAGTAGTAAAGTGGCAAATCAGTAAAGCTATCACTCCAGGTTAAAAACTACGCTGAGGTTGACACTTTGTACACTTCCACAGGCATTGTGTGGAACGCTCCTGGGGAGCTGGGGTGGCTGGGGGGTCTCAGCAGCCCCCTCCTGCTGGGCCAGCCAGGGAGGTAGCCAAAGGGCCAGCCTTGGCTTGGTGTGGCGACCACTTTAACCATTAACTGAGCAAGGCAGAAGGCAGCATTTAGCAGAAGGGCAGCATGGACCATGGAATGCACAGCAGTATAACCCTCAAATATGGCAAGCATCAGAAACAGACTCAACCATGGAGAATGGCAGGTATTATAAAGCACTAAGGCATGTTAAGGCAATCCAATTGCTTGATTAGCTTCATGTCCTCAGCCCTCTTAGTGTGAAGACTCAGAGGGCACCAAGCACCAGGGAACCACTGAACTGCACCAGGCTGGCCTATGAGGACCAGGCAGGGTGGGGAGAGAAATCTGGGGCATTTTTTCTCCTTTATCTGTAAAGGATGCCAATATCCTTGGTCCCTAGGAATGGATACACAGTTTGAGAGCATAACAAGGCTGCTCATTCAGGCAGTACAACCAACACAACCTCATCAGCTTTTGTAAACCTGCTTCTTGCTGCTCTCCCAGGGAGCCTCGAGGTCCCCGATGACTCACAGAACCCACTGCAGCCCATCCCAAGCAGGTGAGAGATCATCTCCACCCAAACAGCTCTGATTTAGATGGGCCAAGCAGGCAAAAGAAAGCCCTTGGACACCTAACTGATGACCCGAGGTCATGCAGCAGGGCTGTGGGAGGGGCAGAAAGCATGCTTTTATCTATCTCTAATCCAGTGCGACAGCAGGCTGGTGTCACCCCACAGAAGCAGTGCAAAACTGGTGATGCTGGCCTTGCAAAACCAGCTTCCAGGAACCACAGCATCAGCTGTTTTAAAATAGTCTCCTTGTATCACTTTTATTTTCAGTTTCTTGAGTTCCTACAGGGACTTTATTTATCTTTATCTTAACAGAGCTCCATTCCAGCAGCCAGGAGCACAGTCCATCTGCAGCCCCACACTTGGGTCGTGGTGGCTCCCCACCACGGGTATTTGGCTGCGTATCCTATCTCTGCGACATGCGCCACGCAGTGCAAAGGCCCTGGTCCTTTGGGGTTTGAGGTACAAAAGCTGTCATCACAGGTCTGTGGTCAGGAGTGGACATGGAATCAAGCCACAGAGATGTGGTGGCATACAGCAGAGAACAGCATCCATTCTGCCCTGACATCTCGTAAACATAACGTACAAGAATGCTGTGCACATTGTGTTAGTAAGGAGCTGGTAGCTTCCATCAGGTTCCCATTATGAGACATCCCAGACCCAGAGAGCATATTATCCCCAGTTATTAGGTGAAGAAACTGAGGCACAGGAAAGTGACTGACAGTCATTGCTCGTTGCCGTAGAGAAATCTGGAAGTAAAACTTTCCTGCCCAGGCTTCCACAGGCTCATCACCAGCTTCAGCAGCATCATCCTCAGCTGAAAAAGCAGAGGACACTTGGGGGAAAACAGCATTTGAGGTCTGGAGCTGTAAGAAGTAATAGAGGCAGTAGATGGAGGGGGGGGGGGAAAGGAAAAAACCTTGAACATATTAAGAGCTGAGAAAGGGGATGTTTTCCTGAGAGTCCTGTTACAGGTGCATGTTGGTTGCTTTTCATGATCGTCACTAAACCCAGAGACATACATGAGGTCCTAAGACATGCAGCAGGTGGATGCAGGAGAAGAGTAGCCTTGGCTGAAGGTAATGCTAAGTCTTTTCCACTCCCTTTGCCTGCCCCACAGAGCCCCTCAGACCCCTGCTGTCTCAAGTCCCAAATAGTCCTGGGTTTATTTGTGTTTTTTTAAGAGGCTCTGATCAGTCAGACCATGTCAGGAAGGGTCTGCGGGTTGCCCAGTGGCTGGATTTCCCTCTCCTTTATTTCGCTGAGCAGAAAGCGCAGGGGTTTGAAGTATTTCTGGTCAGTTTTGGAATTGAAATATTTTTGCTTTCAGTTGCCAAATTTTCCTTGAATCAGGAAGTCGGAGCCCTGCTCTGATGAGCAGTAGAACGGAAAGACACATTTCCCTGCTATTTTTCTCTGGCTTTGATGAGGGGCTCCCATCTGTAGGGCCACACGTTTGTCCCGCTGCTCTCTCCCAGCCGCTGCAGGATCAAGCAAAAGCCCATTCTCACCATATCCCTTTGTTCCCAGGGAAGCCACAGCAGCCCTGTTTTGGGAGCAGGTGGGAGGAGAGAAAGCCCTTTTTTTTTTTTGCCCTCCCCTTTTATTCTCTTCCAAGCTTTAATTATCGAAGGACTGAATTTGAGCTGTTCCTGCCTCTTCCTTCCTTCCCGGACAGCATTTCTAACAAAAGCCTGTGGTTGGGTTTGGGGGTTTGGTTTTGGTTTTTTTCTCTTTTCTTTTCCCCTCCAGAGATCTAAGGCCTGTAATGAGATACCAACACCCTCTCCTTCCTACAGCCCCCAACCCAGGCCCTCCCTCTGCCAAGGCACCCCCATTGCCTCCCGGTGCTCCCAGGGGAGGGAGTGCACCCGATACCAGCACAGGAGATCGCTGTCGACCCTCATGGTCCTCCCTGGAAGGTGAAGGCGATAGAGTTACAAGGGAGAGCAGCTTGCAAACTGCCTCCGCTTTGATGGAGCATCATTTAATTATCTTCCTCTCCCCCAAGTCCTCCCCCAGTGAAAAAGATCTCCTATTGTCTAGGCTAATTTGTCCCTTTTGCTCCATTCCCTAACCCGTGTGTGAAACCCCTGACTCACATTACTCCATCACCCATCTCTCCCACTCCTCTCCCCGTGCTGTGAATTGCAAGGGCAGGAGTCTCTGGGTGTCCTCCTTGCTCTCTGTGCTCCAGGGACAAATCCTGGGATGTGAAGCTAGAGGGAATTGAAGAGCACAGCACTCACAGCCCTCACTGATCAGCCATTGTCAAAGAGACAAGGTGATGAAAAACCTCCAGAGATCTGGCTCCCATGGCCCTCCATCAACCGGAGTGAGCTTCCAGGAGCAATGCCCAGGCTCCTCATCACCCCAAGTGCGGTTACACCACTGGGGATGAGGACAGAGGATAGAAGAAGTCATCACTTGAAGACATCCACGCCATCTTCTCCAAGCCACCTTCTCTACCTGGGGGAACTCTGTGGTTGCTGAAATCCTGTTTCCATTTTGGATTGGAAGAGGGGAAGGAGCAGAAGCCTGTGAGCTGTTTCATTTGGATATTTTCCTCATAGCAGAGGAGCAGTGCCTGTTGCCAGCTGGCTGCACAGCCCAGGGCACTGGGCAAGAGCTGCGCCCGAGCCCAGGTGTGGGCTGATGTTGAGCTGTCTGGTCTACCACTCTCCTGTCAGATGCAGAGCTGCGGCACAAACATGGAGGGCTACTGGTGATGGGGAGGTAGCAAGGGAAGGAAGTACCCCCGCTCCAGCTCCGCAGGTAGCTGATAACTATGCAGGGCAACAGCCTCATCTGCTTCCCAGCAGCAGGGACTTGCCCAGAGTTCTGCTCACTGCAGGCTCCCCTGCCATGAGCCCAGTGGCTTGGGGTGGGCTTAGCATGGAGCACAGTCTGGTGTGCCATGGGGGCACAGGCAGGGAAGTGAGAGGGGATTCTGGCCATCTGCAGCGCCTCTGGCCATGGATAGGGACTGGGAGATAAAACCCCATGGGGAAGCCAACCCTTTCCTGCTCATCTTCCTCCAGGCACCTCAGAAAGGCATTGAACAGGGGCTGTTGCACAGCAATCAAGGGCTGAGGAAAGGGAGCCAAAACAGGGAGCAGAGCAGAGCAGTTGCCAGGTTGACTTGAGCCAGAGCCTTTCATGAGGGAGTGAGGGGAGGGACAGACCAAGGGGCAGGGAACATGGAGAATCAACATTGTCTTCTCCAAAGAGGAAGAGAAAAGAGAGAGAGAAAGCAGAAGGAAGAGAAAGGGAAACAGGACTTGTTGGGGGGAAGAGGAGGATGCTCAGGGATTGAAGCAGGTTGGGGTCCAACTTAATAAGAAGCGAGCCAAAACAAAACCCAAACAAAAAGTGCCTGGAGTTGGCGGTGGGCACCCCCTCCCCCAGGCAGCCATCCCCAGAAGGCAGTGAAGCTGCCTTTTCAAACAGCCGCCTCACAATAAATTCATGGCAGCCAAGGCCGGGAAACAGGCTGCTGCAATTTAAAGGAAGCGTGGATTTGCATATTGAATTAAAATTAAGAGCTAATTATGCAAATAAATTATGACATTTGGCAGGAGAATTTGCTTCAAGATCATTTATTACGTTCTTTTTATAACAGTGCAAGCGCTTAACGGTCAAAGACAATATTTTAAAGGAAAATTAACGCAAGATTATTAACCTAAAAACAATTCCACATTAATGAGATGCATTTCTCTTCAACTTCTCACACCTGGCTGCCTATTGATGCCCAGCCAGGACTGTCTTTCAATAATTGGCGTTTTTTTTGCAGGCAAATATTGAATGAGGTGGTGAACGTTGCTTTGGACAAACTCACTCCGGAGAATTCCTTCAGGGTTTTATCCTGCTGGTCTGTAAAGGAAAGTTGTGAAGGTCAAACATGTTTCATGTTGCTCTTCTGTGCACTTGGACTGACCAGGTCCGGATGCGCTTGGGAGAGGACACTGCGCTGGCTACCCCATCCGCATAAGAATAAAAGCTCCCCTGCTAAAATGTGTGTGATTGCTTTTCAGAAGAGATACAAAACAAAGGTCTCAGCCATTTTGGTCATTAAAGATCCTGTGTCTTTTTTTCTTCCCAAGATGAGGGCTGTTAACTCTGGTGTCTTGGCTCCCCTCTAGCTCAGGCAATTGCTGCTGTCCACCTGCCCTGTTCTGGGACTCTCCAGTAGGGCAAACGCTGCATTTCTCATCCGAGGACAGTGGTGCACTGGCTGTAGTCTCACCAGTAGCCAGGTTCTTCCTGCAAAGAGGATGGCTTCAAGGAGGGCCCACACTAGGGTTTGGATCAGGAAGCCTCACTGGGATCGAGGGATGCAGATGGCTCCAGGGCCCAAAAGCTGTCCATTCCCAGACATCACCTGTGAAAAGCCTCTGGTGCAGGTTCATCCTACACAACTAAGGTCGTCACCTATGGTTAGGTGAGCAGTTGTGTTTCTGAGGGACTGGCTCTTGTTCAAATAGGAAAGAGGCTCAACCATTTGGGGTTTGAAATGAACCTATCTAAAGAAGAAAAGTTTTCTTATGGAAGACAGCAGACGCTTGCCCCAGCAATCTTATTTTGCCTCTCTCCATGCTGCAGCCAGGCAGAATGCTGGGGAACTGGGAGGCTACATTTGCAATTAGGTTGCAGGAGCTTTTGCAGGGAGTTACAAGGAAGCTGTGGCCAGGAAGAACTGGAGGGGAGCAAACTATTCCCAAATGGTTCAGAAAGAAACTACCATCCTCAAAGATGGTCCTTTGCAGCCTTGCCAAGGAAGACGAGGGTAACATGGCACTAGTCCTTTAATCATCTTGACCCGTCCTTTGCCTCCAGCCCTGGCGATTGTCCACTGCAATCTGCACACTTCTATGGCAGGATGGCACATCAGGACACGTGTTGGTTCCAGGATTTCTTTTTTTCCATTTCTTTACCCCTGCATCTTATATGTGCCCTCACAGAACCATCTGCCTTTGTTATAACCAGGGTTTCCTGAACTCCATACCCTGTCAAAGCTTGAGGGGACTTTACCCAGACCTCAAAGGGCATTTCTCTTCTTAAGTAGCTGGAAGACTGATTTTCATGATTCTTCTATCACCTCTCTCAAGAGATTTTCCCCCTCTCAAGTTCAAGGTGGAGAGGACATTCCCTGCTAAATCAGTCCTGGCGCACAGCACACAATGGTGTGCAGAGCCAACCACAGGTAACAAATTGTGTTGCAATAAATGAAGGGTTTGGAGCCAGACAAAATGTGTGACATTCGAAGTTCTCAGCTCTCCTCCTTCAGAAAGGCAATCTGTGACTTCTGGACCCTCCTTAATGACCCAGAGCCGGATGGAAAATAATATTAATAATAATAAAAGAAACAAAGAAGGGGCTGGAGCATTTTTTAAATAAAGAAATTTCCCTCATCTTGCGGTTAATTTAAAAGGTTTATTTCTTGAAATGAATCCTCTTCATCAAATCTCCGATCCTTGAAAATCAGTACAACCTGCCTCTGTGGATAATGAATTGATTTGTAATGTAAATTATATAAAACACCCTCCCCGCCAGCATTTGTGTGTGAGTGTGTTTAATCTAAAGCGTTTAAGTCTGAAAATGAGCTTCTCCATCAAAAGTCTCGATTCCATTTACATTTCTTGCATACGAGTCAATTTGTGCCTGACCCACTCTATAAATCACTGCCAAGGAGTGCTGTGTCTGTACCTCTCCTCTTCCCCCACCCCCTCCCCTCACCCTCCCATCCTTACACATGCTATGTTCAAAAGCCATCCTCGATACTGCCTATAAACAGCTCCCAGTTCTCTGGGCAAGCATCGACCTGTGGAGGAGGGACCCTGGCTTTGAGAGGTGTGCAGCACAGGCAGCTAGCAGCAGGCAGGAAAAGGAAGGGGAGGAAGGGAAGTCCTGCTCAGCTTCTGCTGGCTGCTCTGGAAGGATCACCCAAGGAAAGGTGCCCTCTGTCTTTGTGGCTCCTTTCCAACATATGGTTGCCTGAGCACTAAAGGAGCCCATGGCTTAATGGTGTTAGAGGCTGAGGTCTTCTACTGGTGTGTATTAACACAGTCTTGTAAAATCCATGGAACGGGAATGATTTACACCACCAGAGGCTTTAGCCCACAACTGTCTGATCATGCCAACTTTCATCCTTCATCTCATCCCATTGGTAGCAAGATGATGTGGGTCACACCTCCTTAGCTTGCCTCCTGGGTGCTGAAACCACTGGGAGGTGCCTCTAGGGATCAGAGGCTCCCCTTGCTGCTTGAACTTCCATATGGCAAGTGCCTGAGGTCTTTAGGGAGAGCAGGAGAACTGGAAATGGTGGTATCTTCACCCAGAAAATCTGTTGACCCACCTGGGTATTGGCATTAGAAGTGGCTTAGTAGCAACGCACCTGAGGACCAGCTGGACAGGAGGCTAACCATTGACTTCAATCTCCTCCATGAAATATCAGCAGTGCTTGTGAAACATACAGCTTTCCACAGAGCCATATTTTATAGCTAAATACAGAATGTGAACAGGATCACCAGACTACCATTGGCACTGGCAGGGAATTTTGTGACATGCGTTTTTTCCACTCTATTTTTTCTTCAGGAAAGGCACAATTTAAACTGATTTCTAACATCAGGGGAGAAAAAAATGGAATCAAGTTTTAGACCATTTCATTAGTCCAAAAATGAAAAATTCCAATATACCAGTGGTGAAACAACTGCTCTATTCAAGCTACAGATGCAGTAACAAAAAATTAACAGTTATATCAGCCAAAAAAAGAACATGGCAAATACTAGAAGAGCTGTTGGAGATACTTCCACATTTCCCCAGATATTTATGCATGAAGGTTTACAAAGCCAACTTCACCAATTCTTGGATTCTCTTGCTTTCTCTCCTCTCATAGCAGAAATCAGAGCACAGAATGTGTCCAGGTCTCCAAAAGAGCATGAGATGAAGAACAGGACCAGTGGTCACCTACTCTACCCAAAGCCACATCATTTCTTCCTCTGCAAACCCTGACTTGCCCTAACACTGCTCTCTCGAAGTACCCCATAAGAGGTGAGCTCCATTCATTGCCACCTGGCTGATCTGTCACTCACCAAAACGGGAAAGGTTGTTGTCCAGACAAAAGAGGTGAGAATTCAGCTTGTGACAGAAAGTCAATCTGAGGTGACAGCCTTCTGAAAAGAATTACATTGCTTCATAGGCTTGATACCAGCAAGATGCTGCTTCTCTGTGCCTTGGTTTTTTACCTTTGAAATAGGGTTAATGCTTCCTTTCTCCCATCTTTTCTCAGTTTGAATATAAGGTCTGTAGAGTGTGGGCTGTTACCATATGAACATACAGCCCTGAGCACAATGGGGATTCTGGCCTTACGTGCTGTTGTAATACAAATAGTAGGAAGAGTTTTTCCTCAAGATTACCCTAGGGAAATGAGGTCAGACCTTCAGTGAAGGAAGACACAAACCTATTACCAGCTTCTGTGGGGACTAATACAATTTGCACTTTGTTAGAGGAATTCAAACTGATTTGTACACATTAATTACTCTTTGCAGCATCCCAGCTGGATAAATATTATTACCTTCACTTTACAGAAAGGGTAGCTAAGATGTAGAGGAATTCATTTGTTTGACTGCAACTGTACAGCATGCCAATGACAGAAGCCAGGAATAAAATGTTAAGAGGACCTATTGCCAGTCCACAGTCCACTCCAAACTTATGGGTCCCAAGTATGTTTATTTGCCAAGAAGGACATAACAAGTGAAGGAGGTGGCTGTGCCTCCTAGCTGTCTTAGGTACTGCTGTGATGGGGTATGGAATGTAATGCTCCAAACCCCAGCCTGCACAGCCTTGCAACAATAGGAGGAGGAAATGAAAGTACAATTAGCTGGAAATAAATGATTTTTCATTGCATGTATTTCCCAAGCTGATGCGTTGGGGAATGAACCACACGTTATTTCATGGAGCAGCATCTTTCAAGATCTGTAGAATAACTTGAAAGAAACACAGCTTTTCTGTTTCGACATTTTTTTGCAGTATCTCTGAATGCTGTCTGCCCTGGGTTCAGGCGTAGGTGCTGCTGTATTTCTTTTTTTATTTTCATGAAAAGGAAATTCTGGAGAAGTTTTGTAGCTGTTGAAGCTTCTCACCTTCATTTCCTCAGCATCTCATGTGTTACACAGAGATAGTCAGCATATGGCCTACAGAAATAAAATATTTTGTACCTTAGATACCAACCCCTCTTAATTCCTGTTTTCGTGTTTTTCTTGTGCTAAGCCAGTTAAATACAGGTGATGCTCCCCTCTCCAGCAGAAATGTTTAATTGAAGTCTGAGAAAGAAAATGAGAGAACACAAAGCAGAAGCAAAAATGGAAATGCGAATAACAAATTTGGTTTGACATCAATCAATAATTTCTTCATGTTGTTATTGGGGAAGGAGGAGGTACCTTTAAAAAACAAAATCCTTTTTTTCTGCAAATGCAAAACATGTCCATAAATTTTCCTGCCATCTTTAATGTGTTGTGTTTCTTCTGTGTGGGGAACAGAGGAACTTGGTATTTCTATGTTGCAGCAGATAGGCTTGGAAGATGGGACCAGAGCAATAGCATCCCAGAGGAGGCAAAATGGATTCTCCAGGTAAGAGGGGTCTGAGAGTATTGCAATAACAATAGGAAGCTCCCTACTTAATTAGTCTTAGTTACATTTGAATTGGTATTCTGTAGGATGGTATTTTTGAACCTGTGGTCTGCAGATTCCTGGGAGAACATGGTTTAATTGTAAGGAGGGTGGGAAAAGAAATTTCACCAAGACGTTTGGGGCTTGGGAATTTTCACGGGGTGGGGGGGGATGTTGAGCCCTCATGAGAGATTTTTCAGGGGTCCACAAAGCAAGTTGAAAGCCACTGCAGCGGGATAATGTTATATTGATTGCTTTGGTTTTGCAGGGGATAGATTTTGTTTAATCTTCCCCTTCCTTACATTACTTGACACCATTGGTTTTGTCTTCACTGACATCAAATATAAAAAATCACTAAAGAAGAGACTTTCTAATGTGTTTTGTACTACTTCGGGGTGGGTCATTACACAGGAAGCATTTTCTGGGGCATAGTAGCTCTTTAAAACAAGTTTTAAATAAGAAATCGGGTAGCCCAGAAGAGCATGTCTTGAAAAGGATGAGAAGATCTCATATGGTGCAGGTTTTAAAAGAAACTGTTAAATATGGGGCCTTGCGAGAACTGGACAGAGGGAGACAGAGAGGCCTTCCCTGGTCTGAGAGCCCATCAAGCTACCACCACTACGGGGCAAATGCTGTGGTTCAGGTGGGTGTTGCAGGGAAAACCTTTATTTTATGAGTTTTTTGGTCTGTGGTGTGGTACAGTAGGAAGCAGCACCTCACCCCACACAGATAAGTGTGTGACAGAGGGCTGTGCGTTTGCAATGGGGTGACTGAGATGGGGCAGACTTCCCACCGCCTCATACACCCCAAGCTGCCAAATCAGGTTGCCACCAGGCGTGGTCCAGCCCAGACAGGAGCCCATGAGGGAGGTCAGAGAGGAGAATGAAGGGACATGGCTTCTACTTGACAAACACAAACTTGTTTCTCGTCCTCCTCCATCCTTTACAAATTCCTGGTGCCTGTCACCCTGCTGGCCACTCCAAGGGTTTTAATAAAAAGGGAAAACATTTGATGTGAGAACAGTAAGGAGAGAGGCAGTATGGAGGGAGGGGGCCAGACAATGTACCATATGGAGAACAGAAGGATGCTGGGTGGCTGCATTCAGAGCCCATCCCTCTGTTCTCCCTGCACTCCACAGCCCCTGCTCTGTCGATGGGCTCTTAACATAACAAGTGAGCCAAGGGGGTAGCCAGCCCCATGTTCGAAGCCCCTAGATTCCTCTGCCTTGGCTCCTGCCTCCCAGCTACTGATCCCAGGCAGACAAGGGCCCTTCCCCGCATCCTCCCCTGCAGCACTGTTGTCTCCCAGCCTCTGCAGTAGGAAGGGATGCCCCTGAGTCCTCTCCTGATAAAGACCAGTAAAGCCGTGTGTGTGAGAATACATATATATATACATACAAATATGCATGTATGTATATATGCATATACAGTAATACAGTAAATAAAGCAAGCCAGCCAAGCCCTTCAGGCAATTTTAGCTCTGTCTATGGTTCAGGAAAAGGGTTTTCCTTCCTCTCCTCCCATCTCCTAATGAAATTCCCCAGGCTTTCCTCTTTTCTTCCCTGCCACTGAAGGGTACTCACATGGGCATACAGTCAGGGACTGTCTCCTGTGGTTGGAGCAACATAGGCTATCAAGATGGGGAAATCTTCTATTTGCCAAGGTTGTCAGGGACAGAGGCTTTGCCATAAACCCCTCCAGTGCCTCATCAAAGCACTCATTACCCCCTCCATGTTCTGTCTGTTTGATTCAGAGCACTCCTTCACCCTATTGCCCCTGCCTTCTCCTCCCTCACCCCTCTAGCCATGTACATACACACCAAGGCTGCCCATGGCTGGAGGTAAGAAGATGCAGAATTGATGGATGTCCTTTCTAGACCATGCACCTCTGCACAACATCCCATCCCATGGCCCACACACCCCTACCTCCCGGCTGAGCCTCACACATGGTCCTCACATGCCTTCCCTGAGCAGCTCTGAACTGACAGACCAAGCACTTCACGGTTCCTCCACAAAACAGAAGAATGGGCTGGGGAAGGAACACGGAGCTGGAGAGCTCTGAAGGTCAGCAGTGCCAAGTGCTGCCCTATTGCAGGAAGCACAGGCGAGGGGCTCAGCCATGCTCACCCTCTGTCTCCTGCACAAAGCAGTTTCTTTACACAGAGAAGGTGAGCTCCCGTGCCCCGGTGTCCATCTCTTTTTGCCTCCTGTAGCACATGAAAATGCTGACGGATTTCCCCAATCACTAGCCATGCTGGCTAGTGGCTAAGGCACTTCATTTCAGACCCTGTGCAGGTATTTCTTACCATATATTATAGTGAATAATGTATCCTCAGCCATGCAGCACAAGGCTTATAAGGCTATCTCAGTATTCTGGTGACAGCTTTAAACCACTCGACCATTGACCATTCAGGTCTCATGGTTTATAGAGTCACCAGCACACCTTGACAGGGTTATAGCCTACTTATTGGTATAAAGCATGGTTAGGGATACATTATTATAGCACGTTGTTTCTGAAACAGGGCCCTGTGCCACTGGTGGCCTAGAGAGCCCTTGTTGGTGATCTGCAAAGGGCTGTGTGATATGGACAGTCCAGTTAACTTCTAGCTGATAAACCCTGATGAGCAGTTTGTTGGAGTGACCTGAGGGACAGAGTTCACTCTCAGATCCTGGAGTGCAGGAAGCACAGGCAGCTCTGACAAAAGAGGCTGCAAAGAGCTGCTTTCTATGACAGCGGGCACCCAACTGTGCCTGAAGACCTCTCTAAAACACTGGTGATCCAAAGGGTTGAAGTCCCTCTGGTCCAACAGCCACCATGCAGGTTGCTGTGTGGCTGAGAAATGCTTTGAAGAAAGAGCGCTGCTTCCATGCTGTGTGGCTTTCATCCACCTTTTCTTGGCTGCTTTGGGTTGGACGTAACCTGACCATGTTGCTTCTGTATAGATGCCAATTTCGTTTGGCTCATGCTGAACACTCATTAACAGTTACTAGGGTTAAGGTAGTTAACCACTACAGCTAAGGTTGAAATCTGGCTTTTCTTCTGATTTCAGATCTACAAGCTTTTCCCATCTCCCACAGAAAAGCTTCTTCCTTGTTCACACTGGTCCAGCCTTGCTCTCCAGATCAGTGATTTTACTATAAAGTTCCCAAGAATTTGAATACAACATGAGCTTGTTTTGGTAGTTATTACAGAGCTGGGGCACTTTAACAGAGACCTCAAGTTAAAAATGTTGAACTCGGGTTGCTTCCTGATCTCACTGGATTTGTTAAATATTGAGCCAAATTTGGAGAAAAATTACCTTGGTACTTTGAAAGCCCTCAAATCGGGAACTCAGCAATAATGCATCTGTGCTTTAAAATTTCTCTCTCTGCACTCCCTCTTTAAGTACTATTAAAGGAAATATTTGTTAAGGATATTTCAGCAATAGGACTGGCTAAATGGATCCACTACAGAATTACTACCACACATCAATGTTCAGGTGCCTCTGAAACACATGGACTCATTTTCTCAAATGTTATGTTTTAGTCTCAGAGAGCTCTTGACCACAGTCCTGTTTGACATACGCCTCTTCTGTGTCTTCTCTTAGTTTTCACTGCAGCCTTGATCCTGCAGAGATACATGCTTGTTATTACCTTTAAGCACGTAAATAGTCCCTCTGAGTTCAAGAGGATGGTTACAATTAACAGTGTAAGCATCCCCTGATAGGGCTGAGGCTGACCATGGATGCTGCTGACAGATGGCCTGGTTTGGGATCATCCAGCTGCACTGACCTGACCTGGGTCAGGCATCCTTGCAGCATCACATCTTACCGAGTTAGCCAGAGCACATGCTGCACAGCTTTTGTGCCACCTTCAATTTTATTCCAGCTTTCTGCAAGCTACGGGAGGATGACAGGTGATATTTTAAGGTATAAAGTCAGAGCCACAGACAAATAATACCAAACGCACATTGAGTCTGCCAGGAGAAGTTAACCTGTCAGTGTTCCCTGAAAGGATCTGCATTAGCAGATCAGCTTCACATCAGATCAGCATTTGTGTCATGTGGCCACAGTCTTTCTGACCCAGTACTTGGAGTCTTAAAGCTTGCCTTTCACCTGTTGAAACCAGGCTTCAGTAGGTTTAAGACAGCAGGGTGATTGTTTACCTTTGCACAGTAAGTTCTGCTAATGTGAGGCTTTAGTGGAGTTCTTACAAAAGGGGGATAAAATCCTACAGTGTGTAGACATGAGGCTATTAGTCTTCCCATGGTCTTTTTCACCGAAGAAGGGGAAGGTGCAAGAAACTCAAGATTAAGTCAAATAAGCAGACAAATTTTTGTGGATATATGGATTTACTGTCTTTTCATAGCCTGTACAACCTGGTATGCATGGAGAGTGGGGTGTGATGGCACTGATGGTACAGTGATGGTACAGATATCCTGAGACTTATTTGAGACAACCTGGTTGCTTTGCATTCAGCTTCTCAGCTCAGGTTTCCCCTTGAAGTACAATAAATCAATAAGTCTATGATCACATCTGTCCTTCCCCTAACACAAATCTCTTTGCTAGGCCCTCAGCTCCTGCCACTGGGCCAAGCCACACCAGTACTAAACCAGGAGTGCAAGGGGAGGAACCAGACCCACCTTCGTAAAAGGACAGACAGATCATAGTGCAGATAGAACAACTGAGGGATACACAACTAATTATATGCACAAGTGTGGGGTATTTATTACTGTAAAATGCTCACAAAATTCATAGGCACCTAAGACTTACGATGGTATTATCCACTGCTGCTGGAGAATTAATGGGCAGCCTTTTTCCTGCGTTAAAGCAGACAACAGAGGGGGGTACTCTGTCATCCAGAGGTGAGAGCAGGGAATGAATGCATATACAGTACTCCCCTCTAATGCTAATGGACCCTAGCACTGAGATTAGATTTACACCCTCCCTCTAAATGTACACCAGGGGAAGGCAGCTCCCCCATCCTGCCTTCCGAACAGTGTGGTGCTGCAGAAGCTGCTCTCTGCTCACCCTGCCTCATCCCCGCTGGCCTCCACACCAGCCAGTGCAGGCTGTCCTGCTCTCCACCTCTACCATGCTCAGCTTCACCAGACAAGGAGTACTCACATTTTCCTCTGCCCAGTGCCCCATGGCAATGGTGAGCAGAGCAGCGCTCGTGCTCCTGCATGCTCACATCCCAGTCCCCAGTGTTAGAGGCTCACTCTTTTGCCTCACCTACCATCAGTGCTGGGCAGCGGATGGTGTTTCACCATGAGAGCACCATGCCATGATACAAAGGGTTAAGCAGTTCTTTTATGAAGTATCTGCTCCCAAAGAAACAAAATAACGAGAAATTATCCTTCCCACTTTCCCCCCATCATCTTTGCTTTGGGATGGGAAATGGAATTTCAACCTGAGTAACAACGAACCTAACAACGGGAATGTGTAACTATTGATCTTCCACTTGCAGAAGAGGCAGGCTCAAGTTGCTCAGAAAGAGAAGGACAAACCATCAGGAAAGTTCTCATGGATAGATTTTTCCATCCATGGCTCCACGTCTGGCCCAAGATCCTTGAGCAGGCCCAGCTCTAGCTCTGGAAGGAGACAGAAGACACAGCCCTGGGGACTGGGTGGGAGCACTGTGGTGCTCACACACCTCTTACAACACAGCCAGAAGCACGGGTCCCACACTGATGTGGAGAGGAAAGGCTCCCACCATGAGTCCTGGCAGTGGGCCTGCTCCTGGGCAGCCTCACCACACGGCAGCGGTGACCACAGGCCTGCTAAAGAACTCCCTGCAAATAATTCACACCAACTTGTTTAAAGGAGCAAATGGGTTTAATTATTAGTTACAATCTTGTCAATAATTATCACCCCATCTGTGGGTAATAAATGGCAGCTTCTCACAGACTGCATCATTAGAGTTTAAGGACACCAATGGGGTGCATTAAAATGCTGAGGAAAGCATTGATCTGGTGTAAAAATGCTCTTTACAAATTACAGGCACAGGTCAAGCCCACCAGTGAGTCCTCCCTCTCCCCATTTGTTGCCAGCCTGCCCTCTCCTTTCATCGTGCATCCTCTCAGTACCCCCAGCCCATGGCTGCTGGAAGGACAAAGCCCCTGGTCTGTTGGCTGCCAGGGATCTAGACCTGACACAGGACTCTGGGTGTTGTAGAAAGAAGGCTGTGTAGTAATGAAGGGGCTGGCACAAAGAACCACAGCTCTGTCCTGGTCAGCTCTGCTGCTTTATTCCCACAAAAGAGCTTGCCTGGGCAACTTCACAGCAGTTTTTATCCAAGGCGCAAGACAAGAAACATGGAGGCAATGCTTCCCAAAATGCAGCTTCTTCTGGGGTGGAAAAGCATCAGTCATCACACAGCAGGACTTCTCAGAGGAGAAATGATAACTTTTTCTTTTTTTTTTTGCTATTTGAAGTGCAGGCTGGAATATAGGCCAGCAGAATGTAATTATCCAGGCTGGAATCTGGCCAAGATGCTGGGGCTAACAGCCCTACTGTTTCAAAATATGCCACAGTACCCTAAATGATCACATCTTGCAGGATCTGATTTTGCATTTCATCCAAAACAATGTTGGGAAGTCAGTGAGTAGGATAAGCGTAAATAAGTCCCACTTATCCTCATACCTGCTGAAAGTTCAGCCTAGAACAGCTCCTAAAAATTGTTTTCATTTTCTGTGAAAACACTGAAAGAAGGCAGTGGGTTTATTCCCTTTGCCAATTGTCTGCAAGCAGTTTCATTTTTTTCACTGAAAAATACATTAACTTTCAGAAAGAGAAAACTGAGTACAGCAAGATATTTCTATTTGAAAACAAAAAAGGGGGAGGGCATTTCTTCCCTCTATAACAGCATTTTAGATGGGTTTTGTTGTTTTGGTTTTTTTTTACTTTTTATATTATTATTCAGCCTGTTAGGACAGACAGGATTAAGACAGCTAATGGACAGTCTATACTGGCAAACAAAGCTAACACCTGAATGAATCTTTGCATGTACAAGTGGTAAACTCTCCATTGAAAAGAAAGCTACATTGACAGAGGCAGGCTGAACTACAACTGAGCCACAGTGCAAATAAACCTCTGCTAGGGCCCATACACAGCCCTGTCAAACATCATGTCTCCCATGCTTGCAACCTATCCCCTCATTATTAAACAGCTCCAAATGCTCCCTGTTGTTTTGAATGCTATGCAAATATTGGCAGAAGGATGTATGCTCTTTTTTAAGATATCTCAGATACGGCAACACCAACCAGACTTTTTGGAAAGCAGCATCTGGACTTGCAGTTTCTCTTTTTGCTTCAGTTTAATAAAGTTCATCTGCAGAATAAATCGTGCTTTTAGCTGACTCTGGCTGTTCACTAGCTCCTGTTGAATTTGGCCAATCATTCCCCACAAGGGAAAAACAGAAAAGAAAAAAGTAATTTTGAAAAGCCAAAATATTTCATTTTCTGTTTTGGAAAAAGAATCATTATAATTGATTTTTCATGCTTAAATGTCTTCTCTTTGTAAAACATAACTGCTTTTCTAAAAAAGGACAGTGGCAATCTGTAAACAACACATCTCATTCAGGCTGGAAAAATAACAGTGGCCTTCTGTTTTACTGAAACAGCTAGAAAAAAATCCTACCTTAGGTTCACCAGGAAAAACCAAACCTCTCTTAATTTTCAGTTGGACAAATGAAACAAAATGAATGAAAGGGACATTCAGAAGCAATTTCAGATGCCACGGCTGGTGGGAGCCCAAGAGGAAAACATGGAGCATCTGATCAGTTCTGCAGCATCACTAGCGCACATGTCCTACAGTGGCCCTGGTGCCCCTGCTCTCTGCACATCATCTCAAACTGTTGCTTATCTCACACACATGAACTGCACGTAGATGAACTGCCCCACTGCTGCCATTGCCCAGCTCACATCTAGTTTCCATCACATCCGTCTCTGGTGCTGAAGGGAACGTAAAGAAGGAAAATTGAAATGCAGGAAACATCACATTCAGTTCTCAATTTGTAACCATTCATATTCTGTCCTAAATATCACAGTAATTCCTTTGATTTCCTGAAAATGTAAGTGAATCCTAAAAGGCAGTGTGACTTTTAGAAAGAACGTATTTCTGGCAGTCTGAACCAGAAACAAGTTATTCCCATGTTGTAACGCATAATGCGCAGTGAGGCCTGCATGAGAACTGGAGCTGGCCACTGCACAAACACAATTCCACCAGTGAAGCTTCCAGCTTCATTCATAGTACCTGTTCTTCAGTTTTGTTCCTGTTTAAAAAAAATGCCACGTCACTTAATTGACCGATTCCATTCCAAGCGGTTTGCAAACACACTTGTTTGAAGAAGATACGCCCTGGCTGATTTGAAAAATCCCTAAGCAATGCTTTCAAAATAAATCAGAACTGATTCATGGCCAATTGAATAAATAGAGGGAATGGAGGGCCTAGCACAGGTACACCAACACCAATGATGATTTGCCGAGTTCACTCCAACTAATTTTGTACCTTCTTCCATTTCACTTTCTGCAAAATTCCCAACAGATCATTTTACAGCACAGGATGTGTTGCAAACCAGTGTGCAATGAATGGGCAGAAGAGAAAAATTGGAAGAGCACATTTAAAAAATTCCCTGGGTAAATATTTGCATTGGAAACTGGACCTCAAGTTTCACTGCAGGCAGTCAGGGGTCAGAAACATTCCAGGTCCACTCAAAACAAAGGCAACTTGAAACTGGGAAGCAGGGCTGTAAGTGAGCTGGTCAGAATCAGCATAACCTCACCAGCATCAGGGAACTGTGTCTTTTATTGTAGCTTAAAATCCTAACCCCGCATTTGTATGTGTATGTGCATGTGTGGTCACATATTTAATGCAGACACACACAAGCGTGCATGCACTCACACATTCTTAAAATGTATGTCCCTGTATTCCCATATTCACAATGAACTGCTTATGAGCAAGCTATCAAGAAAGAGTTTTCACTGAAATTATTCAGTGAATGACTTCAAACAATGAATACATTGCAGGAAATGGCGATTGGCTCCAGAGCAATCCACAAGCAGAAAAGAAGGCAAAAGCAGTTGAATAAATGGGTGGCTATGAATTACTCATTTAGCTGCATTATCTTCTTGTGGTCCCAATTCAGCAAATGCCTAAATACCCACTTCCCATTAAGGGTCTGAATAGTCCCGTTGATTCAATAGGGTTATTTTCTCTGCCTTCCATGGGGCAACTCAAATACTTAAATTTAAGCAAGTGCTTAAAGTGCTTTGCTGAATCAGGAGGTATGTCCACGCTGTATATACCTGTGTTATACAGAAGGTCAGATTAGCTGATCCAAGAGTCTTTTATGGTCTTAAGATCTATAAATCTGTGAATAAAACCAGCCTTTGCTGGAATTGCTTCTCCATAACCTTCCTGAGCACTGAAATTCATCCACACCCCAAAAATATTAATAAAACACTCTGTACTTAACTCTTTTCATATTATACTAAGTATGCCACTAAATAAACCTCTTAATATTCCAGTATATTTTGCAATGAACATTTTCCTGGTACGCTAGAGTGATTCCTCCTTTTGTGCCATCCAGAACACAATCCCCATGAAATACTGCAGTAAACATTTCTCTGAGTACTACAGCAAACACTACCAGCATTAGCAGATTAACCATTCCACTGAGCGCCATATTAAGCACACGTTTAAATACTGAGAAAAGACGTATAGCCTCCTCTTTCCACTGCGCCTCGTTACCCTGCCGAGATCCATATTTTTCTGCACAGAGTCGACTAGCCCTGTGTGTACCTGCTCTGTTCCCTCCCCTCCCGATGCCTCTCCCTCTCTTTTTCTCCTTCTTGTTTTGTTCATCCTGGAGCCATCCTTCTGGCTTGGAAAATTTGTCGGGGGCAGGAACGGGGGCGATAAAGGGAGAGCAGAGAATTTGGCACATTGTTCATCCACAAAATCAACACAAATCTATATAGTGTGCTCTCCTCATTGCTGAAGTCTGTTGATGGAGAAACACAGGTTACTTATGGGTCCCCTCTCCCTGGACCAAAAGAAATAAGTGGTGCTCTGAAGTAGCAGGTCTTGACTGGTGTAATTTGGAGTTATAAAGCATTGTTTGGGTTTTGCAGGTGTACTTTAATGTCAGCAAAATTACTGTGCTGGAAGCCTTCAATGGATTCATCTTTAGCAAGTGTTTAAGAGCCATTGACTCGTCTCTTGTTGCTGACAAGCCATCTAGATTCAACCCATGGTTCTGTTCAGCTTTTCTCCTTTCCCTCCTCTCTCTCTCTTTTCCTCTTCCCTTTTTTCCTCTTTTTTTTTTTTTTTACTAGCAATTTGATGTTTGATCATTTGAGGCAATGAGGCGGAGGGTAATTTACGTTATCAGGGAGGTATGAGGGGTGCTGGGAACCCAGACGCAAGGCCCATTCGCCTGCTAAAGCGCCATCGTAATGTAATGAGACTCCAGTCAAGTGCAGCTAGTAATGGAGAGGAACATTTCCCATTCATCTGCCTACCTGAGACTCCACCAAATACGACAATAACTTTAGCACGGGAGGAGCAGGGAGGGGGACATGGTGAAGGGGGGCTAGAGTCCCCATGGCATAACTCCCTCTGTCTTATGGGGAAGCACCACAGCCTCATCCTTTAGACCATTGAGGGAAGCAAATTAACACAACACAGGAAGCCACAAAACAGGTTCTTGGAAGTGCTTAACCTGTCTCAGGTCCTTTCAGCAGGCACCAGATGAGCACAGACCCTCAGCCTTCCCCACCAGCCTGTGACCAGGTCCCATGTGTGGTCCCTCAGCTGCCACATCTCCCAGCCAGACCATGGCACAGGAGCTGGGAGAGGATGGGTGCATCAGAGAAGTTTGCCAGGAAGGTGCCTGCGCATTAATAGCAGAAGTTGAAAAAAAGAAGGGAAACAATTTCTTTGAAGTGCTCCAGGGCTGTTTCCCTCCAAAGGGGTTTCTGAAAAGAGCCCTTTTCCCTGATCACCTCTAGCCAGATCCATCACTTGCCCACGAGCGTGGCTTATTACAAAACCAGAGTTTTGAAAAACACCTTCCATTCGTTTTAAAGAGTGGCAAACAGGATGTTGGGATTGCATCAACAATTTCTTTTAATACCATTTTCTAATATCAATCAAAAGACAAAAGATAAATCCTGCCCCACATTTCTAGGGCCCTGGATGTCCACCCTGGGCGGGACTTCGCTCCGCACAGCCATGTCAGAGGATCCCCCTCCTGCCATACACTCTGGAGGAGCAAACACTAACTCTGCTTCACAGTATGCTGGGTGTGGCTGGTCCCATGACAAGAATGACCACATTGACACCACCCTGACTGACTGAGAGACTGAGGTGCAGAACAGTGCCCTGTGCCACGATGAATAAAATCCAAGGGTTTGTTTCTTTTTTCAGAGAGTGAGTTCCCAAGGGTGCTGGGAGTCATTTCTGTCACACACACACAGAGCAAACTCTGCTCCTCAGCCTGGGCTCTTGCCTGTAAAACCCTTCCTAGATGCAGATTCACTTTCCACTCTGTGTAGCACAGCAACAAGGCCTCCCAGCAGCACAGTGATAACAGTAATACCCACCACCAGCAATAACAGTGATGCACATATTCAAGTTCTCACAGGCGACCCTGCTACTCTGCACACTTTGTTTGCAAGCTGAGGGTAATTATAGCTCGAGGGAACCTCCTGGATACAAACAGATCTCCCAGTATGAAGACCTCGATGTATGTCAAGATGTGTAGGTGGCAGCAGTGAGATACAGGGGCAGGAGAGATTAATTTCCTTCATCAGCTTGTCCTAAGCTTGCTGTTTGTTCCCAGAGCTCAGTCTGAGAAAGGGGGAGAGAGGAAAAAAAAGGGGGAGCAAGAGGCAGAGACCTCAGCTCCGCCTCCCGGACCTCACCAAATTCCTGCCACACGGACCCTTCCAATTATATCCACGTTTGAAAGGCTGCTGTCAGGATGAAAGGCACAGAGCAGTAATGAACTGACGATTAATTTGCAGTTGGCTCACCCAGTGCGCGAGCTTCGCTCAGGCTCACTGCGTGCGGGTGCTAAATATGACGATGTCAGCAATTGTCAGCCAGAGCCAGGGTTACCCTTAATAAGAGTCTCTCTCTCTCCTCTGCCTGACTGCCCATTGCCAGCTTTCAGGGGCTCCAGCTCAGCTCCCCATCTTCCCAACGGCAAGTGGAGCCCTGGACCAGCCCAGCAGCTGCCAAAGTAGCAAGAGGAAGGGGAAAGAAATGACCCTCTCCACTAGCAAAGCAGCAGGAGCAGCTGCCAGTGCTAACTGCCTCTGCCCATGCCAACTTTGACCTGGGAGAGTTACGGCTCATGCTGGCACAAAAATACCTCAGGATGTGACTGAGCACCAGCCATACCCTGGCTGGGATCCTTTGCTCCTTTGCACCTCCAAAACTAGTGGCAAATATGACAGCCCCTTAATCCATGTTTAAAACAAACCTCTCACACTCTACATTCAGCTCAGCAGCAACATGTCAGAGGGGGCGTGATGGCCAGGGAATGTGACTGACCCTGAGGTTCAAGCCAGAGCTGTTGCAAGGGAACACCCTTCTGTGCAAAACCTGTCTGCCAGCAGCTGGTTTCCAGGTAATGCATTAAGGGTCAATGTAGCCTGATGGGGTCTGGGTATATTTTCTCTCCTCCTCAAAACACCACTGCCGGCCCTGGCAGGGAGGCAAGAGGCATGCACTTGGGAACGACTGTGTTGAGCACTCTGTGAGAGCACATGGAGGGATCGGCTGTGCTCCAAAGAGTTTGCAGGCTAGCCATCCAAGATGCACCCGGGTGTGGGAGGGATGAAGTGGAGAGCACTGGATTGACAGGGCTGGGAATACAACCTGCATTTTCTGCATTAAGGGGCCTGTCATCAGACCGCAGGGGAATGCTGCTTTGCAGAGGGAAGCACAACACCTGCTCAAAAGACACAAATATTCAAAGTAAAGAGCAATTCCTTGGCATTGCACAAAGACACCTCCTGTGTCCTCCCAGGGAATCCAGGGTATGCAAAGAGGACATGCATATTCCATCCACTTTTCCATGTCTCTCCACCAAATACAGACACTTCATCTTTACTCGTTCTCACAGCAGGAATGGGACCCAGACCTCAGCCATTAGCCACTAACAATGTGCTTAACCTCAAAAAAGATATTATCTTCAACTATCTGAAGTTGGGCACCACAAATTGCTGGGCACCTTTGAGAATCTGGGGTCATAGTAAATTTTGCTGCAAAGTAAGCATTAGATGCCTGGGACATAGCAAGGCAACATTCTTTGGTGAGTGTAGGGCAATGAGTAGAGCATTAGAAGTGTTCATACAGCAAGTTCCTTTTAGACTGCCCAAAGGCCTCTAAAATAGATTTCACCTCTCATTCACTAAATGATCATCCAGATTAGTAGCCCTGGTTTCATGTTATTATATTGGGATCTGATAGATGGGTGCACTGATTTCATCTTGGGCATGGACTTCTAGAACTTCAGAGGGCTGATTAGCAGAATATGACAATCGGCTGCAAATGGCTGAAAAGCCACTACCTGGAATTACAAATCAATCACTGTACACTTCCTGCTGCAAATAATGCCTATCATCAGTATATATCCCAGAACATTAATAAAATCCCCAACACCTGCTATTATAAGTGTGGGATTCCTTTACAAGCCATGTGCTCTAACATCTTGCCATTGTTACCCTTTTTACTGTGCAAAAAAAGAGCTTCTCTGTGGTTGCTAAAGCTCTAATACCAGCAGATTCAGTAGGTGCTCCGAAGCCTCTATCACTAATGTTAGCCTTATCATCGCAGCTCCCCTTGCAGATGGCCAAGCCCACTTGTGTTACTGGGTTTGGGATTGGGCGTTTTCCCTACCTGCTGCTGATCTTCACCTCTTTCATGGAGACACGGACATCAACTGAGAGATGTTTCTCCTTGGGACACTTTTTTCTGAGGAAACTTCACATCTGAACTGACTGGAACATTTACAGCAGCTGGTATTGCTCAAAGTGAGAAAAAAAAAAAAATCCTAGAAAAAATATTCCAGAAAACTGTGTGCCTTTTCTTTTGAGACATTCTGGAAAACCCTTCTTATGATTGGTTCAGAGTGACATTTAATTTTAATTCTATTTGGATGCTGATAAACACTGCCTACAGAGCTCAGTCACCAAACGAAGCATTCTTTTTCACCTTGAACAAGACATTTAATCAAAAGGGATGTTGTGGGTTTCCCCCAGTCTCCAGCCAGACTCTTGATTTGCAAGAACAGTTTCAGCAGAACCAAAACCAGATTATGGACATGTATAACGGTCTTTGAAACTGCCTCCAACTAGAAAGTCTGCTATTCACCCACCTCTGGTACATGTATAACTTTGACTGTAGTGATTTTATCACCACAGTCTTGGGGTGCCTCCATAATTTACCAATCAGTTTCCCTGCATGAAAGCACTTTCCCTGTTGGGAGAAAAATGCAAAATGAAGAGAGGCAAAAAGATATTCAGGCACGGGATCTACTCACAAGGCGAGTGCTCAGTATGGTCTGAGGTCCATGTCATCAAAATGGACTTATTACTCCTGTCACAGCCCCCAAGGTACCCGGCAGTGTTTGATCCCAGGTCCTGTCATACCAGGCTGAGGAAAGGGACAGTGGTGATGGGCTTGTATCACCACTGGCTTTGTATGTCCTTCACAGAATCTTTCATCTGTGGATGCAAGTCTTCTATCGGTACCTAATAGGTCTTGCCATAAACACAGATGTGTTTTTACCATGTAATCTCAGCCATCAGAGCCTGCCATTTCAGGCACTGCTCCTAGCATCACTCTCACTCCTTCACAGTGCTTCCCTGGCAGATCTATGGGGTATCCTGATAGTGGGTCCAGCTCACACACTGTTTCAAACAATTTGCCTCAGTGAGAGCTTTCTTGCCTCCCAAGCCGCTTTTCCTGCCCACCGAGCATGCCTGGGCCTGGAAGAGCAGCTTTTTGGCTTTCTCTACTCCTTCCACCCTGCCTGGCTCCCCTTGGGAGCTGGCTCGGCAGCCGCGCTGTGCCTTGGCATGGAGCAGGAGGTAGCAGAGTCACGGCACTGACGCCACTTGGCAGGCGCTCCTAATGACACTGCATCCACATGAAAGCCAAATGCAGCCCTTGGAGAGCCGAGGGCTCCTCTGCAAAGGAGACCTGAGCCCTTTAAGGAAGAGAGAGGAGCAGAAATCAATTGTCTGCTCGTCTTCCTCCCCAGGCCCCCCTCTCCCCCTCCTCCATCACCACCACCACCACACACACACCCTATTCACCCTGCTGGAAGGTGACATTTGCTATTAACCTTATATTGGGCCATTTTGTAAATCAATGTCACTTACATTTAATAACAAGTGTAATCAAAGGAATTATGCAAATTTAATTTGATGCTTCTTGAATTATGCAAATCTGCACCACATATAATGGCTTCTGACATGTGCCCAGTTGGAGAACGTTCCATTACCTCCTCTCTTATTACCCCTATTATTATTTTTATTTTTTTATCCTGTGTTGGGGGGGAGGGAGAAGGGAGGGAGCAGCGGTTAGGCTTGGAGGCAGGGGGGACAAGTGAGTGCAGAACAGGGAAAGAAGAGGGGTGGTGGAGAAAAGCGCTCCTTTGCCTGCATTTTGAGTAGAAAAGCGTCCTGAAGGCATTTCTGTTATTGTTATTGCAGAGCAAGGAGAGCGGGATGGGGGGGGGGGGGAAATGGGGATGGGGGGAATCATTTCCCATGAATGGCTTTGCAGGCAATAATACTATAAGCCTCTGATTCTAAATTACTGCCCTTCCAGTCCTATCTCCAGCATGATATTACTCTCCTTGGCCTCTTCTTCCTGAATTACTAGGAGAGCTGGGGGAGGGTGAGGGAAGAGTGGAGTAGGACCCACAGAGTGGAAAATGCAGAATGAATGGGTGATAATGCCTTTAGGGTTTTTTCTCCATGGCTACCCCAGGAACCCAAACATCCTTATTCCTCCCACCAGGGCCCCAGGGGAATTGCTGTCTTTTCCCCTTGGCTTTCCCCCAATTTACTTGTATCGTAGCATGTGACTCCAATATCAGGGAAAAACAGCCACAGTTATGCCAGTTTGCAGTTTGATGATCTTCACCTCTTTCATGGAGACACGGACATCATCTGAGAGATATTTGTGAGGCCCACCTCACAAGCGTGTCAAGGTCCCTCTGGATGGCATTCCTTCCCTCCAGCGTATCAACCGAACCACACAGCTTGGTGTCATCGGCAAACTTGCTGAGGGCGCACTCAATCCCACTGTCCATGTCAGCGACAAAGATGTTGAACAAGACCGGTCCCAACACCGATCCCTGAGGGACACCACTCATTACTGGTCTCCAGCTGGACATTGAGCCATTGACCACAAGTCTTTGCATGCAGCCATCCAGACAGTTCTTTATCCACCAAGTGGTCCACCTATCAAATTGATGTCTCCCCAATTCAGAGACAAGGATGTCGTGTGGGACAGTGTCAAATGCTTTGCACAAGTCCAGGTAGATGACATCAACTGCTCTACCCCTGTCCGTCAGTTCTGTAGCCCCATCGTAGAAGGCCACCAAATTGGTCAGGCAGGATTTCCCCTTAGTGAAGCCATGCTGGCTGTCACCAAGCACCTTGTTGTTTTTCATGTGCCTTAGCATGCCTTTGAGGAGAATCTGCTCCAAGATTTTGCCAGGCACAGAGGTGAGACTGACTGGTCTGTAGTTCCCTGGGTCATCCATTTTCCCCTTCTTGAAAATGGGGGTTATATTTCCCTTTTTCCAGTCATCGGGAAGTTCACCTGACTGCCATGATTTTTCAAATCTGATGGCCAGCGGCTTCACAACTTCATTCACCAGCTCCTTCAGGACCCACGGATGGATTTCATCAGGACCCAAGGACTTGTGCACATTCAGATTTTTAAGATGGTCTCGAACCAGATCCTCTCCTACAGTAGGCCCAGGGTCTTCATTCTCACAGTCCCTGCATCTGCCTCCCAAGCCTTGGATGGTGTGGTCAGAGCCTTTGCCAGTGAAGACCGAGGGAGAGAACTCATTCTGAACCTCAGCCTTCTCTAAATCCTGTGTAGCTTCCCCTCCCGAGAGCTTCCTGAGGGGGCCTACATTCTCCCTAGAGTGTTTTTTATTTGCTATGTACGTGTAGAATCCCTTCCTGTTATCCTTAACATCCCTAGCCAAGTTTAATTCTAACTGGGCCTTATCTTTCCTGACCTGGTCCCTAGCTTACCGGACAACATCCCTGTGTTCTTCCCAGGCCGCCTGTCCTTGCTTCCACTTTTTATAAGCCTCTTTTTTCATTTGAATTTTCCTCAGTAGCTCCTTATCCATCCAAGGAGGTCTCCTGGCCCTCCTGCTGCACTTCCTTCTAGTTGGGATGCAACACTCCTGAGCTTGCAGCAGGTGATCCTTGAATATCAACCAACAATCTTGGGCCTCCCCTCTAGGGCTATATCGCATGGAACCTTACTAGGAAGGTTCCTGAAGAGGCCAGAGTCTGCTCTCTTGAAGTCCAGAGCAGTGAGCTTGCTGCACACTCTTCTCACTGTCCTGAGCATCTTGAACTCGACCATCTCGTGATCGCTGCAACCAAGGCTGCCCTGGAGCATCACATTTCCAATGAGCCCTTCCCTGTTGGTGAGCACAAGGTCAAGCATGGCACCTCTCCTTGTCAGCTCCTCTATTACTTGCAGAAGGAAGTTTTCTTCCACACAACTGAGGAACCTCCGGGATTGCCTGTGCTGGGCTGTACAAGTTATGAAGTTTAACCATGCCAAGTGCAAGGTCCTACACCTGGGTCGCAGCAATCCCAGGCACAGCTACAGGTTGGGCAGAGAAGAGATTCAGAGCAGCCCTGCAGAGAAGGACTTCAGGATGTTGGTCAGTGAGAAACTTAACATGAGCCAGCAGTGTGAGCTCACAGCCCAGAAAGCCAACTGTATCCTGGGCTGCATCAAAAGGAGCGTCTCCAGCAGGACGAAGGAGGTGATCCTGCCCCTCTGCTCTGCTCTTGTGAGACCTCACCTGGAGTATTGTGTGCAGTTCTGGTGTCCTCAACATAAAAAGGACATGGAACTGTTGGAACAAGTCCAGAGAAGGGCCATGAGGATGATCAGGGGACTGGAGCACCTCCTGTATGAAGACAGGCTGAGAAAGTTGGGGCTGTTCAGCCTGGAGAAGAGAAGGCTGTGTGGAGACCTCATAGCAGCCTTCCAGTATCTGAAGGGGCCTATAAGGATGCTGGGGAGGGACTCATCATTAGGGACTGTAGTGACAGGACAAGGGGTAACGGGTTAAAACTTAAACAGGGGAAGTTGAGGTTGGATATAAGAAGGAAATTCTTTCCTGTTAGGGTGGTGAGGCACTGGAATAGGTTGCCCAGGGAGGTTGTGAATGCTCCATCCCTGGCAGTGTTCAAGGCCAGGTTGGACAGAGCCTTGGGTGACATGGTTTAGTGTGAGGTGTCCCTGCCAGTGGCAGGGGGGTTGGAACTTGATGATTTTAAGGTCCTTTCCAACCCTAACTATTCTATGATTCTAAGTTCCACCCTTTGCAAGGACTTCAGTCCTGCAGCACCAGAAGTCAGTTTGTACCAGCCTCTTTATCCATAGTTTTTGCTTGTCAAAGATGGCAAGAGAATTTGATGATCACAGAACGCACATGAAAGACAGTGCACTAATGGTAGTAGAACACACGATGATGAACATTTTCCTGTGCTGGACCACTCACAACAATTTGTGAGTGGCTCTTGCCTTGGTGTCCTCACACTTGTGCAAAGCAGATAAAGAAATTGATCTGTCTTTTGGAAGGAAGAGAAGAAAGAGAAGACAAAATGCACTTTTAAAAGTCTGCGTGCTCCTCTAATGTGAAGAGATACACATTGTGAGGACACAGTACAACATGGCTCCATCACTTCTATAAAGGAAAGATAATATCTGAAGTCTCCCCACTCTAGATTTGAGAAGTGAAAGGCAGGGCAGGATTTCTACACTTACCAATTCACATTTGCCATGTTTCCTTCCAAAACTCTTTCAGAAACACTGATACTTTTTCCTCTTTGCCCTGAGTATTTCTGCTTTATTACATAGTCCCACAAAACTGCAGACTTCTTCTCTAATGGTAGATGATTTCTGGAAACATACTCTGCATTTAGATTTTTAAACATAATAAACCTGAAAACATTCAGATTAACTTTTTCCTACTTGTCAATAGTTCAAACTTTCTAAAGCTGAAGAAAAATTTTTGTTGTAATGTAAGGATTGTTTTATCTTTTATCAAAAATATACTCTCATAGAAATTTTGGTGAGAGGAAGCTGTCCCTTCTCTGCCCAAAGTGAAACTCATTTGAAGTTCATTGTGGAAAATGCCATATTTCATTCAGTTCTTGATAATATGGCTTCCACCAATGATGGGGTGAAACGCATGTGCTTACCCCACATCAGGGCTAATATCTGCTGGGCTTGGAAAAGAAACATGTAGCTCACTCAGGGTACGGTGCTGACATTACCTTTCAAGCCCTGATGGTAGTTGGCAGCACAATCAGCAGCTCTCCAATGCCGTCAGTGTTCCATCACTGCCACCACTTCTTTGTAGAGCCCATATGGAAAACAAGGGTGGATCTTCTCAAGAGCTGTGGTTGCAGGTAGAAATCCTGCTGGGAGGCCTCAATCCAGCATCTTCTCTGGCCTCTGTCCAGGGAACCTGGCCCTGTGTTTTCCAGCCCCCAGGGCTGCAATGCCTGGAGGGAGGGTGTCAGCAGGAACATCAATAACAGCATCTGGCACTTGCTTGCCTCTACCTGAGGTTGTTGATTCACTGCCCAGAGACTGTGTCTGTCATTAGGAAGCTGAACAAAAGAATGAAGCTCATTTCAGAGTCAGATACATCAATAACCTCTGAAGTCTTCCTCAGCACAAGGCTTTTGGACTGCACGAAGGACAAAGAATTTGCCTTGCTTTTTCCTTGCCTTGCCTTGCCAGCAGATGACCCCGTGGCTCCCCTGGACATGGGGATGGTCAGGACCCATCACTGTCCCCTGGTGCCAGGCACTTCACAAGCAGATCAACAAGAGGGTGCCCATTGTAAAGTGCTGCAATACCACTGCTGTGGGTGCCCACCTCACACGGCCTTCAGCCCCAAAGGTGCTGCTGAGGAAGCAGGTTAATGAGTGCATGGAGCTAAACTTGCCCCTGGTGTTAAGCCTGCTGAGGTCAATGGAGGTACCAAACAGCCCGTAGGGTCCTATTCCAGAATTCAGGAGGTGTGTAGCAGATGGAAGCGCCTCTCCTGCAGAGAGAGCTCAGCACACAACATGCTGTTTCATAGCTGGTGTTTCTGGGCTCATCTCTCCAAGGAACTTTTCAAGAGGATGTCTCTGAACAATTCCAAGTGTGAATATTCCAGGATAAAAGTGTCTATGTTGGAGTTTGTTTGGAATAGCTGTCCAAAAGAGCCTTGTGAGGCTAGAAAACATCCTGTACGCTACAGCTGCCAGCAGCACCACAGAGCTAAAGCATGGTACAACAGTGACTGCTGTAATGTGGGCTCACTGCTGTCCATGTGTTCCTCAGCTCCAGCCCCAGCTGGAGGACACCAGGTACAACAGAGTAGCCAGAGGAGCCTGAAAGTGAAAACCTTTTCATCAGGCAACCTGTTTCCTGAAGCTGAGGTCCTAATGTTGTAGGTTGACTCAGAAATGAGCAATGCAAAGTCCCCAAGTCTAGGCTGAAAGACCTTTGTCCCATTGCAGGGAGAGGGAATTTGCTTGAGCTTAAGCCCTGGAGGGGCATGCTGGGCTTCCCCAAGGTAAACAAATAAATTGGGGAAGTGCCTCTGAATGCCATAATTGACACAAGGGCTCTAAAAGGGACTGCTCCCAGTGGGAGGCCACACTGCTTGAAGTTTCCTTGCTCTTCCCTTCCCTGGAAACCACAGGTCATCATTTGCTGCTGCCTCCTCCCCACTAAAACTGTAACCAGCAAAGAGCCATAAAAACACTGAGGCACAGAAAGGCTGGGACTCTGATCTGATGAGAAAGGACACACTGACAAGATGACTATGAAACATCCTGGGAAGCAGTCTGGAGGGAGTAGGCTGGGACGGTGCAAGAGAAGAGCTGGAGGAACATGGTGGAGGCTTCAGAGGCAGCAGGAACAGGAGTGAAGAAAGGCCCTGGAACATCTAGCAGCTGTGTGGAGAGGAGTTTCCCAGGAAGATTTCATGACATGTGCCAAGGCCTTGCCACCACATTCCCGGAAGGGACTTGCTTATTCTCTAGCATCCTTGATACTTTACTCAGTGCCCAGAGCAAACATTTATTTGCTGACTGGAGCAACCAACATGGTCTCTTTCATTGCAAAAAACTCTTAAATAAGAGCTGAAGAGCAAATGACATTATGGACAGCCCTATTTCTGACCAGGGTCCCAGCTCTCACACTGCTGCCTCTGCTTGGCCAGGGCATAGGGTGTTCTACCTGCTCTGTGCCTCAGTTTCCCCACAACAGGACAGACACCCCATACTTTTTGAAGCTCATTTCCTCACAGCACCTTGAAAGTTTTGGCAGATCCTGCTGGCATGAAACCCCGTGATGTGCTGGGAAAAGTCCTGACACATGCATTAATGACAGCAAGAACATCTAACATCTGTTAGGTGGAAGAAAACAGTGAGGCCCCATGGAGAACTCTCTATCTGCTTTCTGTAAGGTCCACTTACCACAGGTCCCTGGCAAAAGTCAGTATCACCCTTTCACATCCCTCCTCTGGTTCAAGCAATGGTCCCACATCTTTGCTGTCTGCATTCAGACCCAGGGATGCTGGATGGTTTCAGGGCATCGCTCTGAGGGTCTATTCCCAGCAGTGTCATGGGAGTCACCCATCAGAGTGCTACTTTTAGCCCAGTAGAGCAAACTCACACCAGTGTTGTCCTGCCAGCATCAATGGAGCTTTACAGAAGGTGAATCTTGCTTGCTCAGCCTCTCTCTACCACCTGATCCTGCATGCATGCATGCAGAGAGCATGGAGATTTTTTTTTTTTCTCTCTCCCCTTTTCACTCCTGCTATTTTTCATTTCTTCCATTCCTTTTTTCTGAACACATGGGTGTAGCTCTGCTTGCAGAAATCCCACAGAGTTATTCCTGCTTCATCCCAGGGCAGTTCAGCAGACATGGTGATCCTCTGATTTCTCCCCTTACACCCTCTCCAAGAAGCTAGTTCTTGGCACTGCAGGGAGAGGGATTATTTGATCTTTATTAATTTATTGAAGGGAAGGAAGAGGGTGGAAATTGCAAGAAAAGGGACAGCCAGCAAGATGGCAAGGAAGAGAGGTTAAAAATGAAGTCATCATCTAATTGGCCTGCAGTGAATTATTCACATGTATAATCTTTTTTAAAGAAAAAAATTTCAGCACAAGGCAATGCAAGTAAATGCTGTTCATGTTTAAAAGTCATTTCCATAAGTAAGTGCAATTTCTCTACTGTTTGCCCCTGTTTAATGAAGTGAAATCTTGTTTGCATTCCTCCCAATTTCCCAACGAAAGGCGCCCAAGCGTTTGCACCAAAATTACTCGGCCCAAATTAAAACCCTCCAACACTTAAAAAAAAAAGAGGAAAGGGGGGAAAAATCAGACTTATTTTTAAAATGCCTTAAGTGCATCCCAGCATCCTAATTTATTTTTAGACACTTGTTATTAAGAGTAGTAGTAAGTTTCCCCTTTTCTCTCGCTCTCTCTCTTATTTAAATGAACTTAATGGCAATAGATGCAAATGTCTGGAAGAGGAAAATAGTTAACATTTATTTATTCTTACTGTTGTCTCTTCCCTGGCTGGTGTCATTAGAACAGTTCGTTGCATCCCATTCGCTCCCATTAGCTCTGCTATCAGAGCCACCCAGCACGACTCCAGCACGGCTCGAAGTGTTTTCTGCGGCCCACATAGGGACTACATCATCATCTCTGAGGCACTGGCTTAATGACAAGAAAAAAAATCGGAATATATTGCACAGCGATCTGGGGAAACAACAACAAAACCTACTGCAACCATTGCCGCCACCCGATGCTGTCTCCCCTTGACCAGGGACACACACCCCAGCTTCAGTCAGGCAGGCGGACAGACAGACGGACCAGCTGTGGAGCTGGGGCAAACGTGCCTTCACAATTTATTGAGCTGGGCAATGTACAGAGAAATATGCCAGCGGGGACCCAGAGTGCTTGGAAATGTGCTCGGGAGGACCCAGCGAGACTGGAATAGGTTCAAACAGATGCTCTGTGCCAGCAAAGCCATCTCCCCCAACATGGGGCTGCCAGCCAGTCGGCTCCTGCCTCCCCAGCATGGGCAGGAGCTGCCAGCTGGGGCTGGTGGTGGGATGAGGAGTTTGCACCCCCTCACTGATGAACCTCACTTTCCTCCAGTGCCCCTGCAGGAACATTCCCTAAAGCAAACCAGACCAGCTCACTTGTGTGAGCAGCCATGTATCTCAGGGACACGTGGCCCAAGCTGCCAGCTCCAGCTGATGGCACAAGTCGCCCTGCAAGGCACATCACGCCAGCCCACCAGCCACTGCTGCAGAGATAAGGGGCTTAGCTCTAACCCCCCCCCCCCTCAGGGAATGGTGGCCAAGAGCTAGAGCTGGCAAGCAGCAGCCCAGAGAGGCAGGTGCCCTGATGCCCAGGAGAAGTGGCCAAAACCCACCATCCCCTGGAGCACTGGAGTCCTCTCCAAGCCCCTAGAACTGGAGGTGGACCTGGCCCACACCACAGGGGCAATATCCCTTTGCAAGCAAGTGGGGCACAACAGCTTGCCCACCCAGAGTGACCGCAAGTTTTGGGGTCTTCTGAGCCCTCCGCCCCACAGGTAGCACATGGGCAAGAGTGGCAGCAAGCACGAGAGAGAGAGACCAGGGCTCAGTAACAGCCCCGGCTGACAAAGCAGCATTTGGAGGGAGGACATCAGCATCTGCAGCGCTGACACATAAAAGAGAGGCGGCAGCTATTGCAGGCGGGGATGGAGCCATGAGAGGAGCCCTCCCCCCTCCATAAAGTTGACATTGTCTCCCGTGATAACTTTTCTGCTGAGGTAGGAGTCACTTTACTGCAGAGTTGCACACAGCAAGTAGCTGCCCTCCCCCCGCCCCTTCCCATCCTCTCCCTCTCTCTCTCTCTCCAGCATCATTTACATCCTTAATTAGCTGTAATTCTGCAGTGCTCATTAGGGAAGGACTGGAAAACATCAAGGAGCCCACAAGCAGGGGGCTTCAGGGGAGAGGCATGAAGAAAGGGATGCGAGTGTCAGGCTGAGAGGGGATGCCCAAGGCTGGATTGGGGAGCCAGGAGCAACTTGCTTAATTTGGGTGGGATGATTACACTAATTTGGGAGCACTGATCCAGTGATGGGGTTAAAGAGGCCACACTGTCCCACCTAGAAAGGCAGAGGACGTGTACAGAGTAAGAGCATCTCACTAACAGGACTTGTTCTTACTTCCTTGCTCACAGGTGATATCTCTCTGCTGGGTCATTCAGTGCCCCACACTCTCAAAGTCAGCAGTCAGGCACAGAAGGAGGGCAATCTTCCCTGTCAATGCAGACAGCTACACAAACCAGTCTTCTCCTACAGCCTCATGAGGAATTATCCAGCAAAAAGGTTTCTCTGGAAAATTGAAGCTGACTGGGCTAAAGCACTTCTGCCCGGTGTGCCACTGTGCTGCAACCTTTTAGCTGAAGGAAGAAAGACCCAAAAGTGCTCCAGAAGAAAATCTGAATGAGATAGTTGATTTTTAGGTTAGATGCTCTCTTGATGTAAAACAAGGAGGGGATGCGCCTTTTTAATATTACTTCAATGACCTAAAAAAACAAAAAAGCAAGAAATTAGGACTTGAAACTATAGGCAAACTTTACATTCCAGGTTGTTAAATGAAATATATCCTTCAACCCTAAATGAACAGACATTGTAAAGTTTTATTGTTGGTGCAGATATTTGATACAATTCCTTTGGGGACCACCAGAAGACCTGGGCGGTTTTAATATGGACTCATTCAGGAGTATACAAACACAGGGAAGGTTAAGTCTTCCCTTTCCACAGTCTCAAGGTACAAGACCATTAAGGAGGTACTATTGCCTCCTTGCCTTAGCTGGAGAGCAGAGAACAGGTAAATTAAGTAAATGGGGCAAGGCCATCATGGAAATTTGTGGCAGAGCCACGCAGCGACCCCAGATTTCCTACTGTCTCTTTGAACCACTAGTTACAAGGCATCTTCCCTTATGGTGTAGCACATGGACCTTTGTATGCCCACTTGCACTTGCAATTCTGGGCACATACCTGGCTATTTTTTAATTCACTGCCTACCTGTACCTTTGCTCAAGCTTAGATGTGCATGTAAAAGTCTACCTGGGAATTCAGTGAAGTCAATGAGGATGGTCTTTGCAAGTCCATCCTCCTACTTTTCACTTGCTGGCAGTAATGTGAGCCAACCGGTTGAGCTGTGACAATGTGCCTCCCCAAAGACTCAAAATGATCACCAGTACATATGGGATTATTTACAAATGTGTGAGCATGTGCACAAATGTGCGCTTGCTCTTTGAAGTATCTTCCTTTTTCATTAACTTGTTTCATTAACATCATCCAATAGTGTTTGGATGCAACTTGCCATAACAGAGAATCAAAATAAGCAAGTGTGCCAGAACAAGGCAAGAGAAAACTCCAGTGAAGTATGTTTTCATAGAGGTCTCTAGAACCTTTGCAAAACAGAATTGCAGTGATTTGTATCATTGGCTCTGAGGTTTAACACAGGATAATTCCATTTGCATTTACCAAGGACAACGTATTTACATCGTTCAAGGAAAGAGAATACTGGCCATCATTCTGTATTAAAATCTGGCTTTTCTTGTAGTGTCTGGTATGTAGATTACTAAGGTCTTTACAAAGGATATAGATAAAATTTCCGGCTCCACTCTACATGAAATTCCGGTTGCAAAGAAGTAGTGGTTGGTCAGAGACTGCCTGGATCTAGTTGCAGTGCTTTAAGGAGCATTCTCTCTACACTTCCAAGGAACCATTTAGTCAAGGATTTAAACAACAAATGGACAATGACAAACCTTCAGAATGGATTTTATTCATTACCACCCTAATCTCTGGGACAAAAGAAGAAGATCAGGGGAAAAAAAAAATGCGAGATCCACATGCCTACTAGAGATGTTCCGCTCATACAAAGAAAGATACCTCATTGCTGCCCAGCTGTAGAAGACAGGGATGCCAGCTAGCTTAGACCTCTGTGCAACCTTAGCTCTGCCCACATGATGTGGGTGACTGGCAGGATTCTGCAGAGGGTAAATACCTGCTGCCAGACATCCACAGAGGAGGGTGTGGATGTGGAAAGAGCTGCTTGTGTTTCTTGCATAGCTCACAACTGCAAAGGCCAGCTGCTGGGCAGCAGCTCATCCTTGCATGAAGCTGTCTGCACTTTCCTGCTCACAGCAGTTAGTGATTTCCTTCAAAATGGCTCAAAAGTGTCTTTTATAAATTGCTCGTTAGTGGGTTCTTTCATACCTGGAGTATCAATAAGCGGCGTCATTCCCACAGCCTACTTGCCATCATTATATTTCTTCTTCTGCACTTCATCCTGCTTGAAGCCTAGAGGAACAGCAGGGGCTTGCCTTTTGCCTTTCAGCCGCAGTCAGAAGTCCTGGGCTCAGATCAAATCAATCTGGGTTGAAGTGAGGCTAAGGAGACACCTAGAAGAGCAGGTAAAGTATGAATTACAGATATTCAAATAAGAGCCACCTTTCCCACAGTTTGGTTTCAAGGCTGGCTCTACAAAGGATGAACCCAAGGCATAAAGTTGAGTTCTATACAACTGTCAGAATCAGCAGCAAATTTCCACCAGTGGTGGATGGCCATATATGAGCAAGTGGAGATGACTCAGGAGGAGCATACTGATACGCACAGAAGCAAGCTCTTTTGCATATGTATGTGGATGGGCACATATGTATATGCACATTTGTATTTTCATGGATGTGTTGGGGTGTGCCTGATGCTGCACATCAGTGTGTGCAGATGCCAGCAGAGGAGGGGGTACCCCCCAGGCTGCACACTAGCTGAAGTGTGGGTGAGAGTTTGTGGACTGCTACTGAATAGCTTGAGGCATCAGCTGTAAGGGCTTATTTCCAGTACAGAGCATTTTCTCCCACTAAGAGTCAATGAAACCATTCTGTCAAACCTCCCTCAGGTACCACACAGGAAATGTAACACCAAGGAAACATTTGGGAAGATTTCTGGTCACTGAGACTGTGGTAACTTGGGGAGAAAGCCTAGGTTGTGAAAAAAGACTGCTCATGTAATTTGCAGAGGTATTTGGCTGACTGAACAGCCTTACACTTTGCAAGTATTCTTTTGGTTTCAGCAACATATTCTCTGTCTCCCTCACTCTTTCACAGGAGCTTGGAAGAGACACAGATCTGCTCTACAATAGCTTTCCTGGCATTGTTGCCTGTGGTGACTCCTACTGGGAGAAACTGAGAGGAGAAAAGCTCGGAACTGGCCCACCCTGCATCCTCACACAGCTTCACACCAGGCTGCCTGCAGGGCTGCAGCAGCCAGGATCCTGCCAGCCTCCACCAGCCCCACTGTCCCTTCTGCACCCCTTCCCCAGTGCCACAGCCAGCTCAGAGCTCCCTCTACCCTTCACCCAGGCACGGTCTCCTGATGGGACTCTGCTTGCTGTCTGTGACCCAGGTCCAGGCACAGCTTTAGAGCATCTCCTTCAGAAATTAGTCCTCTCTCAGCGGTCAAAGCCAAGCCTAGCTGTGCCTCCTGCTGAACCTCCTGGCATGGCCAGCACCTCACTCGTTGGGCACCTTGATCTTTCCCACGGGGACTCAGGCAGTCAGAGGGAGAGAAATTGATAGCAAGGAAAAGCAGCAGATGAAAAGTAAACTCACACTACATAAATCCTGAAATGGTTTTTATAAGGACACAACATTGTAACAACTTGCCAAGAACAACACAGAAATTATTTCAAGGTTTCCCATTTGTTTGTAAAGTGAATATTAAAGGTGCAGGCAGCAGTCTCCCAGTGTTCCCCTGGGAACTGTTGGTGTCCGTAGTAACGAGGTCATTCCTTTTTTATTAGGAGAAGGGTTTCTGTAAAGTTAAATGTGCTGACAGCCTCTTGCCTTTGATGTTGGGTTTCACCTCAGTCCCTCCTGCAGATACTGCTGCTCCTCCCTCGCAAAGATACATCCCTGACAAACAATCTCCCCTCTGTCTTCCCTACTTGTTTGTTTAGACGCATGATGGGCAGCTCTGTTAAAGGGCAGCACATGAAGGTGGGCTGGTGTTTCAGTGGATGGGAGAGATGTGAGAGATTTGGTTGCTGTAATTAAGTCAGTCTTCATTCCCCCAAACTCCCAGGGCTTAGTACCCTTCATTTTATTGACCAGACAGATAATTACAGTGACAACAGTCACAAACCCCCCACTCACAGTTGCGCTAAAATTGCTGTGGTACCATGTTCAGATGAACATGGGACCTGTAGAGCCCTTGCCACAAAGCCCAGCCTGGACGGGGAGGTGGGGAAGAGCACCCCAGCTCTATCCCTGCTTCCCCACGGCTCTCCTTGCTCTGCAGCTACAGGGACAAGTCCTCCCTCCCCAGCAGAGTGGAAAGGCCCTTCCACAGGAGGGCACACAGAAATCTCTGCTGCTGCCTTGTCTTAGTTATTGCAGCTCCTGCCCAAGCACCCTCCCTGTCCGGTGACCTGACGATCCCTGTGCAGTTACCTCCAAGCACCCATGTACTGTGCCTACCTGACCATGGCCAACAAGGATGTTAAAATATAGATGAGCTGAGGTCACTCCATGGCACACAGCAATCGTCTGACCTGCATAAAAGAAGAGGGATCTGATGAGGATGCCACCTAATTAGGGCTTGGGAGACTCCATTCTGAGCTCTGCCAGAGTTTTCCAAAGATCTTGGGCAAATTAACTAAACAGCCTCCACAGTAAAAGCACAGGGTGGCCCCCAGAGCCTCACTCATCAGCTGCTCAGAGCCACAACCTCTGTGTGCTCTGTATGTGCATACACCACATCCAACACAAGGGAACCCAGGTACCAGCAGGCACATCAGCACAACACACAACACAAAAAAAACTAACATTTGTTTTTTGTTTGAACATTAAACAGGCAACAATGCCCACAAAGTGCATTGTGTGTAGCCACTCCTTAAGAGTAGAAAAAGATAAATAATACTTTCATGCTTCAAAGTGAAGTGCACATTGTGTGCACCCAAATAATAAGAAATAATGTAAGTATCCTTGTTCATCATGGACATAGTAGGAAGAAATCAACTTCTTCCCTGAGAACGGGTACTTAGAAATGATTTATTCACTCTTGGGAAATGAATGCAAAAACCAAAGAGACACTGTTGTGCACTGAGGTGGACCAGAAATTTGTCTGCCTGTATTTAACCACAGGATCAAGAACTGTAATCGGGTGGCTGGTGATGGCACCAAAAACATTTCGGCTCTGGGATCCACATTCAAAACCAGCCATGAGTCGGTGATAAAGAAAGGCTGCGACCTCGAGTCCTACTGCTGTTCAATGGCTGACATCAAGCAGGCTGCTACAATTCAGATTCATTTACGGACTACAGACGTGTATCAGCAGACCACCAGAAGAGGACCTCCCTGCTGGAGTCATGGAGATCTACATACTTCTAGAAAATACAGCCTAGCAAGCCTGGGTCTTATTTCTGGCTCAGCTGAGTCTGCTCGTTCCTCTGCTTGTACTGAGCTCTTTGTAAAATAGGCAGCTTTCTGAGGGAGGTGGGTGAGTATGATCCTAAAAGCAAAGCTACAACTACATAGTCTAGAGTAAGTGTTTCAGATTCTCAGTGGCTAAAGGTCTCAGATCAACAACTGAGAAATACAAATAATTTTGGCCATGGCACTCTGCTTGAGACAGTTCCCCATGAGCTCACCTTGTGCCAGCGCTCTCTTGCTAGGCGCAGCACTGACCTCCTCCAACTCAGCACGACCCATTGGTTCCCAAACACAGCACCCATGAAACAGGAGACAACCTTCGCATGGGAACACAGTATGCCAGCACGGCAGGGCCTGGCTTTTGGTTGGGATGCATCAGCAGTGGTGTGGGCTGTACTCTGAGATGCAACCAGGACAAAGGACTTATCCCCCAGGAGAGCCAGGACAAAACAGCCCAAAGCCAACTGCGGCAGTGCAGCACCTTTGGGGATATAGTCCACAAGCACACACAGCCAGGCAAGCCCTGGCCTTGGCCCAGCCGGGCTGCCCAG